>NW_026889766.1:0-87500 GCF_033153115.1 Saccostrea echinata
AGTTTCCGAGATATAGAACTCCAGTTTTTAGACTTACAATATAATACTATATGAATAAACATCGGGCTCGGGGACATCGAAGTCCCCTGTCCCGAGGTCTGAAATTTTGAGGGTAGGCTACTAGTGGTCAGTTACCACTTCTGTGAAAAAATGGTGATGGTACCATCTCTAGTTTCCGAGATATAGAACTCCAGTTTTTAGGCCTACTATATAATACTATATGAATAAACATCGGGTTCGGGGACATCGAAGTCCCCTGTCCCGGGGTCTGAAATTTTGAGGGTAGGCTACTAGTGGTCAGTTACCACTTCTGTGAAAAAATGGTGATGGTACCATCTCTAGTTTCCGAGATATAGAACTCCAGTTTTTAGGCCTACTATATAATACTATATGAATAAACATCGGGTTCGGGGACATCGAAGTCCCCTGTCCCGGGGTCTGAAATTTTGAGGGTAGGCTACTAGTGGTCAGTTACCACTTCTGTGAAAAAATGGTAATGGTACCATCTCTAGTTTCCGAGATATAGAACTCCAGTTTTTAGGCCTTTTATATATAGACCTCCTATAAATAGCAGGCAAATCCCTTCCCATTATTCTTCTCTCTGGGAAAACCCCTGGATTTTATACGAAACTGTGTTTAGCTACCACATGTAATACTAAGTGAATAAACATCGGGCTTGGAGACATTTTAATTAATATACACAAGAACATTTTAAAACACTAGTCTCATAGCTTCCTTGATATTACAACTTTTAATATTTTTATTGCGGTAGATATGTTACATAATATATTTTTTCAGTTCTGTAAACCTTTTTCTTTAACTCTAAAGGCATCACTAAACACCTAAAGGGAATACTAGACAATGAATCAGTGAATGAACTCCTATGATTCCATCAATGAATGAACTACTATGAACCAATCTCTATTGAAATTAAAATTCCTCACAGCATTGCAATATGACGTACATGTTTTAGTTATCATTGAGAAAAGTGATTGTCACTTTGTTTAATATTTTGATACATATTTCAATAATTGTAATGTTATCCATTTTTGAAATTTCATGTTCATTTATGGTCATTTCAGAATAAAATTATTTCATAAAAATTAAATAATCTGTCAACTAGAAATAAACTGAATACATGTACATGTGCGTGGTAAGTAATTCGGGTTGATAGGTTGTTCACCAATTTTTAGACGAATCCGGCAATTTCAAAAAAGGGGGAGGGGGCGGGGGATTTTAAAAAAGTGGAAGATGATATCCAATATATAGAAGATATCAATATATATAATTTAAAACGAAATGTTCTTCTAATTTTAGAATTCATCCTCCATAAATATGTAGAAATAATATCTATATTTAATAAAGGAAAATCCAAAACCTTTTTTTCAAAGAAGAAATAATTTTTTTAAACTTTTGTTTGATATTATAAAATACATAGGCAACATTTTTTTAAAGATGTCAGACATAAATTAAAATATAAGCATATATATCAAAATGTAAATATGGAACATTTCGGTAAACAACCTTAATAAAGATGCTTAAAAACGGCTTGAATTTACGAAATAATCATTATATTAACTTTTAACTATTATTTTATAAATATATTTAAATTCTTAATACTAGTATCATGGAAATTTTCAATTAGAAGTATAAATATGAACATGTATGAAAAAAAAAAAACATAAGTAGAAGTAATTGCCCTTGCCAAACTTTTTTCTTTACTATTGACAAACTATAAAAGAAATATACTATTGAAAGATATTTTTACAATATTTCTATTACACCAAATGAAAGCAATTTTTTTTAATGAGAATCATTCTTATTATCCACGAAGCTCAAAACCTATGACGTCACATAGGGTTAAAGATACCTTAAATATAAATAATAACTATAGACTCATGAAAGAAGTGTATATCCTTTCTAATCGTGCGTTGAGTTTGTAATACAGAGAGAGAGAGAGAGATTCCGAGATTCCAAAATCTAAAAAAAAAAAAAAAAAAAAAAAAAAAAAAAAAATCCGATAAAGTTAGTGTTCCTATGTGGATGCTTGTTCGGTTGGGGGGGGGGGGGGTCATTTATAACGAATTTATTTAATGTGTTTGTTTGTTTGTTCTTTGATTAACGTCCCTTTCCAGAATTTTTCACTCATATGGAGACGCCACCAATTGGCGGTGGAGAGCTGCAAATTTTGACGTATACTCGGCACTCAGGGCCATTGAACAGTGAGGGATCTTTTTTTGCCAGCATCTTCTACGACACGGGACCTCGGTTTATAAATACGGTCTCAGCCAAAGGACCGGTCTCGAAGAACTCAATGTTGTATTAAGTTCATTTAATTTATTGCTATTTGTTTTGTCCGTCGCAAACATTCCATTATTTTCAGTTTCCTCTCCGAGGCGCCGTTTCGGTATTAACTGCCATAAAGTGATATCACCTATTCAAATAGGTGATATCACCTAATCGAATAAGTGATATCACCTATTCCATTGGTGATACCAGTATCACCTATTCGAATAAGTGATATCACCTACTCAGCTTCTGAATTGGTGATATCACCTATTCGAATGGGTCATATCACCTTATCATATTGAAATGGTGATATCACTTAATCGAAAAGGTGATATCATCTATTCAAATTATTTTTGAAATAAAACTCCTCTCAAGACTAGAGACTCTGAAAGCCTCGTTTACTTTCACTTTAGTTTATAATTTGTTAATGTTATCGAAAAATCTCGTGAGTCAGGTGACAAGATTTATACAATTCATTCTTTTTGAACACGAATAATCATAACTGAGAGAACTCAGAAACTATCAATAAATTTTGCAAAACTAATCTGCGAGTGCAATTTATATATCTTTACAGGGATCGATAACATAAAGTCTTTAAAATGTTTTGGATTAACTGGGCAGCCCAAATTTTCTTGGGGCCAATGGAAAACTAGATAGTCTTGAGGAAGGGAGCATTCATTATTTTATAATGTAAGAATTGCAATTAGGTGATATCACCTATTCCAATTTGTGATATCACTCATTCCAATTGAATGGGTGATATCACCTATTCGAATAGGTTATATCAATTATTCGAATAGGTGATATCACCTAGTCATCTCGAAAAGGTGATATCACCTATTCGAATAAGTGATATCACTTCAATTCAAGGGTGCCTCTTTCAAAATTGTGAAGTTTGAGACCCCCCTCCCCCCCCCACCCCACCCCCCGCCCCGGGCGAGGGGTACTGCGGGAGATGGTTCTATTGATTTAATAGTAATTTTATAGTGAAAATGCATTATTTCTGGGAAAATCTTCTTTGCTCCAGTGTATTAAGCAAACAAACCAAGTATATAGTTATGATGAGCATGGAAGCCTTTTCCAAAATTGTGAATGTCATGGCCCCTTGTTCAGGGATTCTGGGGCCCGTTTTACAAAAGACCAAAATTTAACTATGCTTATTACTCTCTATATTACAAATGTTAAAAAATCGTTTTAATCGTTTTGAAACGAATTTAACAAGATAATTTTAAGCTAGGAATTTCAAACAGAATTATCAATTCTGTAAAATTTTACAATCAACTTAAACCTTTGATCTTAGGCGTATTTTTTTGTTTTTTGTTTAGGTCACCTGAGTCACTCAGGTGACCTATTGCTATCTCTTTTCATCCGTTGTCGTGCGTCGTCCGTCGTCCTTCGGTCGTAAACTTTTGAACATTTTCAGCTTCTTCTCTGGAACCAGCAAACCAATTTCAACCAATTTTGGCATATAGCATCTATGGGTGAAGGGAAACAAAAATTTTGAAATTCGTGGCCCCTGCCCCCCTGGGGCCTGCGGGGTGGGGCTAAAACCATCAAAATTAATGCAATCTTTAAAAATCTTCTTCTTTACTCCTGGACATCAAGCAGTCAAACTGTTGGCATGAATATAATAAGCACTGAGCCCTCCACCAAAATTGTGAAATTCATGGCCCCAGGGTTAGGGGTTCTGGTGCTAGGGCGGGGCTATATAGATCATATAGTGAAAGTGCATTATTTCTTTGAAAATCTTCTTCTCTACTCCTGGGTATTATTGAAACAAATTGAATACATAGTTATGATAAGCAAGTGTGACTCTACCAAAATTGTGAAATTCATAGCCCCAGGGTCAGGGGTTCTGGTGCTAGGGCGGGGCTATATAGATCATACAGTGAAAGTATATTATTTCTTTGAAAATCTTCTTCTCTGCTCCTGGGTATTATTTAAACAAATGCATAGTTATGATAAGCAAGGATGCCTCTTCCAAAATTGTGAATTTCATGATCCCTGGATCAGAGATTCTGATGTTAGGGCGGGGCTCTATTAATTATAGAGTGAAAATGCATAAATGCTTTAAAAATCTTCTCTGCACCAGGGCATATCAGAGGCAAAAAGAGTAAAAGTTTTAATAAGGAAGGGTATTTTTACCAGATTTTTAAACATCAGGAGCATTTGGTCAAGTGTTCTGGTCCAGGCCAGGGCTCTATTAATTTGTATTCTATTGAGAGGAGTTATTCCCCTTTGCCATTTACTTGTGATAATTAATCACTGTAAATAATGTACTTGAAAGGTTAATAGAATAGGAGAATTATGCAAGAATTTTTATTGTATGATACAAAAAGTACTTTCATAGTTTTAATGATCAGGTAGACTTGTAAATAATAGATAAATAAAAATGAGACAAAAATAACTTGTCTTATTAAATGTTCATCAAAGACCAAGGGAGGCCAATGTAAGAGATTTCAACAAGGAATTAAAAGAGTACAGAAGCACTGATAGTTTGTTTACATACTGTCTGGTGAGAGTGATAAATGGGGAACAGATTAGAACCTAATTTATGAACTGTTAATGAATACTAGACAAATAATATTGTTGATCCTGATCACCCTATTTTTCTTGCTTTTGGGGAACAAAGCTTCACCTTTCAGTTAATTTTATACTCTATGGATCCTCTAAATTGTTGTCAGTATTATACTCAGGTGACTGTTAAGGCCCTTGGGCCTCTTTTTTTTCTTTTTTTTTTTATGGTAAAACGTGCCCAAGGTCTGAGAGAGGGGCTCTATTTTTTATATTGTTTAAATGCATCAATTCTTTGAAAATCTTCTCTATCCCTGGGAATTTAACAGACAAACTAACTACATGGTTATGATAAGTAATTTGCCTTTTCCAAAATTGTGGAAGTGCATGAATTCTTTGAAAATCTTCTCTGCTACTGAGTACTTAGCAGATGAACTAAATACATGCTTATGATGAGCAAGGATGCTACTTTCAAAATTGTGAAAATTGTCACCCAGGATTAGAGTGTTAATGTCGGGGCATGTCTGTGGAATACATGTATACTATGAAAATGAAATATAGTGATAATGCAATATTTCTTTGAAAATACGGTCTCATCCGAAGGACCGGTCTCCACGTCTCACAGTGGGATTCGAACCCGCGACGTAAGGATCAACTCCTTACTCTGCAACTTTATAGCGAACGCTCTAACCACTTCGCCACGTGGGTCAGGGGTTTGGCTCTGTTGACTGTATACTAAAAATGCAGTATTTCTTTGAAAATCTTCCCCTCTGCCCATGGGTATTTAGTAAACAAACTAAATGCATGGCTATGATAAGCAAGGGTGTCTCTTCCAAAATTGTAAATTTTATGGCCTCTGGGTTAAAGGCTCTGGTGTTAGGATGGAGCTATGTTGAATCTGTGGTGAAAATGCATTATTTCTTTCAAATTTTCCATTCATCTCTGCGCCTGGACATTTAGGAGGGAAAAAGAATATATATAAAACTGAAATAAATAAGATTATTTTTACAAGGTTTTTGAAATTCTGCACCATTTGGTCAATTTATCATTTTGTATTCTACTGACAGAAGTTATTCCACTTTGTTATTCACCTATGATAGTTAAAAACTGTAAATGTAATTGAAGGGTCAACAGAATAACAGAATTTTACAATTTTGACAAGAAGTATTTTCTTAAATAATGTCAGGTAGACATTCAAATAATAGCTGAATAAAACAGAGGCCAATGTGAGAGAGAATGAGATAGGTTTAGTAACAGTGCTCAAGAACTATTGTGTTGTTTAGTCTGCATGAGAATAGTGACAAACTAAAAGTACAGGCAAGTAAATAAATCAATTTTTATATTTGCTCTTGAACAATAAATTAATTTTGTTGCTGATCCCTGTTCAGTATGTTCATATTTCTCTTGTTTTGGGGCAACATAGCTTTATTTATCGGCGTCTTTGTTTTACTTCATGTTCAATCTCCTGATCCTTTATATTGTGACATTATACTCAGGTGACCTAGGACCCTTGAGCCTCTGTTCCAGAAATATTTCGGGAAGTGGTTAATTTAATTTGACGACTAGATCCCCACTAAAAATTTCAATCCTCTATGTTACGGGTTTTTCAATATTTCTGAGCATGATGTTTAAAAAATGCGGGACCTATCGAAAGGATCAAGATTCGAGGTCAGATCTTAAATCGTAAAACACGACGGCATCACCATGTTTTTCATAAAGGTTTTTTGACAATAATACCCAATGCGTCTCGAATATGTTTCATAGTATCCAGCACTTAAATTTATCCCTATTGTAAAAGTTCTAAGTCGGAAGTCAATTGGCTTCATAAAATTCCTAATGAAGAACACAGGTGGACCTGGGCCAAAATGCAAACCTGAGAAACTTTAGCCCCGCTTTTATTTAAAAGAAATTTCTCTTTTCTTTTTTTTAAGAAAAACTGTGATTCAGTAATTATTATAGACCTTACTCGAAGTGGTATCTGAATCAACACAGCATACGCGCGCATGCTTTGATATCAACGTGACTATATTGGAACTGAAGTTCTGGAAAAGAGTTTTTTTTTCTCTTTTACTTGTAATAAGATTTGATCTCAATTTTAGCCATCTCCATTACAAGATTAAAAAAGGGAATCAACACAACTTGGATATGTCTCAAGATTAAGGGTTAAATATTGTGCTCAACCTGCAATGGACCAATAATTCTTGAAAAGATTTGATAAATCCAATATATCTTTCAGTTTAAAACGAGTACTTAAAATTTCAGACCCCGGGGCAGGGGACTTCGATGTCCCCGAGCGCGATGTTTATTCACTTTTTATAAAGTTGCCATAAAAAGTGGAGGAGTGGATCTCGAAAACTAGAGATGGTACCATCACCGTATTTTCACAGAAGTGGTAATTGACCCCAAGTACCCCACTCCCAAAATTTCAGACCCCAAGACAGGGGACTTCGATTTCCCCGAGCCCGATGTTTATTCATATAGTATTATATTGTAAGTCTAAAAACTGGAATTCTATACCTCGGAAACTAGAGATGGTACCATCACCATTTTTTCACAGAAGTGGTAACTGACCACTAGTAGCCTACCCTCAAAATTTCAGACCCCGGGACAGGGGACTTCGATTTCCCCGAGCCCGATGTTTATTCACTTAGTATTATATATTAGCCATAAAGAGTGGAGAGGTGGATCTCGGAAACAAGAGATCGTAGCATCACCATATTTTTACAGAAGTGGTAACTGACCACTAGTAGCCTACCCTCAAAATTTCAGACCCCGGAACAGGGGACTTCGATGTCCCCGAACCCGATGTTTATTCATATAGTATTATATAGTAGGCCTAAAAACTGGAGTTCTATATCTCGGAAACTAGAGATGGTACCATCACCATTTTTTCACAGAAGTGGTAACTGACCACTAGTACCCTACCCTCAAAATTTCAGACCCCGGAACAGGGGACTTCGATGTCCCCGAACCCGATGTTTATTCATATAGTATTATATAGTAGGCCTAAAAACTGGAGTTCTATATCTCGGAAACTAGAGATGGTACCATCACCATTTTTTCACAGAAGTGGAAACTGACCACTAGTACCCTACTCTCAAAATTTCAGACCCCGGGACAGGGGACTTCGATGTCCCCGAACCCGATGTTTATTCATGTAGTATTATATAGTAGGCCTAAGAACTGGAGTTCTATATCTCGGAAACTAGAGATGGTACCATCACCATTTTTTCACAGAAGTGGTAACTGACCACTAGTACCCTACCCTCAAAATTTCAGACCCCGGGACAGGGGACTTCGATGTCCCCGAACCCGATGTTTATTCATATAGTATCATATAGTAGGCCTAAAAACTGGAGTTCTATATCTCGGAAACTAGAGATGGTACCATCATCATTTTTTCACAGAAGTGGTAACTGACCACTAGTAGCCTACCCTCAAAATTTCAGACCCCGGGACAGGGGACTTCGATGTCTCCGAGCCCGATGTTTATTCATATAGTATTATATAGTAGGCCTAAAAACTGGAGTTCTATATCTCGGAAACTAGAGATGGTACCATCACCATTTTTTCACAGAAGTGGTAACTGACCACTAGTAGCCAACCCTCAAAATTTCAGACCCCGGGACAGGGGACTTCGATGTCCCCAAACCCGATGTTTATTCATATAGTATTATATTGTAAATCTAAAAACTGGAGTTCTATATCTCGGAAACTAGAGATGGTACCATCACCATTTTTTCATAGAAGTGGTAACTGACCACTAGTACCCTACCCTCAAAATTTCAGACCCCGGGACAGGGGACTTCGATGTCCCCGAACCCGATGTTTATTCATATAGTATTATATTGTAAGTCTAAAAACTGGAGTTCTATATCTCGGAAACTAGAGATGGTACCATCACCATTTTTTCATAGAAGTGGTAACTGACCACTAGTACCCTACCCTCAAAATTTCAGACCCCGGGACAGGGGACTTCGATGTCCCCGAACCCGATGTTTATTCATATAGTATTATATAGTAGGCCTAAAAACTGGAGTTCTATATCTCGGAAACTAGAGATGGTACCATCACCATTTTTTCACAGAAGTGGTAACTGACCACTGGAAGCCTACCCTCAAAATTTCAGACCCCGGGACAGGGGACTTCGATGTCCCCGAGTCCGATGTTTATTCATATAGTATTATATTGTTAGTCTAAAAACTGGAGTTCTATATCTCGGAAACTAGAGATGGTACCATCACCATTTTTTCACAGAAGTGGTAACTGACCACTAGTAGCCTACCCTCAAAATTTCAGACCCCGGGACAGGGGACTTCGATGTCTCCGAGCCCGATGTTTATTCATATAGTATTATATAGTAGGCCTAAAAACTGGAGTTCTATATCTCGGAAACTAGAGATGGTACCATCACCATTTTTTCACAGAAGTGGTAACTGACCACTAGTAGCCAACCCTCAAAATTTCAGACCCCGGGACAGGGGACTTCGATGTCCCCGAGCCCGATGTTTATTCATATAGTATTATATAGTAGGCCTAAAAACTGGAGTTCTATATCTCGGAAACTAGAGATGGTACCATCACCATTTTTTCACAGAAGTGGTAACTGACCACTAGAAGCCTACCCTCAAAATTTCAGACCCCGGGACAGGGGACTTCGATGTCCCCGAACCCGATGTTTATTCATATAGTATTATATTGTTAGTCTAAAAACTGGAGTTCTATATCTCGGAAACTAGAGATGGTACCATCACCATTTTTTCACAGAAGTGGTAACTGACCACTAGTACCCTACCCTCAAAATTTCAGACCCCGGGACAGGGGACTTCAATGTCCCCGAACCCGATGTTTATTCATATAGTATTATATAGTAGGCCTAAAAACTGGAGTTCTATATCTCGGAAACTAGAGATGGTACCATCACCATTTTTTCACAGAAGTGGTAACTGACCACTAGAAGCCTACTTTCAAAATTTCAGACCCCGGGACAGGGGACTTCGATGTCCCCGAACCCGATGTTTATTCATATAGTATTATATAGTGGGCCTAAAAACTGGAGTTCTATATCTCGGAAACTAGAGATGGTACCATCACCATTTTTTCACAGAAGTGGTAACTGACCACTAGTAGCCTACCCTCAAAATTTCAGACCCCGGGACAGGGGACTTCGATGTCCCCGAACCCGATGTTTATTCATATAGTATTATATAGTGGGCAAAAAAAATGGAGTTCTATATCTCGGAAACTAGAGATGGTACCATCACCATTTTTTCATAGAATTGGTAACTGACCACTAGTACCCTACCCTCAAAATTTCAGACCCCGGGACAGGGGACTTCGATGTCCCCGAACCCGATGTTTATTCATATAGTATTATATAGTAGGCCTAAAAACTGGAGTTCTATATCTCGGAAACTAGAGATGGTACCATCACCATTTTTTCACAGAAGTGGTAACTGACCACTAGTACCCTACCCTCAAAATTTCAGACCCCGGGACAGGGGACTTCGATGTCCCCAAACCCGATGTTTATTCATATAGTATTATATAGTAGGCCTAAAAACTGGAGTTCTATATCTCGGAAACTAGAGATGGTACCATCACCATTTTTTCATAGAAGTGGTAACTGACCACTAGTACCCTACCCTCAAAATTTCAGACCCCGGGACAGGGGACTTCGATGTCCCCGAACCCGATGTTTATTCATATAGTATTATATAGTAGGCCTAAAAACTGGAGTTCTATATCTCGGAAACTAGAGATGGTACCATCACCATTTTTTCATAGAAGTGGTAACTGACCACTAGTACCCTACCCTCAAAATTTCAGACCCCATGACTTATGTTTAAATTTTGAATTGCGAACTGCGTTCTGGAATGCAGTTCACTTTTGAATTGCGAATTGCGAACTGCGAACTGCGTTCCAAAATCTGATTGCCGAACGACAATATATGTAGGGATGACAATACGTGCCGCCGCACGCACACACGTTTACTGATTCTCTTCAAAGGGTTTGAAAAAAACATCACAAACTTTACTGAGCAAACAGAAGATAAGGAGTGTTGTTTTAAGGAATTTGAACTCTAACTTACATTTTAAGCCTAAATTACATAAACTAATGCCAAGGCTGGACAAACATTCCTTGCTGAAAGTTCCGCATGCTTTAAAGACTTTCACGTGCATAAGTATAAATGCAATAAAATGTAAGGTCACTCGAACAAAAGCAATCTTAATACAACCTTCGGCGTTAATTGTTATTTCAACGAAGACTTCTCCTTTGTACGTCAGGGTGTAGTTTCCAAAGGATCTTTTTGTAGGAACAGGGATGGTGCTGTTGATCCAGTGTTTGTAGATAACGTTATCTCTTTGTGAAACTTTAATCGATATAGACTCAGATGTAGGTCCTGACCAACTGAACTCTGATGTAGATGTTAAGGGATTTGCAATAACGGGCAAACTTACATCAACGTTAACGTTCGGGCCACTCTTGGAACCATATATGCTTTTGAATAAGATGGAGTCATCGAGGCGGGGGGCACCTAAAGGATTAGTTTTATATTTGTAAATTAGAACATTCGAGTCTAAATATCAAGCCACTCTTACGAAACGTATAATAAACCAATCGTTTACATTTGCTTTTGTGCTTTTTGATATGTAATATAAATTAATATAAACTCCTAAAAGAAAAGCTTGATTATTTTGAGTTTATTTGTTACTGAGAATCAAACAAATCTTCATAAAAATGATAAAATCAGAATTTCTATTTTCTAAATATGATGTAATATAAAATATGAATTATATTTACTTTCATTACATAATACGTAATTAATGATAGCTCCCGGTGTTTTCAGAACATTAGAAAAAAGAAAGCCCCTCCCCCACCCCGAAAACACGTCCTCTTTTCATATTAAATAGAATATAAGCTATCATTGAATATGATACATATCTTTTTTATCACCCTATAATAAGCTCATTCTAGCCCAATACTAATATATGATACTATCTCATTCATGCCGAATAATAATATATGATACATATCTGGTACTCAGCAAATAATAATTTATGATGTATATCCGATTCTGTAATTATGATATATGATACCTATCTCATCCTCATCTATTTTTTAATGAACTATAAGTATGAAACGACTCAAAACACTATATCCTTTTAGGACTCGCAAAGGTCGAAAAGCTCGGCTCTCTCCGTAAACCTCTGACGTCGGGTGCAAGCGTCTTCATTAAGTCATACAATATATAACGACCTGCAGCGATGAAATGAATCTACCTTTTAAAACATTTACAAATATACCTATAAGAGTTTAAGAGTTTTACATCGATAACGTCGATAATATGTGATACAAATCTGATTCTCCAGTTATAATATGTGATACCAATCTCCTTTACATCAATTTAAAGAAAGGAAACGGCACAAACCCTATATATTTCTAGGAATCGATCTGCTGAAGTCGAGAAGCTCGACTGTCTCCTTTAATCGCCGACATCTGAGACAAGTAATTTCATTCAGTCATACAATGTATACTGATTTGCAGCGATGAAAAGATCTACCTTTTAACACATTTACATATTTTCCAGGTTGATACTATTGATGACAACAGAACGGTTTTTGGTTAAATTTGGATTAATTGGATTAATTTGTTTCTGATTATTGTTCAATGAATTGTAAAATGGCTAAATGTTTACGGTACATAAGCAATGGCAATGCAATCTTACAGGAAACATTGATGTGGAATGATTGATTCCTGCTTCCAAACTCAGTTGATTTTCCTTGACAGCTGTAAGTGCCAGTGTCAGAACACTTTGCAACTGTTTTGAAAGTGAAGTATAAAGGGTTTTCTCCAATGATCTTGTCACCAGTGAGATTTTTGAGGGTGACTTTTGGGGTGGGATTTCCCCGAACGAGACATGTCAGACTAAGAGGCTTGTCTTCATTCATTATTGAGGAATTTTGAATTTTTTTATTAATGTACACCTGAGGGTCCATGGAATCTGAAAGAAAAGTTCATAAAGCATCAATGTAATCCTTAAAAACAAGGAATTAAAAAAAAAAGATATGTCTATAAAATATTTAGATATTATTTATTTTGTCGTTCACAATGTTCAAGTAATTCAATATATTTACGATTGTTATAAATTTCGAAACTCGTGAGTAACAATAAGACTTTTAATAATATTGAACATGTCGATGATATCAAAAATCATATATACAGTCTTCATAGAATTGCATTTAAGTATAAGACAATAATTCAATATTTTTTGTACGTGAAATTGTTATTTTAAACTCCACAGAAGGAGCTGCAATGAAATGTTTATATTTCATTTACAATATACACGGTGAAGAGGTTGAATGGTGCAAATAGCATGATTAAACAAATTAATAAAAAGTAAAGTGCGTAGCATTTCTCCTTCTCTCTCTCTCTCAACGACTACAGTAAATTATATAAACTCTAAGAAAAAGGGAGAAGAAATACAAATATACGCAATAAATATGTACCGATGTGTAAGGTACATTTTGCAGCCCTGATAAAAAGGCTTGTCTCAGTTCATACTGTAGCGGGGGCCCATGTGTATCGATGGGTGGCTGTATGTGCAGTGAGGGTAAGTATTATATATAATGTCGCCGGCGACAATATGTATAGGGCGACAACATATACCCTCCCCCCTTAATCTTTAAATATTACATTTCACGATAGATAAAAATACTGAAGTACAACAAATAGTTTTCGGTTAAAATAAAATAGAAACAATGTTTGCTAATCCGTCATTTTTTGGCGGGAAGGGGGTTTCTGTAAGTATGAATTGTTTTCTATGTTCTACTATCCCACCAATTTACGAAATATTCTTTCTTTGATTCACAATAAATAATGAAATTGGTTATTATACAATAAACTTACACAGAATGTTCAACTTTATGCCTTGCTTCTTACGCCCTTCGCTATTGTTGGCTACACATCGTACCAGAGTCATTCTAGTTCTGTCCGCGTTTTGCTTTGGTAAAAGTAATGGAGAAATACCATGGGGTGTATAATTTACAAAATCTCCTGAGGGATGTTTATACTTCCACTGTAAGGTACAAGGTGGATTACAGTCAGCTGAACAGGTGTACGGACCAAATGGTTCTCCATTTTTAATTGTTATTGTGTCATTAAGAGGTTGTGGGTTTATCATCACACTTTCTGGACCATCTGTAAAAAGAGAAATGTAAGAATGATTATTTCAAAACTCCATATACATTGTATTTCTTTTCAATTTTTTAAAGGTGTGTACCTTTCAGATTGACTATTCGAATAGTACAATGACAATACAATAATCAGAATAGGATCAAGTGCCATGGATCAGTGTAAAGGAGTTTGACACTTGTTCACTTTATGCACAGAATAATCCTGTCCATCTTAATAAAATGTCTTATTTCCTATGTTTAACATTTCCTTCCAAAAAAAAAAAAAGTGCATAGTTTTAAAGAATATCAGTATTCTTCAATTACAGAGAAAACTGGTGAATATCAGTTTCTTCAGCAAAAAATATAAGGACGACTCTCAATTCAATCATCTGATATGGTTCTATCACCATAAATTTGGAATTGGTAATGTTGTTCTTTTCGAAATGCTAAAACCAGATTCAGTTTATTGGCAATTTGAAAGATACGTGTGTATTTATGAAATTGTAATAATGAAGCAATACAATAAATAAACTATCTAGAAAATTCAAGCTTCATATTATTATCATGGCACCTGATCCTACCTCTGATGTTTGGAGGTCCGTGTTTGCTCTGCTCCTATTTTGTATTGTTTAATGGACTTTTGAGCTTGAATACTGTTCGTTATCTCCATATATTTCATTTTATGTTTTGACACAAGAATTAATACGATGTCAACCAAAATTTAACAGAAAATCTAACATCAAATCATTTAGTAGTTACAAAATAATTAATGCTAATTTATAGATTACAAACAGCTATTTTTAAAGAGGTGTCAATAAAATCAATCATCGTTCCAGCCTGAAATCTAAAAATGAAAAATATTTATTCTAAATCTGAATATACCTTATTGTCATCAAAATTATTTGTTGAAAATTTGATCAATGTTTTGACTAGATATTTTCGAGCCGCCTACAATTCAGTTTTGTCAGATTATTTGATTTTTCTACAAACTATTACGTCTTAGTCTTCATTCAATTAGATGTTGTTTTAAAACTTAATTTATATTTAGTAAACTATAGCTAGTAAAAGAACTCGACCCACAATATGCCTTATTTGGCCTAGTAAATATGAAAAAATTTAAAATGGCTTCAGAATGAATGTTTTTGATAATTCTCACCCTAGAACATTAACACATTTCACATGTACAATATTTCCGTCAAAACCGGATATTTATTATGTCAAACTAAATTCTAAACCTCACCGTGGTTCGAGATTTTCCGGGAAAGTGCCAAATTTTACACAATTAATCGTGATTTACACATGCAGCCTACTCGTTACCGCAAAATATTAAAACAGAAAAAGAATAATAACTATTCGAGAAACATTTTCCAGTGAAAATATTTTGTGGTAACGAGTGTGCTCAAGTTGAAAAAAAATAAAATAAAATTTCAATGCGTGTGAAAAATGCTATGGCCACGATCCATCATATGTGTCTTCGTGTTTTACACAAACTAATATGATCGATTCATGAGGTGTAAATATATTGATAATGTAAGTGGAAACGCACTCATATCCCACATGTAAAAAAAAAGTTAAATGAGGCGTCATTAGGCAAATCAGACGATTGGAATATATGCTGGTTTTAAAAAGGGTTTAAAATGCCCATTTATCAACAGGTTTTTTTCCCAAAGTTAGATGGGGTTACAGGCAAGAACAACTTTCATACTTACTATATGTATAAATACCACAAATACAAATCTTTATGTCAATTATTAGCGTTGTTTGTGCTTTGACAAATACGAAATTTGACATTACTTTTGAATTTTGATGCTTTCAAAAATCCGGTAATTTCAATAGCCAATATGCTAATGGGTGGTTCATATTACACTTAAGATCCATAGATAAGACACAAGGTGATAGAAAAGCAGTCGATTGTTTGTTTTTAAGACACTAAATGTGGTAAAAAATCTAAAAATGACATTTTCTGAAATCATACATGTATGTATTTGGAAAAAGCATGGGTGTATATTATGATCATGTATGTTGTACATGACGTTACTCGTTATACGTCATTTTTGACGTCATAGAAGATACATGCAATCAATATAAAATGCTTATCATAAAAAAAATCGAAAGCTTTTTATGCATAATGGACCTAATTTTCTGTCGTTTTGTTAAATGCATTTAATAAGAAACGGGAAAATTATCTTTAAAAAGATATCATTAGAATTTTAGCATTAAGATAATTAGAAATATCTCTGTAAACTGGATCCAAAATAGAACTCATGTGCTGATCCGTCAAATGCACATGTCCGGCCTTAATGAATCCCCATGTCGGTACATACAATATTTATATCTATATGTAGCAGCAATCAATCTTTATTTTTGTAACTTCCTGTCAATTATTTCATTAAAAAAGCCCGCGTGATAATTCTTATGCGCCTGCATAAAAACGTGAAAAGTAACGTTTTTTTTAAAGAAAGGATGCGGTCTGGTTTCAACACATTTCAAATATGTTTCCAGAAACAAGATGCATATTTTACATATATGACCCTTGACATTGTTTATTATAAGGAGTGAGATGAAGTGCAAGTGGGATGTCAAATTAGAAAATAAATGACAAGCAAAAAAAAAAAAAAATTATTTGAGAGAAGAAGAAAAAGGGAATTGAAATATGTTTCAAAAAATTCAGAATTATTTAATCGTTACTGTTACGTTATTGTAAATAAGAGTAAAATGTGTACTTGTAAACTACTTGTGTATGAATTGTTTCTGCCAAGTTTTCTTGACCAGCACCTCCCTTGTACAAATAATTGTACACTGATAAAAAAAAATTAAGCACAATATACATGAATATGTGCATTAGCGGAATATAGATAAGTAGGTTTCACTTTGAATTCCGCCGGACTTTTAGCTATGCAATTTTTGGACAATCTTCTGAAGTATCTAACTTTAAGAAGTACATGTAAACATAAAACGCTATGAAAGGGAGTGTGCATAAGAGAAGATATTTCTCTCCTTTTATTATTGAGATATTTTATTCAATGAAGAGGAAGATTTTAAAATGTTCCCGTATAATGCCGGGTGAGGGGGCTCACTTTTACGGAGAATAATCTTGCTGTAGTTTTAATATGTATTTGATTTGGATTCCCCCTCCATTTCTTTTTGCCGGAAGGTAAAAATGCACAAATTCAAGTATTTGGAAGAAAAAAATGTACTGAATAGTTAGAGGACCCCCCCCCCCCCCCCCCCGAAATAGGATTTCAGAGCGAGGTGTTTTTTTTTTTTTTGCTTGTCAACTCTTTTTGAAGGTTGTCCCCTTAGAAAACCGCTTCTACAGGCTTGAAGTGCCTGTGGTGTGATTCTATGCATGAGTGTTTGTGGCACAGACCTGGAACCCCCCCCCCCCCCCCGCCTTTCAAAAATTGTTCGTGTAAAATCAAATTTACGCTGAGTATTTGCAAAATATTAATCCCTGTATAGATGTATCTCACTTCCTATCTTGACGTATAAGAGCAATACATATGCAATACTGCTCTATTTATTCACATGAAAATCATAATGTGAAAATGAAATTGAAAGTAGTGAATGTTAAGCAATACATCAATAAAACATACTAAATTTATTACATTTATAGGTAAATAGATACTGATAAGTTATGAGAAGAAAAACAGAAACATCATTTATTTATCTCCACTTTACAACACGTCACGAATCACTGTCCTGCATACACCTATTATTTTACGGGAATAAAATATGGCCTAGCGATTGGCTGGTTCGTGAAGATAAATATCCGCGAGCTTGGGGTACGTGCGAATCTCGCGGATAGATCTCGCATGCGTATTCATCAATGTTGTTTAACAGTATAATGTAAGAATTTATCTTGATGTTACATGTACTCTCTTTGTTTATATACATTCAAAATTATAATCAAGTATAACACAAATTTCTACCTTTATTTATTTCTTGCAGTAAACATAATTCAATTATTTCCACAACATTTAAGAAATAAATAACAAGTTTAAAAACTTCAATGGGAATTGAAGTGGGTCGGTCACGTGATCAAATCCTGTGAAGGCCGAAGATATTTTTCAACAGATTTTCAAATTTATTGTGAGTAAAGTTTAACGAAAAAAAAATATAGCATTCAGAGGCCTGCGAGAAAAATAAGGGTAAACGTTGAGACTATGCAGCTCAGACATGGAACTTATAACATGTAGTTTTCTATTCTCTATGTAAAACCGATCAAAAACTGTATTAAATACTCGTTTACATTGTAAATAAAATGATTATTATAATTTACTAGAGTATTTTGTACATCTTTATGTATGAAAAACATGCTATATTGCTTAGTGGAGTAAGTCTTTTTATGTAGATATTACTGCGCTGTGTGATTGGGTCACGTAATGACCTATGACCTTCGAAAAACTTCATACAGTTATGAAGATATTTGCTCTCTGCATGTTTATATAATAGAGAGATACCACAAATGTATATATTTTGTATTAAGGAATAACAAGTTTTGAATGAGTTCCGTATTTTACGAACTCCTTTCAGTTTCTCTTTTACATGAACAAAAAAGATGAGATGTTCAATTTATTTTTACAAATGTTAAGGAAATATATCTTTTTAACTTCCGTTGACTATTTTCTCTATGATAATTTATTTAGATATAGATTTTCAAAAGCTCAAATATTTACTATTTCATTGATCTAAAAATACCGCAGTTGTAGTCATTTTCCATTGAAAAGATTTTTGCAATTCTATCCAGTCAGAATTGATATATCAAATGAACTCTTTTATCTGCTTTTTTAAATTTATGGTTCTAAATTAAATGATGTTGATTTAATAAATATCTATCTCCAATTATTCAATTTCAAGTCTTAAATTCGTATATTTCTACATAGTAATTGCAAACTTTAAGTCATTTCATAGCTTTTTGACGTGACGTTACATTACAAAAAATGACTTTCCTATTGCCTTTTTCTATCAAAACACTGCCATATTGCAATATCTATTTTTCAAAAAGTATAATAGATACTGAAAAAAGGAAAACGGTAATGAATAGCAAAAATTCTATATTATCTATAATAAACATAACATTAATTTTTTTAGAAGAGGCCGTTTTTGATGCTTCGTGGACTTAGCTCTTTGACGTTAAGAACATTTTTTAAATTACAAAATTCTCACCTTAAAAACATTATAAATCTTTTCTACATAATTATATATAGAAAGCAATCATGATTGTACTCACATAAAGGGTTTACTCGAATTTCTTTACTTTTTTCTGACTCAAGATTTTCTTTCGACTGACAGGTATATTGGTTGTATTTAATGTCTTTGGTGACAATAAAGCTGTAGATCTCTGTCGCCACTCCATCTAGCCTTGTGTTGTTGACATACCACGTATATGATAACGGCAGAAACATCTTGTAATAGTCAGGAGCAGATGTAGATCTACTTTCACATTGTAAGTTAATGCGATATCCTACTTTAACATTAAGGTTTCCCGTTATCATAGGTTTCACAGGTTTTCCTGGATAAAATTATTTAGATGTTGAATGATGAATCGAGTAATAACAAGCAGGCCTGTTAATATTTTCATCATTATTATATAAGTGTATGTATCGTCATTTAAGTAAATGTAATCGTTCATTTTTAGTTTGATATCAACATCGTACAAAGAAGTTAAAATCAAAATCAAATTGGTTACATTTACAATATCAGTATCAAAAAAATATTTCCATGGTAAAGTGCACATGTAATATAGTAAAGGAAGGTACATGTGGCAACACAAATCAGAAAACATGCAGTCTAGTTTGTCAGATATTATTAAGGGTTTACCGGAAACTATGAGAACTACTCCACGTTCTCCCGACCAAGCCTCTGTCTCTGATGTACCGCCTACGTAGTATCCGGCACTTTCCTTTGTTACGTTTCTTATTTCAAACAGTATATTCACAGAATTAAATGGTCGAGAGTGGTAAACATACTTTTCAGTTGGTAATGGATCAGTGTTTTCTATGCTTATTATTTTTGACAATGAGCCGTTATATTCATGAAATATGAAGTAAACATTACTTCGCGGAAAAAAATCAGCGGTCCATGAAATGTTCCGTGATTCTCCCTCCTTAGATGTCACTGTACTGACTAAAAGGAAATGAAAGAAAAGTTTCCTATCAAATAACACATGCTTCTTCGCGTCACCTTTAATAAACATTCTATGAAATAAGCATTAGGGATATCTTTTACCAAAGACATTGATTACAAGCATCATTTGACTTGAGCATTGAAAAAAACATTTTATGTGTCTGTAATCGTCAAAAAAACAGAAATGCAAATGAGTTATATAAATTAGACGAGTATATGTATGTAATGTAAAAAATAACTTAACACGTGATAATTTCGAAGCAAAATAGAATTATCGATGACATTTTCAAAGCAAAGCAATGCATGGATCTTTAAAAAAGGCTATGTTAAGCGACATATTAGATTTTAAAGTTCTTGCAGACTGTCTCATTAAAGTCCTCTTATCTGCAAGTTTGAGTTTCATTCAAAGTTTTAATAATATATCATCTTAAGATGAGTGCAACTGTAGCTAGCATATTTAATCTGTTCTATAACCCTGGTGGCTTGTATCATGCATGAAAATGTTTGATAGTTATGAGGGAGCACCCCTCTACACCCACATCCCCCTCAAAAAAGAAACTGCTCACAAGAAAATTTGTATACAGTGATGTTTCTTTTGACCCATCCTCAAAACAGAAGAATGTATGGCAGCAATATCGGCATATAGATGAGAAGAAGACACTTGCTGTGGCCTTCAACGCGACATTTAGATAAATCTACGACGTATTATCAATCAACAATAGTTACTGCTATTCATATATCGACTCGATATATCCCAGTGAACTTGAAATAAAAGAAATACCATAGAGTCTGGCACATCCGTTTCATATCTGGATATTTAAATAGAAAAAAAATGTTAATGGTAACCTAACAACAAAACTTGATGATAAACGTGATGACTTAAACTTTACTATCGTCAACTTCCCTTACTTATGTATCAATATACATAGGCAAGCGATTGACAAACAAGTTGATGAAACAAGGATATAAACAGTTTCAATTAAAGTCACCATTTTGCAAGTTCCATGGTCGATACAATGGACCCTCGATTTTGTATTGGAAAATCCTAAACCATGTCTGAATGTCTTCTCGTATTCTACGTTGGTTTAGCTGATGGTACAGTTTATCATAAGGAAGTGTGTTAAATGCTTTTGAGAAATCATAATTGCGATATCTACCTGATGGCTATAATAATAAGATTTTAAAATGTCATGTATGGTAACTACGGAGAGGGTTTCATACGAATATCCAGATCTGAAGTAATAATTTAAGGATGTTGAATTTTATTGGATTCCATGTATTTCATCATTAAACAACAATAGTTGTGCTCTAGTAGCAAAAGCATCGCTGAGTAAGGCGTTGATCCTTACATCGCAGGTTGGAATCCCGTTTTGGGACGTGAAGACCGGTTCTTCGGATGATACCGTATAAACCGAGGTCCCGTGTCGCAGTAGGTGCTGGCACGAAAAAGATCCCTCACTGCTCAATGGGCCTGAGTGCCGAATATAGGTCTAAATTTGCTGCCCTCTAAAGGCAAGTGTTGGCGTCTCCATATGAGGGAAAAATTCTGGAGAGGGACGTTAAGCAACAAACATACAAGGTTTGGGACATGTCGTCATGGTAAGCAGGTAACGAAGTAACCCAGTTTTCCTGATGCAAGTCTATGGTATCAAAGACTTTTCATAGAGTGTTTGGAAAAACTTAAATACTGTGCGTGCAAGGACCCTATATAAAAGTCCTATTTCTATTGTTTTGATAATTTGTGTTTGTGAATTGGCAAAAGAAATAGCGCAAAAGGCGCTAGCACTAAAATGTTATTACAGCTAAATTATTTAGCTTACAGCTAATTTTTCAAGTTGGTCATGTCTTTACGGAATAACTGACGAAGATAAACAAAGGTTACTTTTTTAAAACTTAACAACCCTTATGATTATTCAATATTTGCTTCCACCATACTTTCACTACAAAAAAATGTAATTGCTACCTACGTCCGAAAAAAAAGATTTCTTTATAAATCAATAAATTAAATTTAAAAATACACAGTTAAATAATAGACCCGTATTTATTGCCTGAGATGCGTTCTAAAGAAGATGAATTATTTTTATACATTTGGAAATAGTTTCTGTTAAGTCTACTTGAAAGATAAAGCATAATTTAAATGATATAAGAAATTAAAAGAGGGTATTTTCAAATCAAGAGAGAATTTATGCATATATGTCTTTTTTGCATGTTCGCAGCACTGTTAAGGTACACAACGACAAAATCCACGGAATATAGAAATGTACAAAAAATACTTTTTTAACTTATATTCATTTTTGTAAAGCTTTTATAGAATCACATTATTTGAATATTAATTGAAATAACATGGTGTATTCTATTAGTACTGAATGACAAAGTATGGCAGGGATTTTTTTTTATCGGGAACAGTTATCCTACACGTGTATATATAATTTCTGAGTAGAAATTTTAACGCATGAAAAGGAACAAAATCAAGTAGATATCTCTGAACATGATTACTTAAAATTTGAGTAACGTTGAATGTTTAAATATGTGTTGCAAATAACTTATTGGATTGATTTCAGTATCTCAAATTCTAAATACATTTCGTAATATTAGAGTTTAAATCGAACTGTCAAATTCAAAGAATTGTGCCCCCCCCCCCCCCCGCGTTTGATGTTTTAATTATTGGGATGCAAAAGCTTATGGCATAATATTGCAATCTTGTTTGTATGTCCTGTCTTGTCTGTCCATCATACAGAAAGCATATGAATTTTTGAATGAGTTAAAGTTACAGCAAAGATTAAAGTTTCTTAATACTGCTTTGAACTTCAAACTCAAGGTCATGAGGTCAAATATCATTATACTGTAGATTCCTAAATATACGCGAGGAATAAATTATCGCGTAATTACGCGAGAAGCACCGCTCGCGAAATAAAATTACTCGCTTTTATTTTTATGGTGCTTTAATGTATGTAAAATCTCTAGATAAATCAGCCATTCGCGAATTATTATTCTCGCGATTTGACATCCTTGGGTCATTTCGCGATAATGAGTACTCGCGTAAAATAAGGAATCTACAGTACCATTTGAAAGTAGTCTTGTTACAAGTAATGCATGTGTGAGAAAAAAAAGTGAAAGCCTTGTCTCTTATAGAGCAAATATTATGGCCAAAGTTAAAATTTTTTATAAGTAGGTCAAACCTCTATGTCAAAGTCATGAAGGATGTCATAGGTACTTATAATGTACAGGGAAGGTATGGTCATAGGTTATGTACAAGTAAAGTATAAAATCCGTATCTTCCTTCATTCAAAAGTAGTTACACTGCACCAATGTAAAATAAATCGAAAAAGACTGTTAAATTTTAAGGCCAAGGTTATGTGGATAATAACCAGAGTACATTACAGAAGATCTTGAAACATGTAAAAAAACATGTTAAATATAAAAAGTTCATTTCTCACTCAAAAGTTATCTGCAATGTTTAAAGTCTTGAAAATTAGATCAAACTTCAAAGTCAAGGTCATCGGGTCAAAAATCATTGCGTGTTCGGAAACGTCTTGTCACAGGTAATGCACATATCAATTATGAATGGCCCATCTCCTTTCATCCAGAAGTTATCCTTAATGTAAAATGTTTTGAAAATAAGGTTAAACCTCAAGGTCACGGGGTAAAAAATAGGGCACGTTCGGAAACTTCATGTTAAAAATAGTCCACATGTCTTAAATAAACGTTTTTCTCCCATTCAAAAGTTATAACCAATGTTTACATTTTTGAAAACAAGACCATACTTCATGGCCAAGTTCAGTGGGTAAAATCCATAATATATTTGGAAAGGACTTGTCATAGGAAACGTACAAGTGAAATATGAATACCTTTTCTTTTCTCATTCAGAAGTCATGACCAAGTTTAAAATTTTTGTGACAGACTGACAGACAAATGAGATTTAATGGCCCACCTCTTCTGTGAAAGCGGTGAAAGAAATATATATATATATGTTTCATATAAAAACTATATATGTTGTAGAGAAATATCCTCAAACCGGTTATATCATATTTTATGTAAATAAGTTGAATCTGATTCGTTGAGAAATATTTGTTTAAAACACTATTACCCTCTAAATGATGAAACAACAACCTCCAGAATGACATAACTTGACGACGGATCGTATCACCCCCCTCAAAAAAATGACTGGACTATATCTGTGAATGTACGGTTTACCTTTGTATAGATTTGTATGAAACATTCAGTATGGTAAAATAATTATTGAAGTTGAGGATAACATTGAAAATTTTCACCCAGTAGAGAATATTTTTCTTGATATGAAATTTTTTTATTTTACCCTCAATTACATGCAATATTTATAAAATGGAAACTATTATACAATTATTGCTGATTTTGAGGTCAATACGATGATTTAGTCACCTGAGGAGTACAAAATTCACCGAGTCCGAAAGGCGAGGTTAATATTGTACCTCTAAGGTGGCTAAATCATCGTATTGACTAAAAAAAAACTTAGCAATAATTGTTTTATTATATGATTCAATGATTAAATAATAGAAATCATTCAGCAGTTCATGACATCTTACTAATTTACATTTGCTGAAGCTCTAGTCAAATGCAATGAGAGAAGCAGGGTTGAATAAATATTACCAGTCGTATTAATTTGGAATTTTTGAAATCTACTTCAATTGCTATGTAAAAAAGCTTTCCAAAACTATTTGTATCAATTTGGAATCTCCCGAAATATTTTTAGACCAATGTAGAGAAAATAAATACTTACATTTACCTGGAAGGTCACGTGCAGGTGAAAATAACGTAGTATGTTTTCTACATTGCTGGATATGAGCCAGATGAGAGATAGGAATTATTCAATCATATAATAAAACTTTTTAGAACCTTTCTTACTTATTATTCGGTCAACTAAATAATAGTTGATTTTCTTTGTTCTCATGTTATCTGCATTATTTGTTCTGCATAGCTTTGGCATCATTTTTATACCATTATACTAACATACATATAACTATATCTCTATTAATTGAAAGCAGTTAGTTCAAAACAAACTTACCGTTGTTGTAATATTTCTTCTCATAGTCCACAGAAGATGACTGGATATTCTCCCGAACCTTTATCGTCACAGTTTTATATTGCATGATACCTTCTACAGTATATTTGTAATCATAGCTCCGAATCCAGTCAGATTTTTGAGAATCCTTTGTGATGCATATAAAACGGCTAGACGTTGAAATATTCGTCCATGTAAATATGAGCTTACCATTCATAAATTTCGTTGATATAGTTAATGGTTGACCTAAAATTATTCATATATCGAAATAATGTTTTAGTTTTTAAATTTGTTCCTCATTAAAAAAATAAATAAAAAAAGAAATTAGAAACAAATATCTGATACATTTTGCTATGCTAGCAACAAGGTCGTCTATCCTTCTTCCTTAATAGAGTGGTTAATTCCACACTCATTATACGTATACATGTATTTATAACCGTATCGTAGAGTTCTTACCTCGACAGCTCAGACTTACATAATATAAAATAATGTTAGTAGTTTTAGTGTTTATTAGATTAGAAATAAACGTACATGCAATGCTTATGGAATTTCAAAGTAGTAAACCGCATTTCTTTATAATATCAACAAATTGAATATAATATCAATTAGAATTTGTAGAAACACAGCAGTGTTCCAACTAGGATCTCAAAATGGAGGGGTGCACTTCTCTAACTGATAAAAAAAAATGGGATGTACATGCATTTATGTACACGGCGAAACTGAATAAAACCTTGACATAGTTATGATCTAGATGAATTTCTGTTTTACACGTAATGTTTCTCTTTATTATGACCTAATTGTCTCATATTTACTAGGGGTTATCAAAAGGTTCGTGGACTAGCGCAATAAAATTAAAGCCGATTTAGGTACATCAATGAATTTTGATACATTTAGTTAGCATCATATTTTCTATCTAGATAGAATAAACCATGAATCATAAGTTTTATTTTTTATTAAATTGTTAATAGCTTTGTAAGCAATTGTATGTCCAGGCGGTGCAACCTCAAATATATATGACGTTTTATTCTACCCTAGTGTAATAAGTTTCGCCGAGCACCGTTTTGGGTTCTAAATTTACTTTGCTATGGGGTATACGGAGAACGCTTGATTTCACCAAGACGCTTGTAAACAAAGTTGAAAACGTCAAAACGTTTCGCAAGACATCGCTTTATTTACATTTAATGAAGCGATTTATGAGGATATGAGAAAAGGAGCAATGAAAACACGTGGCAGAGAGGCAGATTTGATAGAAAGGTACTTAAAGTTAATAATTCAGCAAAACATGGGAATTACTACCATTCGTAGTAATAATGTTGTGCAGACGAAAGTGTGCACTTGTTGACGTTAGATAGCTATTCCAGTTAACGCCATTTTAATCTTAAAATAGTAACAACCGGAAGGCACCTGGTAGCCATATCTGCATGCGTTTGTCGATGGGTCTTGGATCCTAGAAATAAATCGAGGTAAGTATTACTTGACGGACTTTGATGTTGATGACAGTGGTGCGTAAGGTGTTTTTATGTTGGGGTATAGTTTTTGGTTTGCAAGAAAGCTCTTAAAACCTGTTAATTGTTTTTAAATCAATTGAGAACAACAAAAATATGTCCACAAGAAAGGTCGTAGCTTTTGTATTTTCTATGATTCCTTGGCATTTATAGGAAGTAGCATGAATTTAGACATTTATAATGATTTTTTAAAGGCTATTGATTTTTATTGAAATGTAAAATGTTTTCTGTAACATTGCACATTTTTGCACGATTATTTTGAAAGTTGGTAGATTGGTCAACACAGGCATTTTCTGGGAATCAAATTACCTGCCCTTTATATAGTCCATTTCTTTATAGACTTCGGAAAACATATATTAATATAAAGACGTAAAAAGGCAAATTGGACATATAGGATCTTTCATGATTTGTGGTTGGGTATGATTTTTTTAAGGCTCGGGGATAAAACACACAATGAGTTTGATAAAAAAAAATCACATGTAACCAAAAAACATGGGAGTTTGTTTTTATCACATGTTTCACACATAGCTTTTTTATGCGTTATACTGTATTATATATATGTAAATCCTTAATATTTGACTTGATCATATTCATGCAAAAACCATTGTGATGTCACAACTGTGGATATGAAAATGATATCGTATGAGCAATGTCCACTGTATAAAGCAGTATTACAAGTGATAAAATGATTTTCTCATTAAAAACTTATATTATAATTTTTTTTTGTCGTATTCTAGGACTTGAGAAATTACGAGTGACACAGTGACTGAATTTTTCCATAAAAGGTAAATATATCTCAATTTTTTTAAAGCATAATTTGCTTTTATGTATGTGTGATATTTTTATTTCATTTTTTGTTTTTATTTTCTTTGGTTCACTGTCTTTGTCTTTTATGTTTAGTTTATTGTCCTCGTCTTGTATATTTAGTTTATTGTCTTTGTTTTGTGCTTGTCTTCATTTTTTTTTTTTCATTTCATTTTGCACAGCATTCATGGTAAAAATTCAGTTAACACTCACTTTTTTGCACATAATCATGGTTCTCACTTACTTAGGTGTTTACGAAATATATTTAAAACATAAAAACCGTGCAAATTTTATGAAATACTTACACCATGAAGTGTGTGACGAATTGAAAATTGAATATACAAAAGTTAACAGAGTAAGTCTCTTGTACAAAGTAAATCGAATAAAGAAGGAAATAGATAAACTCAAGAAATACAGCAACAAAGACAAAATAAATTCATACTTAAACAATATCTTTCAATTACCCCAAACCAAAAACTCATTGATAAGTAATGGAAGTGGAGAGGAAGAGGAGAGTAAGGAAATTAGAAAAGAGGATTCATCAAAGGAACTGAGAGAAATGAAGGAAGATGAACTTTTGAAGGAGAAACTCAAAATTATATCGGAGCAGAATATTGTGATTGAACACCTACGAAGAGAGAATACGGCTCTTAAAGACAAAATAAGAGCTTTTAATGTTAGAAATACAAACAGAAAATTAAAAAAAAAAAACAAGAAAAAATAAAAAAATTAGAAAATGTTATTAAAAAAATGAAGACAAAAGAAAATGTTGAAAAAAAAGATAAAAGTGTACAGTGCAATACTATGAAAACAGTTATTGCAGACTTGAAGAAAGAAATAGATTTTTTAATATCAGAAAAAGAAAGTAATTGTGATGATGATGATGTTGTACATATAAAAAAAATATTGATTTTAGAGAGAATGGTAAAGGGAAACCGTACAATTTTAAATTAAGAAACTTATATTATAATTTTAGAAGTAGGAATATAGCTTTAGTACATATTGCCCCAATTATTAAATCTGTTTTAGATGTTTTTAATATCAATGTAGAAAATCTACCATCAAAGAGTACGGCAGGTATTTTAACCAGTGAAATGGGCGTAGTTTCGAGAAATCATTTAAATGAAGAACTTAAGAACAGTGCAAATATCACAATGCATAGAGACGCAACTACGAAGAAAGGGAAGCATTATTATGGAGTTCAGTTTAATACTGGTGACAAAGTTCTGTCTGCAGGTTTAAGAGAGGTCTGTGATGGAAAGGGGGAGACATATGTAGATATTACAAAAGATATTTTAATAGATATATCACAGAAAGAGGGTGACAGTGATACTATTTTAAACAATATCTCTTGTTTTATGACCGACAGAAGTGCTACTGAACAAAAAGTAAATGATATTTTAAGTAAAGATATAGATCATAATGTACATTCTTTTAAATGTTCTATTCACCCCCTCCTGCAGTTTTCAGATGTATGTATAGAAGAAATTTTTAATATTGAACAAGAGTTGTCTTTAAGATTTCCTGGGTATACCCATTCATTGAAAGAGCCTTTTACTTTGTGTCTTTTAAAATCTGTATCGAAATTATTTTTTAAAGATGGGACTGGTGATCCCAATGATATACAAGTTTATATGAAAAATCATAGTGTTTCAGACATTCCCTTTGTAAAGTTTAGAGGCAATCGTTTTAATGTTATGTTTTATAATGCTGCAGGTACTTTTTTTATGCACAAACTTGTATTACAGTATTTTTATTCTTTGAAAGCTTCTTACACTTTTAATCAGAATTTTATTTTATTATGTTTGCAGAACAAAACATTTTTAACTCTTTTAAGATCACTTGGCATTTTATGCAAAATTATCACAGGACCTTATTTTTTAAAAGCAACAGAAGTTGGAAACATTTTAGATATGGGTTCTGTATTTCAGAGACTTTTATATGTTTTAGATTTGTTTATTGAAAATCCAATTTTAGCTTTGAACAATGAAGTTTCACTTTTTTATGGTCCATATTTTTATGACGAGGTTTTTGAATTTTTATTGAAAACTTCACTGAATGACAATCTTAATGTGTTTTTATAAAGCGTCTTTGTAATGTTTTAAAAAGGAAAGCCAGTAAACTATTTAGTGAATTTTTAAGTGGAGGGAAATATTTTAACATCAGTGGCAATGAATTAAAAGAGTGTAATTCATGTGATACAAATAACATTTGCCTGGAAAGACTCATGGGACAATTAGATTTTAAATTAAAAGCATCCTCCACATCATCATTAAATTCCATCGAAAGTAGCATTTTATATTGTAATAACAGAACAGAAGAGTGGTTAAAGAAGAAGGATATAAGTGAACAACAAGAGATAATAGATCAGGCTCGTTCAGAAAATAGAACTTTTATGCTAAAAGACAGAGAGAAAAATGAAGAACTTTTTAGAAAACAAACAAAGATTTTAGAAGAAAAAGAAAAAGAAGCTAGAAGGAAGAAGGAAAAAAAATCAACTGAGTTAGATAGAGCAATAGAGGACATGAGAAAAGTTGGGCTTTGGGAGAGTGAAGGGAAGATTAGAGAAGAAATAGAGAAGCTGAAGACAAAAAAGGAGAAAGTAGAGACATTAAAGAAACAAACATTTACAAAAAAGTTTTTAAAATTGAAAAAAACCAGAAGGAGTTGCTGCAGTTTTCTTCAAAAGGAAAGGTCTTTGATCATAACAAATTACTGGATAATCTTTTAAAATTAATAGAATTGAGAAGAAATGCGCAAGAAACCAGATTCCATCCCGATGACTTAGTAGGTAAAGAAATTGTGCATACCTGGACTATAGAGAGTGGCGAAAACCAAGATTGGGAGGGCCAGATAAGGAGTTTTGAAAATGGAGTTTACAAAGTAATTGAATATGAGATTTTTACACTGTTTCACAGAATGCATTAATTGTGCATGGCACTTAATATCATAACAAATTTTGTAAAACATCCTCTAAATAAATTTACAAGAGGCCCAAGGGCCTTAATGGTCACCTGAGAACAATACAACAATGTAAAGGATCCATAGAAGAAAGAGTAAAATACAACCCAGGGCAGAGAAGAAGATTTTCAAAGAAATAATGCATTTTCAGTATATGATGAGTACCTACAGCTCCACCCTTACTACAAAATCCCTGACCCTGGGGCCATGAATTTTGATAAAGGGCTCAGAAATTAATACAATCGTGCCGAAAGTTTGACTGCTTATTGTCCAAACGTAAAGAAGAAGATTTTTTTTAAAAATTGCATTAATTTTGATGGTTTTGGTCCCAGGCTCCTGGGGGACAGGGACCATGAAATTCACAATTTTGTTCCCCTTTACCCATACATGCTATATTCCAAAATTGGTCGATATTGGTTCTGTTGTTCTAGAGAAGAAGTTGAAGATATTCAAATGTTCACAGACGAGATGCAAGACAACAGACGAAAACAGATAGAAATGTAGAGTGATTTAAGTGACTTAAGAATGAAAAGTTTTATTTCAAAGAAAATCCAGATTTTAAGAAAAAATCTATTAGCGGTACCTGACAATAGTGGCATATGACATAATTTATAAAAGTATACTTTTGGTATTATAATTAATAACATACTTAAGAAGTAACTTAAAAATTTTAAAGGAGAGAACAGCTTGTATCTAGAATAATTTATTTGGAGTGTGAAAATGGATATAACGGAAGTTATTGGAAGTTGTTAAAGGTGACAAGATTTCATTTTCTTTAAAATATGTGCAGAAAGTCAAAGCGATGTATTAAACAGAAAAATGCAAAATGGTGGCATGTTGTACGTACCTTGCAAATTTTGAGTTTTTGGTGGATGTTGCGTGAGATACAAAGTATATTAGCCTATCACTTTTTTGGGTAAAACAATCATGTTATACATTTAATAATGAGGTATAATAATAATTTAACACATATCCAGACCAGTGTGTTATTTAATGTAACACACTTTTTGTTAAGAAAAAAATCATCCTCAGTAAATATATAATTTCATCATTTTATTCATCAATTTGAGTAGACATCAGTCATCTTTTTGGTTCTCCATCATGATGCATTCATCACTAATTATTAATGGTAGTATATTTATGTCTTGTGCATGTTTTTAAATGTTAATTGTTTATATTAATGTTTTTGGTGTAAGGTGTATTGCCTAAATGTTCAATTGAAATTTATGTTTATATATACATGTATTTCAGTTATAAAATTTATAATTGTATCAGCCATACAAGTTAATTTCAAATATTTCATCACTTATTTATGGCCAATAAGAACAGGAATATAGTTTTATAAATGATATTTTAGATTGTGTACTTGTTTAATAAACAAAAGAGCTGATAAGAATGGGATTATAATTGTTCAAATTATATTTTAGGTTGTGTACTGGGATGATAAAGAAAGGAAGAATGGCAGTGGGTTTGAGTTAACAGAAAGGGAGATTAATATTGACATACAAGAAGGAAACCTATTTATAAAAGGTAATTTTTTATAGCATTTACATCTCATTTAACACCTTTCATTTACCATATTTCTTCATTTCAGGAATTTTTTTTCCCTTTTTGAATGTAAAAGGTGATATAATTAATCATCTCTTATTTATTTTATTTTAGACACCACCAAACTGGATCACTGTTACTCAACATTTTGAAAAAGACTATAAATACAGACAGTAAGAGTTATCTTTCATTATATTTCTTTTTTTTGATTTGGAGTAAGTTACAGTTATTGCCCTTTGGTGCTTTAGTCCTGCTCCTGCTATTAGTATTCATAGCAAGTTATATATTCACAGGAAGGGAGCCAATGAAATGTGTTTTATTTTTAACCATGTACTGTAGGTCAAGACCTTTTGGTGTTATTTTTAAAACTTATTTCTTATTTTCTAATTTTAGGTGGATTAGCTACGTTAGAGGACGTACTGCATGTACCCTTGTCTCTCACATCACAGTCATTGTTATGTCTAACATACGCTTCATTGTCAGATTGACACTTAACTTCAATATAAAACTTGTAGAATGTGAAGGCGTCCAGCCTCTGCTGTCTGACGCTAAATTGGCTAAAAGTGGAATGTATATGGCCCTCAAAGATGTGTCAGCAAGTTCAGTCATAACATTGAGATTTGCCATGTATCTGTGTTCAACAAATAGATGTGTACTTTATGCACAGACTTGCAGGTTTGTTTACTAGCTGTGTATGTTCATTAATAATCATACTTGTATTAATGCAAGACATTGTGCACTCATACACACACCCATGTATAGGGATCTTATATTTTAGTAGTAGTACAGTTAAAATTTGGCATCTCGAACATTAAAATTTGGGTTCCGTAGAGTTTGAGATAACAACATATCTGTATTTACCTGTACTATGCAGCCCTAGCTAGAATAATCTAACTGTGTTTCGGGTCAAGCCCTCACCGGATCTGTAGGACAATATCATTTTAATGATAGAATCTATATGCAGCCTATATTCCACACTTGAAATGTTAATGATAATTCTTGTTATAGATATTTGGCATCTCGAACATTGAAATTTGGGTTCCGTAGAGTTTGAGATAACAACATATCTGTATTTACCTGTACTATGCAGCCCTAGCTAGAATAATCTAACTGTGTCTCTGGTCAAGCCCTCACCGGATCTGTAGGACAATATCATTTTAATGATAGAATCTATATGCAGCCTATATTCCACACTTGAAATGTTAATGATAATTCTTGTTATAGATACTTTAATGAATACCCCCAATTTTACAAATTTAATAAAAGATCACAAGTATTTTTAAAACATATATTACTCTTTGCAATGTTCTATAATTCATCTTATTTGTTTATCATTTTATTTAGGTCAACTAGAACTTCAAACTGTAGATAAATGGCACAGAAGAAGTTTTAAATTCACACTATGAATAACTGGGAGGCACAGGGTACCATGGGATGTGTAAACATTAAGCTGCAGTGTTCCTGATGTTACATCATTTTGCTGCAGGCAATCTTGAATAGACTGATGATCAGGAGATCAAATACAAAAAATCTCCAAAAATTTCATAATTTAGCCAAAATATTAATTTTTCAGGTATAAACTTAATCCCAAGATTTACTTAAATTAAATACATGTAATTAAATAATAGGCTTGAGTATCGCAAGCTATTTAACGATATGATACATATCACAATACGGTCATGTGATACAAGATGTATCATGATACAGCTGTCAAAAATTGAATTGACTGTTATCTTAACACATTAGTCATTGCTAACATCTACAGTTATAGAAAATATAAAAATAATATCTTGATACCTCTGACAAAAGTTTATTATAGGTGGATTTATAGTCTTGACAATGTATTTTTTCTTTGCTACCTTGTTTTCAGTCATTTTAAAACACTAAAATTTGTTAGCTTGTATGTAGAAGTTTCAAACAAAACAATGAAAATTATAATGTACTGTATCACGATATATACATGGCGATTCGATATGCGTATGATGCAGCGTATCGTAAGCCCTTGTGATCAATACGATCGATGTATTGTTGTATCGTTACACCTCTATTAAATAACTGTATGGATAGCCTATAGCCTTCCTGACAATATATTTACATACTCTACATGAGTTGTGCATACTTTAGTCAAAATATACAGTAACAATCATTTTACCACTTCTGAAGCTTGATATTATGGATAAATAAACTTTTATTTATTTCAGCCTCTCCGATTGAAGTCTAACTTCACACATATCATGTCAATGTTTTGACTGAAGCAGCAGATCACTGAAGAAAGAAATTTTAATGACTTGTTTGATAACTCCTGGCCAGAACCATTATAGAAATTATCAATGTGCTGTTGAAACTGAATATAAAAAAATCCTGTCTAACAACAGTGGTGTACTGTGCTGTAAAGAATATGAGTACTGTGCACGTCTGTGATGTACAGTATGGTACAGCGGAGGCGTACTTGACAGAGGTGTACAGGGCTGTACAGAGGGTACGTACTATGATGTACAGGGAGGTACAGAATATTACATGGATTGTATTATAATTTCCGACTAATAGTGGGTACATGGATTTTGTACAGTGATTGCACAGTGTTTGCGCAGAGAAACGCAGTGTTTACGCGCTGGATAACAGAGTTCATCATAGACATTTCAGCGTATCAGAGTTTTTTAACCCATGTTATATATATAAATATATGCAATAGAAATATACTATTTTTTGTATTATATATAATTATATATATACAAGTATATATTATATAAGATATATAATTTTATTTAAGTTTTGATTTCAATTTTGTAGACTATGTATAGATGTACAGTCTATTTGAGAAGAGAGTTTAATCAGGTGTTATAATAAAACATTTCTATGATGTCACATGTATGGCATGTCAAACGTTGCAATATTTGATCTTATCTACTAGTATTTGTATAATTTTCCATTTGTATTGTATAATTTTTATCCACATTCTATGATTTTTCATGTGTATTGTATAATCTTTATTTGGATTGTGTGATTTTCCATTTGTATTCAATAATTTTTCATTTGGATTGTATGAAATTATTTGTATTGTATTATTTCTTATTTGTATGCGATAGTGTTTTCATTTGTATTGTATCCGAGGGATTGTTTATTTTTTTTATTCGTTACGAGGATTTCGTTGGTGTAGTTTTAGACTTTTTTGTAGTGTAGTGTTGAAACGAGTGAGATGTTTCGGGGAAACTGGGCTCCTCTATTTGCGTGGATGCTAAGGAACGATCATTTAATTTTCAAGGGGGGAGGGGGCGCTGGCAAATTTTGTCGAATCAGATTATTTATTTTCATGCTCTTGCAGAAGAGAATAATCATGTCCAAATTGACCAGAGACAAAGAAGAAGAAAAGAAAAAAAATCTGCCCAAACCTGAAAACTCTTTTTCTTAAGGTGTGTGTGTGTGGGGGGTGGGGTGGGGTTGGGGGGGGGGGTGAGGTACCACCAGTCAAGATCAAATTATTTATTTTCTCAGACATTTCGAAGGACAGATTATTTATTTGCCATCTGCCAGCGCTCCCTTTTCATCTAAATGGCCGTCCTCTAACATGCATGCAAAAACATAGAGGAGCCTAAGTTGCTTTGAGCACCTGGAACATCTCACTCATTTTCAACACGATGCATGCTAAATCTTGACTAATGAAATATTTCGTAACGAAATAAATGTACAATCCTCGGATACCATACAAATGAATTTGATTTTATGTTGTGTTCGAGAATTTTTCACTCATATAGAGACGACACCATATGCCGGTGAAGGGCTTCAAATTTAGACCTTTCCTCGGCACTCAGGGCATTGAGCAGTGAGGATTCTTTATCGTGCCAACGCCTACCGTGACACGGGGCCTCAGTTTTTAAGAGCCATTCTCTGTAATGACTTGAACTTTTATATAGGAGCTGTGGCACGCATAGTCTCAGAATTTCTCCAAACTCTCTATGATAAAAGACTTTGATGCTGTAAACTCAAATCAGGCAAAAATTGGTTGCTACGTGTCATGGTTACCATAGCAACATGTCCTAAAGTTTGAAAAATGGCATTTTTCAACATCTTCAGAGTCCCACAGTTAACGTTTGCAGCAAAGCAAACAAGTGGCAATGACTGTTTCTGAAAGTTGAAGGCCTGGTGTCTTAAATGCATGATAAACAAGTTTGGTAAATCATCTATAACATACGTTACTATGGAAACAAAGCATTCAAAAGTAATAATTTTGTTCATTTAATTTTATAAAGTCATACACTTAAGAATAAAGACAATTATAGGTTGAAATGCAAGCAAATAATAGAGAAGAAATCCTTGTAACATATGCCATGGACAAAATATGATATTTCTTATAGGTTGCCAATGGTTGCCATGGTTTTAATACCACGAAGGGATTTTAAATTTACTCTCTTAGTGTTTTAATCTTATCCTATCTTTTTAAAAAGCATATTTCTATATAACTGATGATCAATTTTTAAAGGCCTTGGTGTGACCCGAATTTTCACATTTCAAAAAATTCAATTTCAATTCTTTAAATAGTGCGTTGCTATGGAAATAAGGCGAAAAAACATACATAAAAATCTGAAAAATACTCTGTTTCCTTGGATACGTACCGTTGTATGTAGATTCCCAAAACTTTAATGATTGATATATGTGAACAACTAACCTGACTTTCAATTTTGACTATCACCCAATCTCTAACTGGATGCAAAAAGCTGGCACATAGGGTCTAATATTAACAAAAAATTAACAAAATCGAACATTTTCTCTTCTTGGTAACCATAGCAACAGTGTTGTATTTTTCAACAACCTTTATCAATATATGATATTCAGCTTTACTTCTACGAGATAAGTACTATTCAAGGTGATTCAATAATATTTTTCTTGATTAAAAGGTTAGTAAATTTCTAAAACAGCAAAAAAATATGACTTTAAACAACTAGTACGTTGTTTCCATGGTTACAATGCAAAGTAACAATTAATCTCAATTTTTCTTATGTTGTCGGTGTTGCAAGGTCCTAAGGATGCATATGTGCCGGTCATGAATTTTATTGTTTTTCCTCACGATAGTAGCATTAACCCAATCATAGTAACAGATTTTGCATGGTGACACTGTGTTACCATGGCAACCATGAAAGTTACTTTTAGAATAATATTGCCAATACCTAATTACATGAGGTCAAATATTTTTCATTGTTTTTCTTACGTTCTTGATTGAGCTTGATCATGTAACATCTATCATTTGTGACTATAGAGCGTTTTTCAGCATTTTTCAGCATCTAAAATGTATTCCAAATGTACAAATGGTTACCACTTACTTAGAGATAAATTCTAAATAGTTTCTTTATAGCATAAGTGGCAACAAGGTGTTATGTTTTTGGGAGAAGGGTTTGTTTGTTTTTCTTAGTCTTTGTTAAGGCTTAATAAAGATTTAAAGTAGCTGAAAATCTCAATTTTTTCAACTTTTCTGGCTGTTACCATGGCAACCAAGACACATAGCAACGAAATTTTATTTGATGTATGTTTCTGGTGTCAAGTTGTAACAATGGGCAAAGTTTCATCAAAATCGGTGACCATGCGTGGCAAAGAAGTTTAAGTGGTTACAGAGAATCGCTATTAAGGTCTTAAATCCAAAGGACCCGCAACTTTCACTTTAAAGTGCCGAGCGTTTGGCGAAGGAACAGTAAACGTTGCTACCTATTTTTTATCGGTTGTGTTTGTGTGTGTGTGAAGGGAGATGGGGGTGGGTGGTGTAAGTACCACCAGTCAAGATCAAGTTATTCATTTTTTCAGACAACATTTAAAAGGACAGAGTATTTATTTGCCATCTGCCAGCGCTCAATATTCATCTAAATGGCCGTCCTCTTACATGCACGCGAATACATAGAGGAGCCTAATTTGCTTTGAGCACCCGGAACATCACACTCATTTTCAACGAGATACAGGCTAAATCTTGACCAATGAAATCTTTCGTAACGAAATAAATATACAATCCTCGGATACAATACAAATGAAAAATTATCGGATACAAATAAGAAATTACACAATACAAATAAGAAATTTACAATGCAAATGGAAAATATAGAATGCAAATGAAAACTTTTACAATTCAAATGATTTTTTTACAATAGGAATGGAAAATGTAGAATACAAATAAAAATTAGGAAATTTAATTGTAAAATTAAAAAATACAAATGGAAAATTATGGAGTACAAATGGAAAATCATGGAATACAAGTGGTAAATTATTGCATACAAAAAATTTTACAGTACAAATGAAATATTATACAATACAAATGGAAAATTATAGAATACAAATAAAAATATACTTTACAAACTAAAAATTATACAATAAAAATGAAAAATTATGGAATACAAATAAATCATACAATACAAATAAAAAATTATACAATGCGAATTGAAAAGATCGAATATTGCAACATTTAACTTGCCATACGCAGGACTTTGTTGACGGACACATAAATTTTCCCTAAATGTTGCACAAAAATCGCGTCGCGTAACAAAATTATTTTGAACGGTTTGCTACATAAGTTAATTAATCGAATTCTTTTGTATATGTGCTGGGGGCAGGTCTGAATTTAACTTCTTAAAAAAAACTTCACGAGTAATTCAAATTACCCAAACAGACCGGGTATTTTCTATTCTTCATCGGAAAAAATGTGAAAATATCTCAGAATTCTTACACATACAAAAAAGAAACCACGAAACATCATTTTAAAAGATCAAAACTGGAACGAAAAAAATTAATCTAAAAAATTAGACATACTCGGGATTTAATCCCGATCGCCCATGCGAAAACATTTCTTTGGAAAATAACACTATGACGTTATGACGTCAACCTAGCGACGCTACGCAAATACGAGGGTTGTTGGAAAGTTTGTTATATGACCTTCAAGAAATATCAAAAAGAACACATTTTCTTAAAAAAAAATATTTATTTTGTTGATGTGTGAAGTTTCATTCCATTCGATGAAACAGATATCAATTTACTTAATTTTAAAATCAACATGTTTGGTATCCCCGGAGCTACATTATAACATCAAAAAACATTGCGTCATGATGTTTTCAAAAAAAAAAAAAATTCCCCTTTACATTCACACAGTTTGGTACAATAGCCACTTATTAAAAACGTTTCTCCATCAATTTTAATTTATTTTACTAACAATCGTATCAGTAGCATAATTTAATTTTGTTTGTTAATGTTTTTTTTTTATTTTACCGCGTAACCGTGCATTTACAAGATCAGCAACTCAGAAGCGCCTTTCTCTTTCCATGACTTTACCAACTCAAAGTTTCTTCAGATTTTTACAGATAATCCATTTTCTCACAGACCTCCCTTGTCTGATACAGAGTTCAATCATCCGAACACAGCCTCTATCATTTATACACATATGCACAAGATACAAGATTTTATTAGTCCAATTTGGGCCCCCGGAGGAGCAAAAAATCGCTTTTGACATTTACCCCCTACAATATTTTCAGAGTTTATTCTGAAGATTTCCAGCTGAGTACAACACAACATTTTGTTATACCTTTAAAAATTGGTTTCTATATAAATCTATACACATTCCCAATACTGTACTGATAGGTCATAAAAAAAATCGATGTTTGGCCGCGGAGTAAGATATTTGACCTGTCGATGAGAAATTGGACCGCTTACGTCAAAATTGTGGGCGGGATCAGCTAAATCTCATTTGCATTCGTTGGTGTTCGACATTGACGAAATTGACCAATTTTAACCGCAGTGTAGTTTAAGTAAATTTACATCATGGAAGCCAGCACAAGATACAAAGGTGTAACAAAACATTTATTGACTATGTTCTCGGGTAAAATGCGTTTTGTCGACCCATCGAATAACGGCCTCAGAGTGAGAAAAACAGTTTTGTTTTTGGGTCCGACAATATACGTACAAATGAAAGATTTATTGATATGATTTTAAAACGAGAGAGAGAGAGAGAGATGCGTAACGCATATTTGATAGTACTTTTATTATAAGTATCCGATTATTCTAATTCGATTTTGATTTTTAATAGCTAGACTTTTTTATGCTAATTACTTGGTTTGTTTTTAAAGTTGCATTAAAACTTTCAACACTATTTTATAGAATGTCAGATTTCCTATAAAATTTTATGAGAAAGCATTAAAGATATTTTCAAAAATATATTTGAAATTTTAATTAATAGATAACATTGAAGGGCAAATTCCCCAGCCCATCATTTCCAGCGAGTCGCGACGTCATTCACGAATTTATCTAAACAAAATGTATTTAAATTGTTTTTGTCTTGTAATCTGAAAAAAGTTTTTTAAAAAACCTGAAAAAGTACTGTCATTCGATTTATAATTTTATATGTCACCGGATGGTCCTTCTCAAATGCACAAATCAAGTATCACCCCCCCCCCCTTTACAAGCTCGTAGATAGTTGGCATCGGCAACTTTCTATCGCATTTTCTTTAGCAACTTATTGAGGGTTTTTTCACCAACTTCGTATAACTTTTCCAAATATTAATAAATAAAAAACAATAAATAAAATAAAAATAAACATGTATAAACATTTACTTTCTTTGAAGAACACTTTTACGATTTTTTTTTTATTAAATACGTACACATAATTATAGATAACTACCGTTGCTTGAAGTTTCGACTTTGTTGCTTGAAGTTTCGCTCAGCATAAGAGCCTATCTTTAAGTATAAATGAAGGACTTGCATTTTAACATAAATTTACAAATATTGAATGATAGAGTTTTTTGCAAATAAAGTTTTTTTTTCAAGTTTTCTTAAAAAGTACGTAATTTTCCCAATCCAGATGCCGTGTGATAGAAAAAACTTGCTTTTTTGAATTTATATTCTATTCATACTCTGATATATTTTACAAGATACAGACACGTGCAATGAGTATTCGGTCAACATGGCGGCTTAATTGTTTACGCTTGAAAACGAAAGTATCAATTTTCAAACATACGCTATAATGAAATGAACTAATAAAAACATTATTTATGTTAAACTTACTTCGTAATTCTTCGTTAAATGTCCCTTGAGTCTGATTACATTTAATATGCGGTTTGGTATGGACTTGTAGAGGTTCTGAACATACTCAGGTCTGATGCTTGTCCAGATGCCCCGAATTTCCTCCAGGAGATCGTCTTTAGATTTAATAAAGGAAATACGTCCCTTAAGCTTTCTTTTTACTAGTCACCAAAAATGATTCCATTTACCGGTGTAACTGTCCCAACACCATTCCAAGAGATATAGCCCCATATCATTACTTCGTACCTGGGTTGCGATGCCCGGTTTGAACAAGATCGGGTCTCCAACCTTCGTTTCTCTTGCGTCAGATATGAACTCGCTGGTCATGTCCAATCATGATTTTGCTCCGTCAGAAAATATTATTTTATTCTAGTTATTTTGAACTGTCCACCGCCTTTTCTCTCTACACCATGCAAGTCTCTTTCGACGATTAACTTCCTTCCCCACGAGTTTCGTCTTACTCTCAGACCTTCTGTATTCATGTTTATGTAAATGACGCTGAATAGTCCGCTTACTTACAGTTTCAGTCTTGCCTTCAATAAACTTTTATGTAATGTCACTCAGTAATTCCCGACGATGCGTTTTCACAAGCCTTTCCAAACCACGATAATCCCTTTCTTTCATTTTAGCTGGTCGCCCACTTCTTGCTTTGTTTTCCACTGACCCTGTGGCAAAAAACTTTCTTGCTACACCGATAACTGTTGATTTAGGAATTTTCAACATCTCACTGACCTTGAAAGACCATTCTCTATCAAATCTATAATGATATTTTTCGCCTCCATCCCAAGCTCTCGCCCTGTTCTACCCATATTTTCAAACTCGTAATTCTGACAACTTACGCTAAACTACAGAAGACAACAAATTATCATGTGATACTTCATGTGACTAAAAATCTAAATCTGGAACACTTCGTCATCAATGACGTGTATTACGAAAAACAGGAGACTCAAAGTATGTACTTTCATTTTCAAACGTAAACAAGCCGCCATATTGACCGAATACTTATGGCACGTGTCTGTACATGTCCATTGACATATTTTTATCTATGGTTAAAAAATCCCATTATGGACAGAGTAATCGGCCCGGAAACATGGAGAATCAAAACTCTACTTAAACACTGTAGGAAATAGTATTTGTCAATCAATATCTCTAAAATAAGGAAAGAAACCTAATGAAATAACTGCTTTAAGATATATCGGACATATTAAATTAGAAATACACAAAAAATGAAAAAAAAAATAAATGACAAGCATTTTTTTAACTTAAGTTCCTTCTTCCCCTTAAGGTCTTGATCGTATAGTGGTCAGTACTTCGCGTTGTGGCCAAGACTACCGGGGTTCGAATGCCGGTCTGGTCCGTCTCAATTTTCTCCTTTCCTGTTACATTGAATACCATGATGCTGACCCGAGCAGCGAAGGAAACACTGGCCTGAATATGTATGAACGGCTGATAACAATAAAACCAGCAAAATTGATTAATCAATCGTATTTCTAATGATCACATACAGTAAACATAGTTGCCTCTTAACTCCTGTTATCTGTGTACACTCTGCCCCGTCTTCAAATTCTCATTACTTTTCATTTGTAGAAGGTCTGACGATATGTCATATGAAGTAATACTAATTTCCCTCGGATTGTTGCGCATTCATAGGTTTAAACATAACACGTGACTGCCGGCTTTATTAAGGTCTTCTGTTTCCAACGGAAGACCTTCTACTGATTCTGATTATTAAGATTATTTAAGGTCTTCCGTCTTCACGGAAGACCTTATAGTGATTCTACTGTTTCTTATTATTAAGGTCTTCCGTCTTCACGGAAGACCTTATAGTGATTCTACTGTTTCTTATTATTATTATTATTATTATTATTATTATTATTCTTTTTTTTGACAAAATTTTGTGCACGCGATTTCTCGAAAAGTATTCAGTCGTTTTCAATGAAACTTTCAGGAAAAATTAGTCATTGTATGAACTTTGTTCATCACAAGGAAAATTTGGAAAATTCCATTTTGGTTCCAAGTTACGGGCAATTTCCTGATTTTAAAATGAAGTTTTGTCGCCCCTTTTTCTCAAGAATGGCTAAAGATATGAACTGGAGACTTATTGGAGAGCATAGAACGTGACTTCTAAATTTGCAGAATCGCCTTTTCGTTCGTCGTCGGCACTTCCGGTCGTTTACGGAAGTGATCAAAGAAATCGTAAAATTTCAACTTTCTTTTTTTAAATCAATACTTACATCACATTATTGCATCTCTTTTGTAGTTTCGAAATATGTTGGTCCCACCGGAAATAAAAACGACAACTTCCGGTTATAAGAGAAAAACTACATAATTTGAGTATTTTTCTTTCCCATTAATATCTTCTGTAGATAAAGTATTTGAAATGAATTTTAAATATGTTATTCAGACTAAAAATGTCTAGAGTAACGTCAAATATCTTTGTAAAATTCACTTCCGGTCGCGTGTTTTCCTGTCCTCAAAATGAGAAGTTGTGTGAGCAAGATCTCAGAAACGGTAAGAGATTAAGACACCAAACTTTTATGAACAACAGACCTTAAGATGTAGGCAAAACCATTTGGGTTAAGAGCGTCAGTCGTCACTTCTGGTCGTCACAGGAAGTGATCAAAGAAAACGAAAATTTCAACTTTTCTTTTTTTAATTATAAATTCCATCACTTTATTGCATCTTTTTCGTAGATTCGAAAGATGTTCGTCCCACCGGAAACAAATACGACAACTTCCGGTTAGAAGAGAAAAACTAAATAATTTGAGTTTTTTAATTTCCAGTAAATATTCTATATAGATAAAGTATTTGAAATGAATTTTAAATGTGCTATTCAGAGTGCAAATGTCTAGAGTAATCTTAATTATTTTTTCAAAAATTCACTTCCGGTCGCGTGTTTTCCTGTCCTCAAAATGAGAAGTTGTCTGAGCGAGATCTCAAAAACAGGTAAAAGATTAAAACACCAAAATTTTAAGAGTAATGGACGTTGAGGGGTAGGTGAAACCATTTGGGTTAAACGCGTCAGTCGTCACTTCCGCTTGTCACAGGAAGTGATCAAAAATAACAAAAATTTTAACTTTTCTTTTTAAAATTAAAACTTACATGATTTTATTGCATCTCTTTTGCTGTTTTGAAATATGTTAGATTCCACCGGAAACAAAAACGTCAACTTCCGGTTTTAGGAGATAAACTACGTTATTCTTATATTTAACTTTCTCATAAATATCCCGTATCAATGAAGTACCTGAAATGATTTCATGCATGTTGTAGATACTGCAAATGTCTAGAGACCAGTCAGAGATTTTTATAAAATTCACTTCCGGTTGTGTGTTTACCTGTTCTCAGAATTAGAATTTAGTCCCACAATATTGTTCGGCAACAGTAAACGACTGAGGACTAAAACTTTCAGGACTGATATTCAGTCATCAGATTATTTAAATCGTGAGAAAATCTTGCATCACCGTTACTTCCGGTCGTGAAAGGAAGTGATGTAAGAAAGTGAATGGTTAATGGTTAGCACGTTGGATTTTCATGCTAACGATTAGGGTTAAATCTCCAGAGTGTCTGAATTTCTTTTATCACTTTTTCAGCTTGACTTTTCTTTTTTATTTTCAGAATCACACGGAAGACCTCTCATTGCTCGCAATGAGTTTCTAGTTATTATTATTATTCTTTTTTTGACAAAATTTTGTGCACGCGATTTCTCGAAAAGTATTCAGTCGTTTTCAATGAAACTTTTAGGAAAAATCAGTCATTGTATGAACTTTGTTCATCGCAAGGAAAATTTGGAAAATTCCATTTTGGTTCCAAGTTACGGGCAATTTCCTGATTTTAAAATGGAATGTTGTCGCCCCTTTTTTTCAAGAATGGCTAAAGATATGAACTGGAGACTTATTGGAGAGCATAGAATGTGACTTCTAAATTTGCAAAATCGCCTTCTCGTTCGTCGTCGGCACTTCCGGTCGTCACAGGAAGTGATCAAAGAAATCGTAAAATTTTAACTTTCTTTTTTTAAATCAATACTTACATCACATTATTGCATCTCTTTTGTAGTTTCGAAATATGTTGGTCCCACCGAAAACAAAAACGTCAACTTCCGGTTATAAGAGAAAAACTACATAATTTGAGTATTTTTCTTTCCCATTAATATCCTTTGTAGATAAAGTATTTGAAATGAATTTCAAATATGTTATTTAGACTGCAAATATCTAGAGTAACGTCAAATATTTTTGTAAAATTCACTTCCAGTCGCGTGTTTTCCTGTCCTCAAAATGAGAAGTTGTCTGAGCAAGATCTCGGAAACGGTGAGAGATTAAGACACCAAACTTATTTGAGCAACAGACCTTAAGATGTAGGCAAAACCATTTGGGTTCAGAGCGTCAGCCGTCACTTCCGGTCGTAACAGGAATTGATCAAAGAAATCGAAAATTTCAACTTTTCTTTTTGTAATTAAAAATTGCATCACTTTATTGCATCTTTTTCTCAGATTCGAAAGATGTTGGTCCCACCGGAAATAAAAATGTCAACTTCCGGTTTAGGAGATAAACTACGTTATTTTTATAATTAACATTCTCATAAATATTGCTTATCGATAAAGTACTTGAAATAATTTTATGTATGTTGTAGATACTACAAATGTCTAGAGAAAAGTCAGAGATTTTTATAAAATTCACTTCCGGTCGCGTGTTTACCTGTCCTCAAAATTAGAATTTGTTCTAACAATATTGCTCGGCAACAATAAAGGACTGAAGTCTAAAACTTTCAGGACTGATAGTCAGTCATCAGTTTATTTGAATCGTGAGAAAATCTTGTATCGCCGTTACTTCCGATCGTGACTGGAAGTGATGCAAAAAGGTGAATGGTTAATGGTTAGCACGTTGGATTTTCACGCTGACGACAAAGGTTAAATCTCCAGGATGTCTGAATTTCTTTTATCACTTTATAAGCTTGAATTTTCGTTTTTATTTTCAGAATCGGACGGAAGACCTCTCATTGCTCGCAATGAGTTTCTAGTTCTTATTATTCTTTTTTTTCCTAGACGCCAACTTTGAAGCTTCATATCTTCCTCATTTCTGAACGGATTTTGTTCAAATTTTCAGAGCTTTTAGACTTTACAAAACACTCTCAGAATATTGTAATACAATTCAGAAATTATCTTCTATTCACGAGTTATTCCCCTTTGATTGAAATTTTTATGCCTCTGGTTTCCAGACAAAGGCTCTGAGACTGTAATAATTGGAGCACAAAACTCTTTGAAATTGAAAAGAAGAAGCATTGAAGTTGCGCACATCGGTTTTTGTTTTTTGATTTTTGCATTAAAACTGGCGCTAGAGAGGGGTCAAAAGTTAGAACGCGGAAAAGAGCAAAAATTTTGACGTATTTTCCTTTATATCTTTAAAACTAAAAATATTTTGTTAAAACATGTAGAATAAAAGATGTGCATAATATCAAGAGCTTTCATTTGATATCATTTAAAAGGGGCTGGCCCCTAAAATTAGGGATCTAGAGCCCTTGAAAGTTTTCGCTTTATAACTCAAAAACAGTAAATATTTCGATATGGCTTTCGGAATTAAAGTTGTTCTTTAACACCAATTGATCTCATACAAATGTTGTTTTGTTCGAGTATTGCGTAATATGTCGTAATATGTAGGTAAAAAGCAGGTCCCGTAAACAGGTCAGCGTTTTCATTCGGCAAGTAAATCAGAACTCTTCATGTGTATAACTTTAACAAACTTGCAATAAATTATATACCCTACTGTATTTAATGCTAATTTTCTTCTAAATAATGTTTTAAACGTGTTCTGTGGTTCACTCATAAATTATTTTTTACAACTTTCTTTTCTTTTTTGATTTAGATTTAAAGGGAACACGTCTTCAAATAAAGGAAGGAATTAAATGTATCTATATAACTATATAAGTAAAATTAAACTTTAAGCATCGAATAATTAATGATCATTAACTGTACGCATTTTACCAGTTTACGTTCTCCATGTTCACCTTGATGTTTATAGTTATGTAACACAATTCGCGATCCCACGTTGCCGAGGTCACCAGTGTACCAGCCACCTGCGGTCATACGCCATGTAAACAAAACAAACATCTGAGAAGACAAATCCATTGAGTAGAAACAACAATTAATGAAACATTATGTTTTTTTTTAAATTTATATCGAATCCTTAAGATAACTTAATCTCATCTTTGATTTAATCTTAATTCCAAACACTACTGCATAAAAACATTACGAATTTTAATCGCTTTCACCGACCTGGTCACTGTCGACACAACAATACGATTTAAAAAAAACAAAACAATTTATTTCTCTATCCCGTGTTATTGTATTCTATTTCAATTGTAATAGAGAAGGTGCTACGGCAAAGAATTGCAATTAGTGATGGAAATATTAAGTACACATGTATTAATACTTGTGTAAAGTATAATTTTTACTATCAGTCTCTTGTTTCTTCATTTAATTTTTCATTTAATATTAAATAAACTATAGACATAAAATAATACTTTTAAACATACAATAATTCACGCCTTCTTAGAGCAGACAGTTTACATTCCGCTCTGTCTCTGTGTTTAACTTCAAAATTTGTAACCCACTCGTCGTTCACGCAGAGATTAGCGAGCCGCGGTCATATCGGTGTTAAAATGCAATGTGTACTCATAGCGATTAATGGAAAATTTTGTTTGAAATCATTTCAAATCTTAAATATTATTTTATTTCACTCTATCTCACGCTTATTTTTATCATTATCTTATCCGCCTGTGTATTTTTTCATTTTAAGTTTTATGCATTTTAATTGCCGACTTTACCACTAGGTTTACAACAACTTATTTTTCTGTCTCATGTTTTAAACTGCATGCACACATGCATAATAATTGTAAATGGAGGTGACGTTTTCAATTCTCAGGAAAATCGAAAATTAAATTAATCACTTCTGAGTTTGCATTATTTGCTACCAAACTTATAATTGTATTGTACAGAATGATATACTTATACATTTCTTTTATTTCGTCGAATAAACTGAATATCCCAATACACGATTTTACGGATACATGTTTGTAAGTACATGCAGTTTTACATAGAAGAGCGCCCAAACTAAATACATCCTGAGCTTTCAATATACACATGCTTGTGTACAAAGCAAACGGGTATTTCACAGATAAGGAGAAACAGAAAAAAAACATGTCTCCATAAATTAAATACACAATCGCAATGATGTTTTGATTGATCAGCATACGGTTTTTTATCCTTCGTTCATGCATTTCGAATATACGGAAAAAAAGATCTGATTCGGTAAAATTATAGCAAACGTGGTTGAAAATTGTCGGACTTTTTATCCAAATTAAAAAAAAGATGTGTTGGTCCTTTGAATGGCAATATATCCTAATAGTAATTAAACAGCCTATCAAATATATCACGGTGTCCATATAAGGGTGAAACTTTGTTTGGTAAATAAAGTGGTTCTTACAAATATGTAACAAATCTTAAACATCAAAATAATTATTTAATTTTTCTAACAAATACTTATTTGGTTCTAAGAAAGCCATGCAGTTGTATAAAAAAAATATTCCAAAATAATCTTTCATGTTTAATGGACTGACAGGTGATCAAATTTACTCTCATGACGATACGTACACCCCCCCCCCCCTTTAAAGAATACAATGTTTTTCTTTAGAGCCGAAAATGTCAATCGGTTGGTTTGTTCAGGTACGTATACATATAGGTGAGGGCTGGTGTTGAATTCCAAGAGAAATCCGCAACCTATTTTAATGTAAACCAATAATCATACGCGACATTTGTTATTCGCGAATCGTCAAATGAATGAAAGACAAGGTCTGCAACGATTAATATCTGTGACCAAGCTTTCCTATTTTATAAACTTTTTAAGATCTTTTATTTTATTTCTAAAACTTAAGACCTAATGGTCTGAAAAAAACATGGCTGAACTTATCCATTCAGAAACCCAGAGATTGGGATTGCTCTTAACCAGTGCGTGTTATGGCCTTGATGCAAGGTCATTTGGTCGAGTCAAGGTCACTGACAGAGAAACTGTAATTTCGCTACCGTATTTGTACTAGTGAAACATTGCTGGTATCATGCAGAGTGTGACATGGCCTTGACTCAAGTTCAAAGTCACTAAGGATAAGATGTTTTGACTGTATGTATGGACTAAAAGAACATGACGTGTCACTGTGAACTTTTCAAGTCGGTAACACACAGATTGGGTTTTATGACGAGAGTGTGTCATGGCTTGACGCAAGGTCATTTGGAATGTTCAAGGTCACGTACATTCCTTTACAGATTTTCCTATTGAAATATTGTAAGTTGCTTCCCCTTACAAGATTGCTTACATGTATAACTTTAGAATGTGACATGACCTTGAGCTTGAGTCAAGGTCACTTCTTCCTTCCGCAGCTCCAAGGGAAGACCTATTCGTTGCTTTGCAACGAGCTCGCTCTAGTTTCTATGTCTGGCTGGAGAGAATTAATATCTGTTAATATGGTCGAAGTGTTGTGTTTACAGTTTGGTATTAAAAATCTTTTATTACGTAAAACACTTTCAATAATGTTTTCTTTTTGAAATTAGAGTAGCAGCCCTTTAAGAATGACGGCCGATTTGTTGTGACGGCATCACAAGTGATGATAGCCTCGTGATTCGTTCGACAACAGAGGAAAGATGTTTTAAATTAGAATCTTACGAAGAAACAAATAATTAAAAGAAAATAAAGTGCGCCAAAGATTTATGAAGATTACATGACGGTTAAAGGTAAGATTAATAATTTTGAAGAGTTTTGACTGTGAGAAAATGGACGAAACACGATACTGACGATAGTCGAGAAGTTGGTTCACTTTAATTTTGAATAAAGATATTTTGCTTTCAATCAAGACATCTTGATAATCAGTTCTTGCAGGCCTGTTGTACCAGGGGATCCTGGAGGAGGGTTTTTAATTCTTTAAGAAAAGTGTTTTTCTGTAGATTCTAATCGTATATTATCCCCCTCCCCCAAGAAACACACTTTTTGTGACAGTAGGTGAAAAACGTGTCTTTTTTTGGTGGCTGCTCCCTCCCCCTCGCTGTCTATGAGATTGATCAACCCAATATAATTCTGTAGATAGTCAGTAACAAACCAAATAATAATGTACATTCTTTTGACAAAATCAATTTGATTGTGAACTAATTTTAAATAATAGCACTTGTTATCATTTTTAGCTCACCTGAGCCGAAGGCTCAAGAGAGCTTTTCTGATCGAAATTTGTCTGTTGTTCGTTGTTGTCGTTGTCATCGTTAAATTTTTAGCAATTTCATCTCCTACTCCAGAGCCATTGGGACAATTTCTAGCACTTTTGGTACAGAGTATCCTGGGGTGAAGGGGATTCAAATTCAAATGAAGGGCCACGTCCTCTTCCAAGAGGAGATACATGTAATTACAAGTTAGTGAAAAATTAATGGCATCTTTTAAAAATAAATCCTCTTCTCAATAACCACTGTGTCAGGAAAGATGAAACTCATGTGGAATCATCCTCAGGTAGTGTAAATTCAAGTTTGTTCAAATCATTACTCCCAGAGGTAGGGTGGAGCCACAATGGACGATTAAAGTTTTACATAGAAATATAAAGGAAAAATCTTTAAAAATCTTCTTCTCAAGAACAGCAAAGCTATGATTGGACATATTTATATGGAAGCATCCTTAGGTAGTATAGATTCAAGTTTGTACGAATCATGACCCACGGGGTAGGGTAGGTCATGTTATTTTGGAGTATATAAGAAAAATCTTCTTCTAAGGAATAGCAAAGCCATGATTGGTTATTAACTGTTCGGAAGTATCCCAAGGTAGTGTAGATTCATGTTTGCTCGGGGATTGGTAAGGTCACAATTGATGATCAAAGTTAGACATAGGAATACATAGGATTTTTTTTATATAATCTTCTTTCAAGAATAGCAAAGCCTCGATTGGTCAAATTTATATGGAATCACCCTCAGATAATGTAGATTCAGATTTGTTCAAATCGTAACCCCGGGGGTAGTGAAGGACCACAATGAAAGTTCAAACTTGTAGGAAAAAAGCCACAGTTAGTTGAAGAAATATGTAAGCATCCTTAGTTAGAGAAGAATCAATTATGTTCAAAGCATGCCCCATTTTTAAGGGTAGGTCGGGACCACTTATGCATTAAAGGTTTTCAATACTGAACTGATTTTTGCTTTTTTCCTAGCCACATTGCTCAGGTGAGCGATTTGGCCCATGGTCCTCTTGTTAAATAAATCTTGAAATAGATAAGGAAAGAGACTTCGCCTTGTCAGAACTTGACACATCCGATTGAAAAACTATAAGTTTGAAGAAGTGTCGCATAAAAACATACAGATAAATTAAAAATTTAGCACCTCTCCTTTATTATGTTCCTCAAAAGAAGTTTAGGAATATTTTTAATTTATTTTTCTTATTTCTTCCCCCGTACTTTTTATGTCCGCTAGTATCCTCGGATATTGCTCCTTAAATTGAATGGAAACATTTTAGGGTTTCTTATCTCAGGTATAAACCACGACATCCAAGTCGTGCTGCATGTTTTTTATGTCCAAGAGATCCCAAAATCACAATTTATAATCATAAATTATCTGACAAAAAACAGATCTGATTTAAATGGATTACATATTATTACATCTTTGTTCTTTAAATACATGCATTAACTTTTGCTGTTAAATTTAGATAGAAATTTTATAATTCAATGAAAGTTAGAGATTATAATATAACCCACGAGGGTTGCGAGAAGCTTTGACTTTTACAGTCGACGGCTTACTTTGATATTTAAATCTGCGTTATGTACGGATGAACGGAATAGATAATGGATAAGAAAACCTTACTACTGGTCATAGGTATAGTGTAAGGGGCAATAACATGATACACATGTAAGTAATCAACACAACAGTTAATGGTAGGCAGAATAACCTTTCTGAAAATACCGTATTCGCGAGGGATAGTATCTCCTTTCAATCTTATTTTCTAGGGATGTCAATTTTGTCAGTAATTCATATTCGAATATTCTATGAAAGTATTCGAATATATTCGAATATTCGATGAAATAAATAAAATCTGGGGCCTGTTTTACAAAAGAACTTACGACTAAGACCAAAATTTAATTCTGCTTATAACTTTTTAATTTACATTATATTGAAAATGTTTTTGAACTTTTTGAAAGGAATGTAGTAAGATATTTTTACGGTAGCAATTTTAAACAGAATAATTGATTTTGCAAAATTTTACAATCGACTTAAGTTTTTGGTCTTAGTCGTAAGTTCTTTTGTAAAACGGGCCCCTGGTTTATTTTAAATATGCATCATCCTACTCTCATGAAAGGTTTAGTGTAGGTATTCTTATATTGGAAGTAAAATTGTGTGAAGGCTTTTGTAGGTGTACAATAAGGAATTCCATTTGATTTTTGTTTGAAATAAGTACATGTAATTGATTTAAATGTAGAAAAATATGATTTTAACAAATTTAATTATTTAATAAATTTATAGTAGCTCAAACTGAGGAACCAGTCGTCTTACCAAAGGCAGGGTAGTCGTATACTGTTTAGATTTCAATACGAGTAATTAATTACAATTATCAGCCTAATAAGAGAAATTATAATAATTAATCTTTGATAAAATATTTGAAAAATAAAAACAAATATTTCCATAGACAATTTTCCTTGGTAATTGATTAATTTACCGATAATGAATATAAAATTCAGGATTATGTACAACCCGAGATAATCAAGTAATTTACACATTTATTCTGAAATTGAACCCTTTACAATATATATTACAGACTAATTCTATCAGACACTCATTCAATGATCAATTAAATTTATTTTGATAAGTATACTCTTCACGCCTTTTAGACATTCTAAGAAGGCTTGCAGGTAATCAAAATTTATTAATCACAGTACTTCTTTTTAAGAAATCTGTAAAACACCGAATATTCGAATCTTAAATTTATATTCGAATATCAACTCATCAAATGAATATTCGAATGTTCGAATACTCGTTGACATACCTATTATTTTCTGAATGAATCGAATAAACAGGAAAAAGAAATTCCAGACGGAAAACTTGGCAGATGTTGGTCTGGGTGGGAAGGGAGAGGGTTAAGGATATGGTAGTTGTCGTTTCATTCCTAAACAAATATGTGCTTTGAAATGGCCCATTTTTATCGTTTAATTTTAAACTGTTAAGCTATTTATATCGCAAAAGAGCTTCCGTATAATGTCCTAGTGAAATCATAAGCCGTCGATTGTAAAAGTCAGCGCTTTTCGCAAAAGTCCAATACGCGAACATTTTCAATATCTTTTGTTTAACTGATACTATAAAGTTAAAAACTGGCATACATCATAATCAACATTTTTTGAATAAAGCATAAAAATGTCAATGAAATATCTCCAAAAATAACATTTTTCTCTTAGGTAAACAAATTTTACAAATCAGTTGTCGGCGCAACACTGACGACGTCAGAACGTGTGAATTTGTTCTGGAAGTGTACTTCTGATAAAATTCATTTAAGCATAAATTCGGCACTGTATTTAATTTTCTTTTATTTGCCAAGTTATATATCTCAAATACTAGTGTTACCAGAAGATTACAGAATTAATTCTTTTAATAGACAATTTCTCAATCCCGATAATAATCCTAACAGTTCGCATTGTTTAGCGGTGGCCTTCACTTAGGCCTATGACGTCCATCTCCTGACTTTCAGTTTGTCACGCAACTTTGTTTCAACGTTGAAAGTAGATGGAATATAAGTTGCAACGTTGAGCAACTATAGTTCAACGTTGTTTCAATGTTGAGGTCTCAACGTCGAATTCTCAACCTTTTTACAACGTTGAAACAACGTTGAAGATGCAACATATTTTCAACGTTGAATGTCCGTCGGTATTTCAACGTTGAAACAACGTTGAAGATTCAGCATATTTTCAACGTTGAATCTTTAACCTTTTTACAACGTTGAAACAACGTTGAAAATGCAACATATTTTCAACGTTGAATGTTCGTCGATATTTCAACGTCGAAACAACGTTGAAGATTCAATATATTTTCAACGTTAAATATTTGCTGATATTTTAAGGTTGAAGCAATGTTAAAAATGCAGCATATTTTTAACTTTGAATGCTCGTTGATATTTCAATGTTGAAACAACGTCGAGGATGCAACATATTTTCAACGTTGAAAAAAGTGAGGAAAATTAAATGAAACAACGAGTAATGAGCACATTATTTTTCAAAGTCATAATAGTAAGGGTTATTGAAGGCTAAATCAATGTAATTTTTTGCTATATGTTTATATATGCATTTTAGAAAATATCATGATTTTTCACAAAAGATGAAATGCATTATGAATTAATTTATATAAATTTCAAAAGAATTGTGCATACAGTACTGTAGTAAAATGTTTAATATGATTTAATATGAAGTATATGACCTCTACATTCAACTCTTCACTGTAATTGCATTGTTTCAAAAAAGTTAATTTGTAAATTAATTCTGAATGCAGTGTTTTTGTATAAATAAAATAAAGAAACCTTTTTATGCTTAATATAAGCTTTTTATAAATAATCATTATAATAATGACAACTTTATCTAATACTTCACTGTAATTCCATGTTACTATAGAATTAATAAAAATAACAATTTATTCCAAATTAATGTAATCTAATTAAAATTAGACTTCTTAGATCCGCCACCGTATACTCTGCACAGAATGTATACGGAGCGGATCTAAGAAGTCAGATTTTAATTAAATTGTGCTTTTGTTGCATTTATGAAAGAAAAAAGTAAATTAGATATTTACTATAATCTTTCTTATTACAAAATTAAAAATATCAAAATTAACATGTTACAAAAGGGTTTAACAATTTTCGCACTAACAATTAACACCGGTCAGTTTATATTACTTAAGATCCACTCCCCAAATTTATCTTCAAGGCATCAGATAAGGATTGGTTCTGGCTTAGCTGGTCAGTTTCAATGTCATGATAACTTTGTTATGCAATTTTCTTGCCGGGCAGCAATACAGAGCAGTTGTTTGCAGCTTATCTGGGTCAAAATTTGAATTCAACTGATGGACAAGAAGTGCGCGTCTTCTTGCTGTTCATATATAATGTATTTTACAAGCAATGCACAAGGATTAAGGCCGGATAATCAACTTTTGTTCAGTAAGTATAGTTTTCTTTTCATGGATTTAGAAAATTTTTTAGATTTTCTAGTACCCCATACATCATTTTAGTCTTGTTTTGGAAGCATATTTGTGATCTGCGTGTAAAACTTTAATACTTTGCAGTTACCAATGCGTTTATCCTTACAACTTATTTTGAATAACCTTACTTACAATCAAAATATTGCAGTATTCAAATTTGTTCATGAATTTATTACATCTACAAAGAGATTTGCATGATATTGTTCAAACACAACACAGTATTGGTGACCAGAAATCACTGCTGTTTACTTCCATGGAAAAAATACAAGTAAATAACATGTTTCATTAATTTATCTTGGTCTTTTAAAATGTTAAGAATACTTAATTTGATTACAAATTGAGTAATATACTGTAAATTTCTATTTATTGGAATTTAGATCTAAGGGCAGATCACTCTAACTGCAGAAAAATACCATAGAATCAGAACTCTTTAGTGTGCAAAGTAGAGAGTTCTTAAATTGTCAAACATAGAACAGAACCTACATCTATTTATGTGTTCTTATTAACCTTCACATTTATACCTGTATTATTTTTGTTAGTCATATATGTTAAACTGCAAACACATATTGCATTATCAGCTCACTTATAATTAATTTTCTATTTATTTTGTCTTATTTTTATAAATTTCTTTTGAATATACACATGTATATATATATATATATATATATATATATATATATATATATATATATATATATATATATATATATATATATATATATATATATATATATATATATATTTTTTTTTTTTTTTCAATATGTAACTAATATTTATTTGTACATGTGTGACTTTGACCTTGTATGACGGAGAGGACTTATATAGGCAGTACTGTCTGCTGTCCAATCCTATTATGATTATACATAATAGAATATTGTTTAAATTAATCTATGTGAAATACATATCCTTAGTTCGTGTATTTATGTGTTTTGTTGATAAAACGTTGAAATACAACGTTGATTCAACGTTGAATCAACGTTGAAATGCCTGCTGGGCTATGTCCGAGATATATGTTTTTGTTTTTCCATCGTTAATGTCTCTTTTATCGTATGGATAGGAATCATATCTCGCTCGACACAGTGCTCTTTAATAATTTGGTGCTCCACATTATCGCCAAACGTCACCAATTTTGACAATATCTAATTCAAAGTGTTTTGTCATATAACGTCATGTATTTGTCATTTATGATGTCAAATTTATGAATTTTCAATTACAAGTACACCAAATCAAAGAGTATTTATGGAGGTAAATTTTGTGACATTATATTTTTGTATAGCCTGGTAATAAAGAAAACTTCGTTGACAATGCTACTTTAAAAAGTTATTAGTTTTGGTCGAATAGTTTCTGAAATATTAAAAAAGTTTGCGTTTTTCTGGGACAACCCTCGTATTTACATAATATATACATGAATCCTTCTTTCAATATACCGGTAAGGTTCTGATAAATATAATAACAATGTATGTCAAAGTAGACAGCCTTAACTACCAATATTTCACTGGGGATTATTATGCACTATCAGTTATCACACGTAATCCTCAAATCTCTTTGGACGGCGTACTTCACGACCGAATTTCGTTCTGTATGGTTCTGGTCGCACCGGCTTTGAGTGATCTGGTACATGTTCATTTAGGTTTTATCACTGAGTAATGGCTGCACGGGTACCTCGACAACTGTTTGTCTGAAATCTTCAATATCATCGTTTTCTTGGGCAAGTTTTCTTAAGTTAGTTTCACTCTGATTTGAGGATGTCCCTGCAATTTTGACCATTTAAATTTTCAATGCTGTAAGATCTATCATGAATTTGACTTTTCATTCACATATCCTGGCGTCCATTGTCCTCCATGTTGGAATCGCACTTTATGCTCTTGTTTCAGGTATGGAGATATTTCTGTGCACTGTTGAAATGGTTCTTTTGTTGGTTCTGTAAGCTTCTCTTTTAATATTTTTTTCTGCTGGAATAACTTAAGGTCTGTGCTGTTCTTTAGTGATGGGTATAAGAGATCTAAGTTTCCTACTAATCAGTACCTGCGCCGGAGAGTCAACATCTGTTAGAGTATTGCGATATTCCAGTAGACTGATGTATGGATCCTTTCCATCTACTCAGGCTTTTTCCAGATAGCTTAAAGCTCCCCCCCCCCCAAAAAAAAAAAACAAAAAAAATCACAGTGCACCTTGGCCCTTCACTTTTCAGAACTAACAAAATATGACGTCATAATGGAAAATGACGTCAAGTCACTGCCAACTTGATCTGTTATGGCGGGGAGAGTGTCATGAACTTTATACCTTATTTGAAACTGCGTGTAAAATGTTAGAGCGCTATTGTTAAATTCATGTGTCGTTATAGTAGTTTTAAATCTTATATGTCCGAATATTTTAAAAATACATCGCTAACATACCCTTGAATGAAATTCGGCGTGTTCAAAATGCTTACGAAAAGTATAGTTTTGAAATGCATTTCTCATGAAATATCTCTTTCACCCAAGTAATACTATGAATTTTTCCAAGCACTTATCAGGTATATAAGGATACGATAAGTTTATTTTTATAACAAAATGTTTATAATTATTTGGTTAATTTGCTGCACCGAAGCGATTTATATGAAACACTTCAAAAATATAAATGACCGTCAAGTGATCAACATCGCCATGTGATATAAAATATATGTTAATATATAGCCAAGGGAACCATCTTCATAAATCGGCTGTAATTAAGTACATAGCTTACACATTAAAGCCAATGCCTACCTTGCAATGCAATATTACATTTTGAACGCATTTTCAAGCGTCGGGAAGCCTTAACTTAGCTGCGCATACGTTTTACTGTCTGGAAAGTTTTTTTTCAGCTAGTCCATTTCCTTGTAGATTATAGGGACTTAGTATGTTTAAACGACCATTCTTTGGCGAAGTCCTGGAAATCTCTGCCAGGGTTCTCCATCATTTGAAATTTCACTGTGTTGCAGACTTCACGTGAACCACTAATATTCGCGGTATTTTCGCGATCAAATTCGCAACTGAACCACTATATTCATTATAATTACAAAAGCATAAACACACACAACTTTTTTTTGGAATCACTAATTCGCTATACAAATGGTATGGTCGTACATGTGAATAGAATTATAAATTAGTGGATACTTAAATCAATTAGAATGTATCCATATAAATAATGTACATACAATGTACTATAAGACAAACCAACTGTAGCCCCCCAACACACAACTAAAAAAAAAATAAGTACGATTAAAAAAAACTTATATATAATGTACTTGTATCACTGTCTACAAGTTGTACGTATACATTAAACCTTGATATTTTTGTTTATATATATATAACTTCATATTTAACACACGCTCTGAAGAGCAGAGGAAATTCTTATCGATACAATCGATCTACTTACCATCTTTAAAAGTAAATTTGTAGAGATTTGTCAGTTGATCGAATTACAGAATTTAAAAAAAGAAATTTTAGAATTGTAAAACACTTTTGTAGGGGGTATCTTTAAATTCTTCAACAAATTAAATATATTTATACATCAATTATTAAATTAACGATTACGGTACGATGTTTGACTCATAGTGCCAACATAATTCTAGAGACGTAATTCTGAAGTATAAAGATATATATTTATAACAAGTTTTTTAATTTTTAAATAACATTTAAAAATGCAACTAGCAATTATACGGTTACATGTACCATGTGTACAGGGAAGTGTGAAAACAAATTATTTCTCTTTGTTCCTTCATGCGTGAAGTCCAGCGAGGGTCTAGGAGCTAATTGATTATGCAAGGTGAAGCAAGACAAAGTGTCCTAATTAAGAGATGATTAAGTGCTCTGCCTTAAAAATTGAAAGACGGTAGATTTCTTTGATTAATGTTTCAGTTAGAGAGAATTTATGTTCTGATTTTCACAGATCTTACTGTGTCGCAAAAATTTTACGCATAAAATTTGAATCGTTACTGTGTCGGAGGAAATTTTACTGTGTCGGGCCCGACACAGTAAAACAGTTCATGGAAAACCCTGTCTGCGGTCCATTATCACCCCTCACTTTAAATAGGATACCATGGCGTGCAAATGCCGACTTCATGTGCATGATGTTAGTTTTGTTCCTGGTGTCTTCAAGTTTGTTTAATTCAAGAATTTGGAGTCATAATCTACAGTCTACAATCACAAAGTAATCTTCATTGTTTAGTGTAAACAAGTTAAATCAACTTATTGCCAAGGTCCCTCTGGAATAGGTGTGGTCTTAATGGTTCTTTTAATTCTGATTCCATTTCTATAAACCATATAGTTGTTACATTTTGATATCATTTCTGTAATGTCTGCATTCATTCCAATCCAAAAAACTAAAGGTCTTGCAAATGGATCGTTTTTTCAATGCCGAAATGTCCCACATGTAAGTATCTAAGAATGTCTGGCTGTATAACTTCTGGAAAAACGATTCTTTCATGCAACATGATAAATCCATCAACACATGTAAGTTCTGATTTCATCTTCCAATATTCTTGTAACGATTTATCACTTTCCTTAGAATTGTGTCATTCATGGTTTCTTTCTTGATGTCTTTTAGAGTATCCCTAGCTATAGGAATTCCCCCAAGAAACACAGAATTAACATAAGCTTCAATTTCGTCCATTTCTTCTTTCTGTTTTTTGAAGGAAGATAGACAAGCACGAGATAGTGTGTAAGCTATTACCAATTTTTCCTGGAGTGTATTTGAATTCAAGGCAATATTTCTGAAGGCGAAGTAAGAGACTTTGTAGTTTTTATGGCGCTTGAACCAATGATTTCTTAAGAAAGCTTTCCAATAGTCTGTGGTCATTTTCAGCCATCACATCTACTCTATAGGTATACTGGTGGAATCTTTCTGGTCCAAAACAGCTAACAGTTCTTTTTCTATTTGTGCATAACGTTTCTCTGTTTCTGTTTATGCTCTAGAAGCATATGTGGCTGGTTTTATATCCCTAATAAGCACCTGACCTAGTCCAAATTTTGACGCATCTACACTAACACAAATAGGGTTTTTCATATTGAAAAAAGAACGGACTGGTTTCCTAAACAAAAGAGCTTGGTTCACTTTATGCATAAAATGGCCCTGTAGATATACCAATTTATTGACTAACACCTTATGTTCCATTTTAAACATCAAGATAAAGTAGAGACTTAGTGCTTTCATTTCCTAATAAAATTTTTCTCCTTAAAGTCCAGGTCTTGGAAAACAAGCTTAATGGAATTGCAATGTTCTTGAATTTTAGGGAAAACATGTATATTTAAGTACTTTCAGAGAAGAATATGAGCGCACCCTCTGATCACAAAAAAAACATGTTTCGTAATCCTCAGAAACGGTTCTATCAATAAATAATTGCATATTTTAGATCAGAGATTGCGCTCTATATTAAATATCGAAAAATAGCTTTACAAATTGGCTGTTTTTGTAGAATTGTTCAAGATATGAGGAAAATGACGCATTCCTTGACGTCATAATGCATTGGCTAGCCAGAAAATTATGTCATTTTTGGTAGATTTGCAATCGCCAAAAGTCTAAATGACATTTAATGCATTGTCAACTAAAACTAAGCAGTTTCCGTTTTTCAGAAATTCACAGGGCCAAAAAAGGCCCTAAGTGAACCTTGTTCTTTCCTTGATAGCCTTGAACTCACTCTGTTTTGGTTTCTCCCAGATAAACATATTTTCACGTCTGATTAACTTTCTGATTGGTTCATTTATCATCGACGTGTTTGGAATAAACTTGGCAAGATAGATAACAGTTCCTTCCAGATACTCCAAATTCTTTGTTTTCCGTTATTGGTTACATGTTGATGATTGTTTCAACTTTTCTCGATTAGGCTTTACTACTCCCTTAGAGATCACATGGCCCATTGTCTTACTGAATAGACATTTGTCCTTATTTAGGGAAAGTTTTTTTTTTTTTTGAATTTCTGCACTACGGATTTAAGTTGCCTGTTATGTTCCTCTTTATCCCCCCCCCCCCCCCCCAAATATATCAACAATGTCCACTTTAACACCTTCAAGACTGTAAAAATGCTGAACAATACTCCTTTAAATTTAAAAAAAAAACTTTCTGTGTACTATTTATACCAAAAGTCTGTGGCTTCGAGTAATCTGATTGTGATATCTTCAATAGTAGGAAAGTGGAAATGTTCAGGTTTGATGGTTTTATTCAAGGCACGGGAATCAAGACCTATACATAATTTTCCTGTTTTGGATTTTTCTGCAATTAAAAGGGAGTTAACCCAGTCACTTGGTTGATCGACCTTATTGATCACATTCTTGGCTTTCATATCATCTAGAGTTTTCTTGAGTTCCTCACGAAATGATATCTGTCTAGGATTAAGAACAACAGGTAGTACAATACTGTCAACGGGAATGGTGTATGGTTCCTTCAAACGCTTTACGGCGCACGGGTGATAAAGTCAAAGTGTTAAAAGCAGCGTCACGTTTCTTTTTTTTTGCTTAACAATAAAATTGTATAAGCCCCAATTAAATTTGGAAATTTCATTGATGCACATACTTGAGGTTTCCCTTCATTCCTCCATAAACAGTTTAGGAACTAATCTCGCACAGACTTGAGACTTTCTGAAGATTTATTGATATACAGTTATTGACTGCGTATGACGGCAATATATGATTTGTTGAACCTGAAGGTGAAAATGTTGCCCAAGGCCGCAGGCCAAGGGCAACATTTTCACATTCAGGTCCAACAAATCATATGTTTCCCAAAGCCCAGTCTATAACTGTTTTGGTATACCATTCACTTAAGATAAAACACTAAAATTGAAACCTTTAAGCAGATTTACTCATATGATTAAAAATTTCTTTATAAGTAATATTCTGGCTTTTTTAATAAAAATGACAACAATAAAAGAATGAAAAAACCCTAGTAAATTATTATATTATACTTTCATGTAAATTAGTTGAATCTGCTTCGTCGAGAAACATTTGTTAAAAAACAATATTACCCGTTGAATAATGAAGCCACGCCCTCCAGAGTAGCAACAATCAACATTGCTTGACGACGGGTGATTTTCCAAAAAAAAATATTGACTGCGCAGAGTTTATGCGCGCAACGTTTGATTTAATATATATTTGTATAAAACATTCAGTATAGTATATTAAATATATATTAAAAAAAATGTGTTATTATATAAATATTGTATGTAGTTGAGTGTAACATTGGAAATGTTCACCCCTCGAAAACGCCTCGGTTGACAATGGTTTTCTTGGGGTGAAAATTATCAATGGTACACTCAACTACATGCAATATTTATATAATAGCACATTTTTTTTTCACAAAACATTATTTTTCCCTTGACGCCTTCTTTTAAATAGTATGGTACGCGGTAACTCTTGAAACTTCGGTTCTTTCCGTGTCGCCAATATTGAACGACGACTAGTTACTTGTGACGTAGCAGTGACGTTGCTGTCTAACAATTCTTATGTTGGACTGACAGACCGATCAACAATGAAATTGCTAAAAAACCTATGAAAAAAAAACATTTACTTTCTTTGACTTTTTTATTTGTAATAAATATGTAGAAAGATATTTATAAGGGTATAACAATACGTTATGGACAGTGCTCTCACTATCATTCAACTAAATAGGCTATCTTATATTGACGGTCTACAGTGAAATTGTCTTTAGCTATTGCCAGTATCTGTTTGTCCGTATGTTTTTTCCTACCCGGGGACTCCATAAAAGTTTCCGCTTAGAAAACTACAATTTCACTTGTATGCTAAAGATCTAGTTATATTTGTATATCTTTTTCTTCTGTCGTCTTTTAAAGTCTCTTAGGGCGTCATTTCTACAGCTAAATAAAACTTAACTGTCCTCGAGTGTTTTATAACGTCATCAAACTTCGCCATTTTTCGTGTGTTTTGTTTACACTTTCCCATTCCTAATGCTTGAGAAAGTGCCCAAAGCAGGAGGAAATGCCTTTAAATTTTCCAAAAGACGACATAAAAGATAGTGGATTACAAATAGGATAATTTTTACCCCAACCTTATCTATTCAACATTTTTATTCCGAAATAATACTTATGTATTCTTTTATGATTCCCTGGTTTTTTAATCATGCGTCGTAGGACCCTACCCTGTGCACATTCAAACATAATAAAATCTTTATTTTTGTATATATTTTATCAAAAAATTAAGATGTACTTAAATATGATAAATAAACATTTGCTGAAATTTCAGCTTAGTACGCCCATTATCGTTCTATATAAATGCTTTGTCCACGATTTTCCGGACAACCTACGTATATATAGCCTTAACTTTTAACATTTTTGATGAAATAGTTTGGACCCAAAATGAAAAGATTTTTTAGTGGTCTTAAGGAGATTATATGATCAAATTAGTATAACGCACAAGCGCTTTACTCTGAATGGCTGAAACAAAAATCTCAACAACTTTCTTATTTTCAGACAAAATGTTTAGAAATGTAAAATAGAGGTTAGTATAAAAAATATTCTACAGTGTTATATACACGAAAATTCTTGAAACACACGCTTCAGATGTGTTGCAATTTGATTGGCTGAAACTTTTAATTACCCTTCCTCCTTAGTTTTCGACAAGGCAGGAGAAAGTTTAGGCATGATTGACCTCTACATTAAGCTACTATTTAAATGTAACGCAAAGATATATATGCAAGTCTATTGAAATCTGATTGGCTAATACATTTTAGGATATACATGTATCTCTTTTACTATTCAGTAAATACTTTGGAATTTAAGACAAGGTTTTCCATAAAGTTCGTGTTAAAAGCGAATGGACATAGATATATTTATTGCATACTAAAATCTTACCTATATAAATCCAAGTCATATTAGTTTGGTTTGGATATTTGAACTTAATATATTTTTAAAAATCGCGGTCTTCAAAGATCGCAGATAGTGTACACAGAGAGTGAAAGAGCATATGTAACTATTTTACTATGATCCGTAATTTTTCAAAATCTTTTATTGTTTTCTTTTTCCTAAAAAATGAATTTCTACATTTATTTCTTTTGTACATTATAGTATTTTTTTAAATTTTGATTTGTATGCTTTAAATTTTGTAATCGGAAGGTCGTAAGTTCGAATCTCGGCCGCGACTGACCTAAGTCGATAAAAAATAGGTAGCAACTGTTCCTTTGCCATGCGCCCGGCACTTTCCTTCGGATGAGACCTTAAAAACCGAGGTCCTGTGTCAGACAGGCGTTGTACGATAAATAACCCTCACTGCTGTATTATGTATCTACATTTTAGCTCTAAATTTACATGAAAATAGGGGGATGTCAGGTCCATAGTTAAATTACCCTTATTGTCCTACCTTCTAGAAAACAAAACATCCCCAAAAAAGTTAGGCAGAGAAGGTTGAATCCATTCATTTTTCACTTCTAAGCCAAATCACTTCAACACAATTTCAATTTCAGTTCAACATTGCCCAGCTTTCGTGAAAGCTTCATGACTGTAAACGTTATTCTATGAACCGCTGAACTTCCTTCTGCTCTGCTCTTATCTTACATATACATATGTTTAAGAGGAAGAAAGTAAATTCTGCCAATTTTTTTTTTTAACTAACAAGGATGTGATATAGTTTGTGGAGAAATATTACGTCTTACTATCACATTTTGTTTCTCCCTCTGTTACCTGCTGAGAGATCTTTTCATGAGTTGTCCCTTTTATCTCTATGAATGAATTGATCCTCCAATTCCGTACAAGAAGAAATAAATGCATTTATTCATGCTAACCTGATCATCAGTCGCTACAAAACCCCACAAATTTTCGAACATTTAAAGCTTGCTAATAACGATTATATTAACTTTTGATATATATATTTTTTCACTGATAAAATGGCAAGCGACTTTTTCTTCAAATAAAAGAAGTCTTTTATAGTATTTTTTGCATTATTGTTATGATGGATATATTAATACAAATTTACATATGTTGTCAAAATTTTAATAAGGTTGCATTTCCGAATCTGTGAGCGTCCTTTAGTCACATGGCATTAAGAATCAGTGCTGTTCCTGACTTATTGAATTTTTTTTTTTACAAATTAAGCAAATGACTAATAATCCGTTAGAATAAATTAGACATAAACCTTATCGCCTTTTTTTTTAGATATAGAAAATGTCATTGAAGAAAAATCGAATTCCGAAAAACATTTAAGAATGTTACTCTCATCCAAAAAAAAAAGCCAAGGCTGTCAATGATCGGAAAATTATCCATTAAAGGAAAGACTTGGGTCGAAATACACATTTGTTAATTTTTTGTTAAATCTTTCACAGAAAGACTCAGCTTTATTATAATCTTTCACATTTCATTACTAGTTGCCCAGAGTGAAAGTAAGATGTGAAGGAAGCATGTAAAGTCTTTTTATTTTTATTCAAAAGTAAAATGCATGTTACTCATGTATGTTACTCATTATCATTATCTATTTTTTTAGATATATATTTTTTTTGATATCTTATTTTTCTTGTTTTTCTGAAAATTATTATGTAATCTTGTGAAATAAGTATCTTACTGCCATCATTTCGCAGGTAGGTTCAGGCTTCCCGTAGAATATCACAGTGCACTCTGTGCCTTCACTTCTCTGAACCACCAAAATATGACGTCATAATGGAAAATGACGTCAAGTCGCTGCCAACTTGAAGTGTAATGACGGGGAGAGTGTCATGAACTTTACACTTTATTTCAAACTGCACGTAAAATGCGAGATACCTATTGCAAAATTCACGGGTTGTTAAAGGTTTTTTAAGTCTTAGATGTCCGAATATTTTATAAATACACCGCTTACCTACCCTTGATTGAAATTCAGCATGTTCAAAATGCCTGAAAAATATACTTTTGAAATGTTCTGTGTTTTATACCCATGGTTGGAGGTAGGATTTATTTTGTGTGTATAAAAGAGTCCGGCGCAGGTGATTAATAAGGATTAATCTGAGAATTTTTGTGGAAATCTGTAAGAAGAGGTTGTTCTCTAACCGAATCTTGCTTGGGAAAAATGTGTGTTGGCTTTGTTTTAATACAGATTACGATATTGTCTGGAAATACCCTCAAATTTGTAGGAAAGTTAAATTTCTCACGAAATATTTTGTACCCAAGAAATACTATGACTTTTCCCAAGCACATTTCGGGTACACAAGGATACGATGAGTTCATTTATATACCAAAATGTTATTAATTATGTGTTAATCAGCTGCGCCGAAGCGATTTATATGAAACACTTCAAAAAATTATAAATGACCGTCACGTGATCAACAAAATAATGTGATAACATACATGTAACAAATATGTTAATATATAGACGAGGAAACCCTTTATATAAATTGGAAGTACTAAAGTTCAATACTTATAAATTAAAACCAAAACCGACCTCGCAATGCAATATTATGTTTTGAGCGCATTTTAAAGCTTCGGGAAGCATTAACATTGCTGCGTTCTTTTTTCTTTCTTTTTTTTTTACATTTTGTACATAGGATCGAAGAATTTTCATCTTTTCATGTTAACCACGATTCTAGCAGCTCTTTCAAAGTACCATAGAATGCAAGCTTTCAATTTGGAGTGACGTTTTTATGTTTACGAATAACATGTATGGGCCGTATTGATGAACTTTTGCATTTTGTCGTAAAGCACGACGGAGGAAAGTCTGATCGGTATTTTAAAACACTGCCCGTCTTCATTTTGAAAAATTAATGAAAACAAATCAATAAACTTACATTCCTTATGAATCACACATGATATTCATGGGATATGCTTTTAAACTCTCATTTCATATATTTGTTTAAATGAATTTTCGTTGCGTTTCATTTTCACTCGGCGAATGTTTGATTAACATTGACGTTATGTGTTAGCTTTTTAACCCCTATGACATACTTCATTATTTATACCATGAAATATGTGGAGATAAGGAACAGTATTCGATCTCAAAAGTCCATTAAACATTACAAAACAGGAGCATAGCAAACATTGACCTCTAAGAAATCAGAGGTGAGATAATGTGCAATGGAGGAGTGAGCATCTCCTGCCGACCGGTCACACCCGCCGTGCGCTCCTCGCCATGATCGGGAAATAACGGAAAAATCCGTCGACAATTCAGTGTGTAAAGAATGGCCTTACAATTAGTATGAAAAAAGTCAGTCAGCATTTGACTTAACGATAGATTGTATTTGCTGACAAGGTCATTGTATCGACCATAAAACTTACGAAATGATGACTTTAAACAAGACTGCTGATATTCTTGTTTCATCAACTTGTTTGTCAATAACTTACCTCGTTTTAGAAATTGTTCATACGTAAAGCATGCTCTGGTGTATCGAATCAACTGAGAGATATAAACCCCGTATGCAGGTGATGAAGGTATATTGCTGCATAAGTAAGACAAGTTGACAATTGAAAAGTTAAAGTCATCACGTTTATCATAAAGCTTGGTTGTTAGATTACTATTAACGTCTTTTTCTAATAAAATATCCAAATATGAAACAGACGTGTTAGACACTGTGGTATCTTTTATCTCAAGATCACCAGGATATATCATGTCGACATAAGAATGAAAAAAAAACATTGTTAATTGACAATACGTTGTCGATTTATCTAAATGTCGAGTTGAAGGCCACAGCAAGTATTTTCTTCTTTTCACGTAAAAGAATTTGAACAAATTCTGCTTCATATGAATACAAAAAAACTAGGTCTTGCCATTGTTTGGATGGTAACAACATTGTCTTTCTTTGTAAGGCTCATTATATTAATTGTATCTTACAGGAACTGGGATTTAATTCTACAAGTCGTATTCCAATTTATACCCATAGCTCCCTTTCTAAGAAGGAAATTCTTCAAAATCATGTCAGTTTTTGAATATTTTAATATCCCCCAAAACCAAAATGAATTTGAATTACCATATTTATATTGGATTCCGAAACTTCAAATCTGTGCAAACAAAGATACATAACGGGTTCCAGTAAATGTTCTACCAAGCCTCTTTCTTTACTCCTTACTAAGATATTAACAGTAGTGAAAGAGAAACTTCAAGAGTACTGTGCAACAATATATTCGAGAAGTGGTGTAAATCAGCTGTGGGCACTAAAAAATTCCAAGGAACTTTGGGAACATTTGAAATGACAAAATTTTACTAAAATAAACAACATAAAAACTTACGACTTTTCAACTTGAAATACAACTATTCCCACGATAAATTAAAGTTCAGTCTTTCGGACATCGTTGACAGCTGTTTTTTCAATAAAAATGGAACTCGTAAATTTACTTATCTTGTTATTGGTCATTTGCAAAATAACTTTGTTAGAAAACAATCTGTTTGTACACACAAGTACTCTGAAGTTGACATTAAAAGATGCTCGAGTTTCTGATTGACAATATCTATGTTGTTTTTGGAGACCAGGTCTTCCAACAATCTATTGAAATTCCCATGGATACCTATTGCGTCCCGTTATTAGCGGACCTTTTTGTATTCTTGTGAAGCAGAATTTGTTCAAAACGTTTACGTGAAAAGAAGAAAATACTTGCTGTGGCCTTCAACTCGACATTTAGATAAATCGACGACGTATTGTTAATTAACAATGTTTATTTTCATTCTTATGTCGACATGATATATCCCGGTGATCATAAAATAAAAGATACCACAGTGTCTAACACATCTGTTTCATATTTGGATATTTTATTAGAAAAAGACGTTAATAGTAATCTAACAACCAAGCTTTATGATAAATGTGATGACTTTAACTTTTCAATCGTCAACTTGCCTTACTTATGCAGCGATACATGTATACCTTCATCACCTGCATGCGGGGCTTATATCTCTCAGTTGATTCGATACGCTATAGCATGCTCTACGTATGAACAATTTCTAAAACGAAGTAAGTTATTGGCAAACAAGTTGATGAAACAAAAATATCAGCAGTCTCCTATGAATGTGAAATATATATTACGTTATATTACTTCCAAAACAAACACTATAAAAGAATTGATTTTGTATCATAAATCTCTCGTAGATGTATCCGCAATCCCGTTTTTCATGATCAGGTGTGTGAGGAATTTTTTTATATTTACAATCACAATATCTTCAATTACAAAGCAGAGTTGCACTTCCATTAGATAGCTGACATGTAAAACTTCCTAACCTATTTTCCAGAATAAACAGGTTTAAATTGTTTTTATTACTTATGTAGATATTGTAACGGGTCTCTCTCTCTCATTCTACTTTCTTCTCCGCGAGACTCACAAGGGGTTGTCTTATCTTTCGTGGCAAGGCTTGCGTTACACGGCTCAACTGAGCTAAGGAGGGTTTAAGTGGCACAGTGGTTTAAAATTCAACACTCTTAAATTCACTATGATAACACTATGTTATCTCTCTATAATTGATACTGTTCTTCAATTCTTCTAAGTTATCTCCCTTTATCAATAACCTTTTCGTACTCAGACATCTCTATCACTCACCACTGCCTACAACTTATACCTCCTATTATTAACCCGCGCTCTCTAAGTTACACTAAATTTATTAATAAACGAAATCTCTCAGCTTTTCTTATCTACCTTTAAATCTTTTTACAATCTAGATTCTAAGGAAGTCACCAAAATTCTCTAAATACACAGTATCTCTTTACTCAGTTCTTAATCTTTACAATATTGCATTTCCAACTTGGTTGGAAACCTTCAGCTTTAGAAAACCTTGTAAATCTTTGTATTTGAATGAGACAAAATACAATTTTACAATTTATTATAATGATTAACTCTCAAATAAACAAACAACTATTCTAAACTCTGTCTCAGTCTGTCTCTAGTCTAGTCACCTGCAATTATCTGTCTATAACCAACTTCTCCCACAATGCTTATGTTGGAAAAGTAAAACTCCAAAGTTTAAATTGCTAACTCTCAATCTTTCTTCCAGACCTCCTGGATGAAAGTAAAAACCAAAAACTAAACTTAATCCCATGAACTTAATTTTCTAATCAATTTCCAACACTAGTAAAATTCCAGTAAATTCCTAAGTCTAAAATCTGTAATTAAACAACAGCAGAAATTTAGAAATAAACTAGCTTCCTCAGCTGAATGTATAAATTACCTAAATCCTATGAAAACAACCTCAAATAATCTATACTACTATATTAAAATAATAGACTCGAATTTTTGGCCTTTAATACCGATAAATCGGAAGAGTACCGTCTTTTATTTGATATATTTTAAACATCATTGGTACTTGAAGATTACCAATTTGTTTTTATTTTTTCTCAATTAAGCTTCGCTAATTAATAATCAACGAAAATTCCTCAAAAAATTCCGGAAATCATCTGGATTTTTTGGATTTTACAATCTTGCGCGTGCGCATTACATTCACGCTAAATCACGGTGTTCAAATCAATCTCCCTTGCAGAGTTGTCGTTCGTTTCTCTCTTATACACGAATGTATGAGCCGTTGGTCGAGAGTGTGTTCAAATCAGAGAAGACAAAAGTATATACTAAGTAGATATATATATGTTATTGTATAATTTCTCTAATAAGAAATCATTAATGTATATGAACAGAAATATATAGCAAATTTCCAATGAAAATTTACACGTATTTGTCATAGGCGTCGGAACCGGGGGGGGGGGGGGGCTAGGGGGGCTTAGCCCCCCCCCCCACTTTTTTTTGCAAAGATAGGCATAATATAGGCATTGAAAACTGGGGCTTACCTTTTTTCGTTGGTTTGGTCCCCCCCCCACACTTTCAAATAGCCACCCCACTTTCAATTTGCTTCTGACGTTTATATCTTTGTATTATCGTAATCGTTTCTGAGTTTATATCCATACAAATGTGATATTGTGGCCAAGTGGGTAATCATTCGCCATCTCGGAGACACATTTATTATATGTTATTTATATCTCTGGCCATCTCAACGGAGGCAAAAAGCTCATGGTCGTAGGAGCAACATTAATGTAACTACCCGATTTATTTTATCCCTCCTTTCTTTTATGCTTTTTTGAGGGGAACTGAAGGGGGGGGGTGTTACAACTCCAGTTAGAATCACATCTTAGTGAAGTAGGCATTCATTTTCCGCCAAAAATTACAATAACTACTATATAAAAATTATAGACTCGAATTTTTGGCCTTTAATACCGATAAATCGGAAGAATACTGTCTTTTGTTTTATGTATTTTAAACATCATTGGTACTTGAAGATTACCAATTTGTTTTTATTTTTTCTCAATTAAGCTTCTATTTTTATTACTTTTTCTATGTACCAATTCAAGGATATTACATTAATTTTTATCAAAACAGACAGTCTTTTACAGATTATATACCTGTCTATTACCTGTGTATATATAAAGTATATGTATTAGCAGTGCTTAACTCTTTTATTGTTGAGGTCATATTTTGAAAAAAGTTGAGACCTGCAGTGTTAAAATTGTTACAAAATTTTTTACACCTTTACTTTAATAACTGATTGTGTAAAAATACCAGCTTAGCACAATTCTTCATTTTCATTACTTTGCTTGATATGTATCAGCAGTGTTCTCAACTCTTTGTTGTTGTCATATTTTCAATGAACATCGATCCATGATTTCTTTTATTAAATTTGTTTGGAAAGGTGAAATTTATGTAAGCTCCGGCGTGATTCGAACTCAAGACTTGATTTATAGCTAACTGGTGGTCAAACCCATTCTGCGCTACGCCGTTACGCAACAATTAAAAAAAACCAAAAAACCAAAAAAAAAAAACAAAAAAAAACAAACACCAAAAAAAAAAAAAACAGAATTATATTAACATTCATTGTTTATTTCAAAAATACCTTACAATATGAATGTGTCGATGTATCTATTTTGTAAATGTCCGATATGCACTTGGATGCATTCATAACAATGTCAACCCGTGCACGCACGGGTCAAAATCTAGTTGCAATAAATTCTCAAAGTTTACACCTGTTTACTAAAAATTCAACAAATAGCAAATTTCAGCAAAGTCCAATTCCTCCGTGAAAAGTCACTAAAATTGACCAAAACTTCCTATAAAATTCCACAAATATTCCAAAAGTCCCTAAAATGTGCTCGAAATATCCCTGACTCTTCTTAAAATATAATTAAAAAGTCATTCTTAAGTCTAAATTCAAAATGCCCACCCATGCTAACTTCTAAATCCTTACCCCTAAAAACGCAGCTTCTCTTAACCAAAGATCCTAGCAGAAGAGCAAAAATTCCTTGAATCTCTCCTTTTATACAAAAACATGACGTAAAAGTTGGAAAATGTTGGAAACGTCGGAAAATAATGGAGAATCTCCCGTGACATCTCCTGTAAGCGGCAAAGTTTATAGAAAAATCTAATAACTACATACAAGACAACTATTCTGAATCAAAGTAATCCATTTAATACAACAAATAACACGATTAACTCTAAAAATCCTCAAACTATCGTAACATTTGCGATCGGGCTCGACCTCCCGCAATTACGACAACAAAATTTGTAAACAATTCCTGTTAGTTTTACAACGAGACAATAACCACCGAAAATCAACTAGAAACACGTTAAACTATAAGAAAGCATGATTTCATCTATAAAGCTACGGTTTATCAGCTAAAGAAGACCAGTTAAAAGTCCCTGACATAATAAGTAAGCAAAAAATTCCACAACTCTAATACAGCTATGACCAGCTGATTTTTACGTAACTCAAAACATGTGCACAAACTGTATCAACACATACAAATCACTTAAACTTGTCAATAATCACCTATCAATTACACGAGAAGCATAAATTATACATATTCCTGCAATGTCAAGTAAATATCCATATATACTAGTTCATCTCAACTTTCCTACAAACGTCAACAATAATCAGGTTCAATAACTCTGTACAAAACAATCTGTCAAATCACTGGATTGTTACAATATCATGTCTTAGTTTGATAACTTTCAGATAAAGCGGCAATGTATAAAATTGAATGCCAGAACTGATTACTTTTATTTGTAATTATAGGAACCAAATGGAGAAGAAATAATGCATATTTAGACATGACAGCGGCAAATCGTAAGTTTGTTTATAAAGGTTGTAACATTTTGATTCCCTTAAAGACAACCAACTTTATTCTACAGTATTAATAAGTCATAAATCGAAATAATGGTGAAGAAAACGTGGTAGAGGCAGATTGTGTGTGTGTGTAAAAATGACTTTAATTATCATTTAACTTTGAAACTATATATTTATTTCAGCTCATGATTTTACAACACAGATTTCAGGAAAATATCGAATATGTGGTGTCTGAACCTTGCATTTACATCAGCTTGTAAGCGAACTTTTCATATTTCACAAACTCCTATATAATGTAAACTTGAAAAAAACTACAAGATGACACTGCAAACTTTTCAGGTCATCTGCCTTATTATCCTTCCATATTTCCCAGTTTATATGCTACTTTTCACGATAAATAGACATATGGGCAATAATCATATGGTCCATGTATGATACGTTTATTTTTTAACATTTTTACATGAAATACGTCTTCTTTTTTAAAAATGGAGTATGGAAATTTTGCGATGCATATATAAAACTACCTATCTTCTAGTGTGTGTAGATAGTAGTTATATTTTGGCAAACCTGTTTATCAAAATACGAAAATTTATACTGTTATAGCTATATGTGTGCATCGTCGGCAAACTCTTCGAGGTATCGTCCTATATAATTTATATGCGCAGATCATTTGATTGCTTGCTGCATAGAGTTGCAATGGTAAATCAATGAATCCTAGTTTACGTCACGTATGTATGTTCGACAATGATAAAAACTTCCCCGGAATTAACACACGATTGCACGAATCCACTCATTGGTGCATTTCGCAGTTTAGGAATGGTATTACTATATCATTTCTGACTGGTATTTGATGCCAGTTACCTGTACGACTTGTCTTTTATCGCTTTAAAGCAAAATTCGTACGTTTTAACAGGCGTCAAATTTTAGCATAAACAGCAAACTAGGATGCGTATTTGTAATGTTTCAATGGACTTCTGAGCTTGATTACTATTTGCTGTCTAAATATATCATTGACATATAATTTCTTCCTTACAGGATATTGCAACATAAATTTTCAAGATTTATTTAGCTTTCGTTTTTCAATACAAAGTACCCTAAAACTGGAGCAACTTGATTCTAAAGACAGTAATATATATATATATATATATATATATATATATATATATATATATATATATATATATATATATATATATAACAAGAAAACCCCACCTATGATTGTACAATAAGGTTCATTCAAATAGTACTTCTCAGAAAAAAAGGTGGAGTGGTTAACTTTTCTTGATCAATAACAGAAGTTCTTTTCTAAACAAACTAATCGACAATCTTCTCATTGGAGTTCACTAGAGGACCAATCCAAAGACTGATCAGGTGTTTACTTGGCGTCATCCTGTGTTTTCTGTATAGGTGGCGCTTTTTTGGAGAAATCCACGAACACGTACTCTGTTCTCTTTTCTTCTCCGTGTATGACTGGTCTCCCCTTTATGTCTGAGTCTAAGTTCTTGTTTGAAAATTCCACCTCGATATATACTAAACCATCCTGATTCTGTGAATCAGTAAAAATATTCCAAAAATATTTTTGTCAAAAAATTCAAAAAAATTTCTAAAAAAAGAAAAAAAATACGAAACATATGTTTTGCAGAGACAGTAGATTTGGTTATCGTCACTATACATACTAAATTTTATCTCCTCCGAAGGAGAATTTGATTCTAAAAATTATTTATTTTTAGAACGCACACTCTATACGTTTTTGATATAATGGCTTACTATGGAATCACTAGATCATAAATATTTTATAGTATATATATTTATAGTATGTAAACGCACAAAAATCAACAGTGATCTTGTTTTATAAACATATTAGACATTTTTTAATTATGGTAAAAATAGATCCGGCTAAGACGATAAGAAGGGGGTCTATTTGACTCGATGATTCTCTCCCCTATGTCGCTAAATTTTTCGTTTTCATAAATTCACATGTTCATCAGCATATATATAGAATAGGCGTGCAATCCCTCTTCTTTTATGACGCTTATCACAAAGTAGGATTTTTAAATTTATTTGTCTTACTAAAAAATCGAAAATATTATTGTCATTTGAAATATCTATATGTAACAGTAAACACACTTTTAGTTTTGCTTGATTGATAGTTTTTTTAAATTATATTTCCACTATATGAATTCCATTCCCGAAAAAAATCTACAAACCGCCATTTCCCGATCACGTCAAATTGGACAAATGCTTGATGGATTGTTTTTAGCATCATAACAGATATAATAATCATACCACGGACATATTATAAACATCATACAACGGACTAGGTATAATAATCTAATAATCATACCACTGACAAGCTATAAACATCATAACACTGACTTGATAAAATAATCATACATTTACCACTGACAAGATATAAACATCATACCACTGACTAGATATAAACATCATACTACGGACAAGCTAAATATCATACCACTGTACGCGAATCGCTGTTCATGATAGATGCTTCTGCTTCTTCTTTCTTTCCTTGCAATTTCTTCTCTTCAGTGCAAAATTTTATAAAAATTATGGAAACCGAAATGAAATATGATGATTGCAATTTTGGAGAGAGAGAGAGAGAGAGAGAGAGAGAGAGAGAGAGAGAGAGAGAGAGAACCATTTTTATCCTTGACGTCACTCTTCATAACTTCAGTCTGTTGTTTATTCTTCATCTGGAGACTCTTGTCAACTGCAGCGTATAAAACATCCGGCTGAGTGTTGTCTGGTTCTGGAGCTTAAAGAATAAAATTATGTGAAAAGTGAACTGACTAATGAACGGTATCAAACTACAGTTGTTGTAATCATGTCCTCATGACATTCGTTGTTCATAACGCTACATATCAAATTCTCATACACTCCGTAATGTGAATCAACAATATTCGCGATACTTTCAAAAAGCTTGCCTGATTGAAAAACTAAATATCTATGGAACGTATAAGCAAGAGAAGTGCTAAATGTTTCTGTCATTAAGGAGCGACATAGTTACGCTACTTGATTACACAAGATGTACAACTGACTTTCTCAAATGTCATAACCAAATTTTATAGATTAAAGGATATGTCATAACCAAATATTAAAGATTAACGAATATCTAAGACATGCCACTGTCTGTTAGTCATTTATTAGTTAGCCCACGGGCTGACTAGTTACGTTGAGATGAAAATGGGTAGATTGGAATTCTGGGGAAAAATAGCTAAACGAGTCGTTCTAAAGAAATTCATATCACACTTTAACCATAACGCGATTCTTTTACACACTCTCTGGTCAGTGATAGATTGATGAAACGGCCTCATTCTCGACGAGTAAATTGTGAACAGTTTTAACAAGGAAAGTTGTCTTAAAGTGTTTGAGACAAAAATGCTTCAATTCCGGTACATTTTATAGCTAGAGGAAAACAATATACTGATAATCCCTCTGGAAAAAATTCACTTGCAATGATGGTCTTAAAATATTTATTGTGAATGAGTTTGAAATACATCTTTGTGTACATTTTTTAAGATCGTTTACAATTTTACTTTTCAATCGATTTCAGGACCTTTCTCCTTTCTTCTATATTAATAACGTTTTTTAATGAAATGAAAACCAGTAGAGATGATGGTGATGTCTTAGTCATTTTGCCGATTCTTTACTTAGAATCTTACGGGAGTAAAGCTCATTTCTTTAAGGGTACTGGCCTATACTCTTGTCGCTATATTACAAAAAAAAAAACCCATGTTCATCACAAAGCATGGAATGATATGCCAATGGCTGACTTTCTAAGTTTTATTAAAAAGCTAACCTTGTAAAGTACTTTATTTTGTTATATTGAAAGAAAAGGGGGAAACAGACTGAATCAAGAAGGGATGTCCCATTTGCCAGGTGGAGAGAGTTTGTTTATGATTGGACTAGTCAACTTACGGGAAACAAAATACAATGTATTAAGAATAATTAGCAAATCTATTGCTTAAGTGTCTTCTGCCCGTATATAATGTGTAATTTAAAAAAAAATGTGATAAAATTCGCAGTTAATAAAAATTCTGAAGCTTGAGAATAAGGTTAAAGAACAAACGTTATTTCTTTCCATAGAAGTGATCACAACCATTCAATAGAACAATCCAAGCAAAAGGTGCGACGATAATTTACGTGTGACATTTGGCGCGAAATGATTGTGTCACCCCTTTCGTAGAAGACAAAAACACATCATTATATGATTCTCTCTTCTGCAAACCGTATTTGTTAAAATGGAGGTAACAAATTCCGATATAAATCAGCTTGCACAAAATCTAGTTCACTTACTATGATCGCTTCGTTTCGTACAATGGAAAAATTGATCCTTCTACTGTCTGACTCTCGTCGCGTCAGGCAATTAGGTGAATAATTGGCTCGCGACGAAAAATATTCGCGAATGAAAAAAAGGTCGCGAAACTCGCGAATAAAAGTTGGTTTACAGTATAACATGCCGCTGTCCTAAAGATTTTTTTATTGACTAATGGAAATCCACAGGGCACTAATCACAGATTGCTTTATTAATCAGCAACAATTACCAAATAATATTTGAATCAGGGTTGGGGCCAATTACTTTGAAATTTAATTAAATACTTTCAAATACATTGCAAAATTTGTTAATTACTTGCAATTACAATTACATTGATATTTACAAATGTAATTAATTGCTCTCAATTACTTTGAAGAATGTAATTAGATACATTTCAATTACTTTTTGTTTCCTTTTCAAAAATCTTGAAGAACAAATGCATGTACATTTAAAGTAGGGGAATATTTAAAATAAACAATGTCAGGTGTCTGTCATGTTTGTGTGTTTCATCAACCTAAGACCTAGTCTTACATGTACATTTATCAATTAATTGACTGCCTTTATGAAATTTGATTAAAAGCAAGTTTTCAAGAGTTTATGCATCAACCATAAAATACTCTCAAATTATTTCAGCTAAAGGTAGGCTAGCTAAACACCTAAAATTGCAGATGTTGACAAATAATATTTGTTTTAACTCTTTCAGAAACCAAATGAATACATTTATAAAGATCTGTTTAAATGTTTAAATAGTGATTCAAAATATATTTCTTTTCTGAAGTACATGCATATAAATAGTAGAACATTCTTAATAGTATTTAGTAAATCACCTCTAATGGTCATAACTTTGAATTTAAACAAAGCATGGTATAAAATTTTGAAGGGTTGTTTTCATAGCAATTTACAGCTGGGAGTTGAAGGGCAACCAGGCAGGTCTTAATGAGACATTGAATTATTTTCTATTCTTTTTTGATAATCAAGCAGCAAAAAATTTAAATGTTACTCTTACTAACATTCCTATACCAATGAGAGGTAGAAGAAAATTTTTTTGATAAACATTTAACTAGTATTAATTCTTTATGTGCATTATAATTATTAAACAAACTAATATTTGTATAAACCAGCCAATATCTCAAACTCATTTATTGAGATAAAAAAGAGTTAAAGATTTTGAAAAACGGAAGGTCTTCTTTGAATAAGTTAAAATAACTGTAAAATGTGACTGCGTTGGAAATATATTCCAATTAAATACACATAATATGTACTATTTAAATTAAAGTAACTGAAATGTAATTGAAAAGTAATTGAAATAACAGGGTATTTTTTCAGTGTAATTAATTATATTCAATTACAAGTAATTGAAAAAATGGTGAATTACAAATTACTTTGAAAAAAATGATTAATTTCACTCAATTACAATTACTTTTATCAATTACCCCATCCCTGATCTGATTTGAATGCATGGCTTTGCGGAAATGGTGGTCTAGGTATGCATGAATTTAAAAGGAATGAGATGTTAAAACAAATTTTAGATGACAAGAACCCTATAACTAGATTCTCGTTATTAATCGTGTCTACGTTTTTTGATGTTAATTACCGATGAGCCCAATAATTTATTAATATCACACCTTTGTTATGTCATATTTACTTTATACCAGCATGCTTACATCCATTTTTCCTTTCACCGCTTGTTCCATTCTGTTGGACTGACTTTTTCTTTAGGAAATAAACCGTAATCACTACAGCCAGAATCACAATACAAACAGCCACAGAAGATCCAATCACAAGGGGCACTGATGTATCATTGGACGAAGAGAATGATGTTGGCAAGGCTGAAAATAAATTTAAACCTTCAGGATCAAGAAAAAGAAAAAAAGACTATTCAATTTATTAATTTAAACACATCAGAGGAGATGATAGAAATCAAATTTCTAATTGCTACAAAATTATATACAAATCATACATTTTCATGAAATATGGAGATAACGAACAGTATTTAAGCTTAAAGTCCATTAAATACAATACAGATCGGGAGCAGAGCAAACACGGACCTCCAAAAACATCAGAGGTGAGATCAGGTGCCATGAAGGAGTGAGCTTCCCCTGCCGACCCGTCACAACCGTCGTGTGCTCCTTGTTATGATCGGTAGATAACAGAAAAATCTGTCGACAATTCAGTGTGTAAATTTATCATTGGGAATAAAATCTTTTTTAAACTAGACGTTCTAAGAGTGATCTCACAACAACATCCCCACTGACACATATTCGGGCCAATGACGTCTTTGTCAACTTTGAGATTCTTTGTTTCTACAATCCAATGTTTCTCCACTTTAAAAAGTTTTTCAAAGGTATTAACATTTTCTGTCAGTGACCTTGAGCTTGCCAAAACGATCTTTGGTCAAGATCTTTATACACTCTTAAATCATGAAAAATCTTTGTGTAATATATTGGATTCCAAACTTTATTTGTAAGAATGAAATACCGTGCAGATAACACCGAACTTACCCAGCTTACAACCTTCGTTAAAGGTCAAACAGTTTTCTTGTGTTGGAATATATTTTTGTTTATACAAGCTTCCAATATTTCGCCCTTACAGGATATGACCATAACAGGAATTAGCATATTTGTCAGTGACCTTCCACTTTAACAAATGACCTTGGATCAAGATCATGCCATACCCTCCGATCATAAGACATATTTCTGTGACGTTAGAACTTCCAAAGTTTTCAATGCACAAAGATATGGACCAATCAAATATTTTAAACTTTTGCCGAAATTGAGATGAAACCTACCAAAATGACCCTGAGTAGGTCAAAATATAGCTCGAAGTGATACGTAATCGTTTTCTTTCCAAGATACTCCAATCGGTCACGGTAGTCTAGTGAAACGGCGTTCGCTTTGCAACCGGGAGGTCATGGTTCGATGATCCTTCGCCGCGCTGCATCAAGACCTTAGACTTCAACATATATAGGTAGTGACTGTTCCTTCGCCAAGCATCAGAGGTGGGATCAGGTGCCATGGAGGAGTTAGCCTCATTAGAAGTGAAAGTCACGGTTCTTTTGGACTAGACCTTGAACACTAAGGTCCCGTGCCATAATAGGCTTTGACGACAAAGAACCATCAGTGTTCAATGGTCCGAAGTGCCGAGTATAGGTCTAAATTTGAAGCCGGCATATGAAGCCTGCATTTCACCGGCATATGGTGACCTCTCTATAAAGTGAAGAAATTTTGAATATACGTAAAACAGTACACAATCACTCTGTCAATCCATGATCCTTCAATAGCAATGACAGGGATTATATGTATATTTTTTGTCATTGCACTGAAATACAGGAAGAAACTGCACCTTTCAGTCAACGGAAAGGTAACTAAAAGATTTCTGAAAGATGACTGAATGGTAGAGCTCTGCCATTCAGTCACCTTTCAGCAATCTTTCAGCCACCTTTCATTTAACTGAAGGAAAGACAATGATCCTGTAAAATTTTAACATGAAATATATGGAGATAACGAACAGTATTCAAGCTCAAAAGTCCTTTCAAGCAATACAAATGAGGAGCAGAGCAGACATGGACTCTAAAACATCAGAGGTGGGATCAAATGCACTAGAGGAGTAAGCATCTCCTGCCGACCGGTCACTCCTATGGTGTGTTCCTTGTCATGATCGGGAAATAACGGAAAATCCGTCGACAATTCAAGGTTTAAATAATGACAGACAGGAGTACAAGCAAACAGTCGGAAAGACAGACAGGTATTTCCCGCTTATACAGCTTTCGCTTGTGCTTTTCACAAAGCATCTCAAATTGGTTTTAAATTATCATTTAGAATGAAAGGGCTTGTATAAATAAATACAATAATTTTTTTAAATAAAGTATTCGCTTATAGTTTAAAAAACCCATATCTATAATGCTTATTACAACTATGACAGGTTTGCTCAAATTTTAGGGAGGTTATTACCTCGTATTTTGGCCTTTAATATACTGGGACTTGAAGAACAGTTGATTCTATTACAACTCTCCAGCTGGTACCAGTATTCTTGTCCTGGGGTCAATGGTCCTAGGTCATAATATCCCATGTTACTCTCACCAGGATCTGTAAGATTTGTAATTTTCGTCCATTTTGATCCTTGTTTGTGTGATAATATAAAGAACTGTTCTATTCCTCCATTAAAATTCGATATCCAGGTAAGATTGATGTATCCACCATCATAAGAATTCCATGTAAAGTTCAACGGTGGCTGAGGTGTATCTTCAAAATTATAGCGAAGAAAAACATGACAGCACTTGCAATGATCGAGTAAAATCCTAATTCTAATAAATATATTTTATCGATACGTAGAAAAGAATACAATCTTGAAAATTACTATTCTAGTACTCCATTGAATAAGTTCTAGATAGTTGTCAGATATTCAAAAACAAATAAATACATAGCAGACTTTGGCCTTTAGTCTTACGAAAAATAAGATACAATAAAATGCAGATTAATAAAAACATCACATCCATTTAAAAGACCAAATATGCCTCTGTGACGAAAATAAAGCTATCAATATTACCTTCAACGTTAATTACAATAATGAGAACTGTTTTTCCATTGTGCATCAGTGAGTAGTTTCCGAAGGATATGCGGTCAGCAACAGGAAAGGAGCTGTTGATCCAGTATTTGTACGGAACATTTTCTCTATTTGAAACATTAGTCTTAATTGACGAAGAATAAGGTCCGGACCAAGCTATCCCTGCTTGGGAGACTAGTGGGTTTGCGAGCACTGGTACTTTCACAATAACCTTCTCACCAGGACCACTTACTGAACCATAATTAAGTTTGAACGACATGGAGCTGTCAAGCTGAAGATCACCTGTATAATCAAAATAAGAAGTAATTACGTTTAAGTATAATCTTTCCTACAAAGGATAAAGTTAAAGAAAGGAATCTTTTGTGCTTTTATTCTAGCCACAGGGTGCAGAAATTGAATACTTTATGCATAAATTTGTTTGAATATTTATTTGATAAAAAAAAATCGGCATTTAGTATACAGTTTGTTATACTGCTGTTCTTGAATAAAAAAAAAATAAAATCTACATTTTCTGCATAGTTTTTAAATAAATCTTTTTATCCCCTTTGGAAGAAGGTGAATATATGGAACAGTGATAAATCTACAAAAATTCAAATCTGTAGACAGGGCATAAAATACTGACCCCTGGAATCTCCAAAGGTGGGATCAGGCGCACAGGAGGAGTAAGCATCCCCTGTCGACTGGCCACACCCGTTGCGAGCCCTGTATATTGATCTAGAAGACTGAACGTGACGTAGTTAAACTTAGTATAAAATAAAGGCCAAACAATTGGTCTGAAACACATCAGCCACAATACGACCCAAGATATTCTCTCTCTTACCCCTAATAGCCCCCTATTGTGGTTCATAACCCTATATGGACCATGATTAAAATAATAGTACAGTGAAATCAACGTTCTTTCTTACTCAGGTGGTATTTGAAAAGAATGTTATATGAATTAAACCTATTCTTATCATTCATTTATTACCTCTATTTGGAAATTGTCACAGTACTTCATTTAAAAAAATGATACGTTTTTATTTTTTTTTTTTTTTAGAATTTACATGCATTATTCTTACCCAGGGTATTTTTGTAATCTTCCCAATGTGTAAATTGTAAAACATAAAAATGGAACCTTCCAAATATTTTCTTTGTCCTGGCATAGTTTTCACTTAAAATAGATTTTTCTTACTTTCGATTGACATGTATCATAATTGTAAACAAATTATTTACATAATGTTCCAGCTTTAATATAAATATTGTAAAAAAAACCCTATACATTTAGCAGAGTATTTTATATCACAGTGTACCTAATTAAGTCTCTAAGTAGATTTAATAAATTTACTGGTAAAAAATTAAATGATATTGATGTTGGTTTTGAACTAGACATTCTTTTAAGAGGAAATGTCAATATTCCTATCAAACAAACTGTAAATATTTTAAGTATCATGTTATGTAGTATATTTGATGATAAAAGATATTACATGTAACGTTAACAGTAAATAACCGATCGTTGCGTCCAAACTCTTGAGAATGACCCTCGCAACTGTAAGTTCCCGTGTCAGAACATTGAGCCCCTTCTATTTCAGTGTAGTTCAACCAACTTTGGAAGGCTGTCTTTAAAATACTGTTACCACCAACTTTTCTAAGTGTGACATTTGGGGTAGGATTTCCTGCTACAAAACACGACAGTCGTAGAGGATTTCTTTCTTTCATGTCTATTGCTTCTTGCATCATACCATTTATATATATCTTTGGATCTGATAAATCTGTAAAAAAGATTATAGTTATAAAATGTGGATATATAATACAAATATACAATGCGCAAATGTAAAATCCAAATATTATTTTCTTTATCTGTCTTAGTATAAATATAATTGAAAAAAAAATCATGAAAAGTGTTTAAAATTAACTACTGATTATAACTCTATATTTCTATTTTAATCCGTAAAAGTTTACAATACCTTTCTACACATCTACCACATATATTTTTAATGTTCTCTACGTTTTTTTTTTAATGTTTTCTATCCAAGTAATAAAAAAAAATAACAAAAAGCCACTAGCCGAGTGTGTATATCCACTGACCTAACATTTATTCTATAACCGATTCTAGATCTGAAATAAGTACCTGCATCAATAAAATACGCCAAACATTTGAATCAAAATAAAATCTGTTTATAATAATATATCCCTAATAAAAAATGATTGAAATTTATTTTTCAGCTTTCATTAGGTTGTAATAACATTACCAAGCTTCGGGATCAGCGTATAAATTGATTAGCACAGTACGATCCAACACCTGTTTCAGTGTAATGTTTAAATATATGCTGATTGACTTGTTTGTGGTGTACATCTTTCTTTAAAGATGAGAGATAGGGATGGTTTCAGTGTAATGTTTAAACATTTGCTGATTTGACTTGTTTGTTATGTATATACCTTTCAATAAAGATTAGGATGGAAGTATTTAAAATAGTCAGTGTGTTTTAATGTTTAAATCGAACGCTAAAATAAAATTTTCGTAGCAGGCAACTAAACTCGTTCGAAGTAACAGGATGCAGTCTCTTCCTCCCTTAAAGAGTGCAATTATTAATGCATTCATAATGTTTTTTTCCAGGTTTAATTCAATATGAAAAGCCGATTAAATAAATAATTTAATTAATTAATCAATTAAGCAATCAAATAATAATGAACAGAATAAAATACATTGGTCTATACATATAAAAGTGATGACATAAAATAAAATAAAACAATTTATATATATATATATATATATATATATATATATATATATATATATATATATATATATATATATATATATATATATATATATATAAATCATATCCAAAGGTCGAAGATAATAAAAATATTTCATGGCCGATAGCCCTAAAAAGCAGGAAAAAAAAATGTATACTTCATTTGATATTTCTCGATATAGTTAATTAAAGGACATGTATCTAATTAAATTCAGGGACATGTATCTAATTTAAAGACATTGTCCTATCTATATCTATTTGTGAAGGAATACATGACATGCTACTTCACGCAAAAGTTTTGTCAAGGTTCATTTCCCTTAAGCTAAGTTATCACAAAGGTCAAAAAAAAAAGAAAAGAATTAACAATTAAAAATATATTTTGCAACCTATATGCTTTTAACTACATCAGAGAAGAAATTAGTAGTTCAAAATGTAGTTGTTAATTGTCAGTTGGCCATGAAGAGTGAGATTGATTGTACGTTGTTTTAAATCCGTTCGAGAATTTTTCTCTCATATAGAGACGTCACCATCTAGCAGTGAGGGTTCTTTATCGTGCCAACGCCTACCGTGACACGGGATCTCGGTTTCTAATGTCTCATCCGAAGGACCTGCAACTTTCACTTCAAAGTGCTGAGCGCTAGGCAAAGGATTAGTTGCTACCATTTTTTTTATCGACTTAAGTCAATCGCGGCCGAGATTCGAACACACGACCTCTCGATCACGGAGCGAACACTCTATCGACTGAGCTACCGTGACAGCATGATCTGTGAGAAAGTTTAAATAAACTGTTTGTAATACTAAATCCATTTCTTGACTGTGTTTTAAGCAAATGTCTGGAAAGTCAAAGATAATATAGTTTTGAGATATACCATTCACCCTGCACAAATTTGTCAAATTAGGTAAAACTCGGAAAAAACTTGCTTCTGACAAAATATTTTGATTAAAAATCCAAACTTTGCAGTTTTTTAAAATCATTTTCTGCGTTTTATTCTTTATAGTGAGTAGCCGATAGTATTCTGCGTCATTTACTGGATGAAAAACACTCTTGTTTTATTAATGACGTGATATTAAAGATCGTATCTATTTCCATAACATCAAAGCGGTTATTCCATTGAGTTCTTTTTACATTTGACATTATTTAGTTCAAAATGATTCTTGAACCGTTTGAGGAATTATTTGATAGTCATAAATATTTTTCATCGCATACATACAGATTTCTTATATGTTTTCGATTGAGAAATTTCGGTGAAATATACTTACATTGAATGTCTAAAGTGATGTTGTACTTCATAAGGCCCTCAATGCCTTTGGCTTCACATTGAATCCCTTTCATTGTAGTTCGGTTTGCTGTTTGTTCTGGTAAAGTAACTGAATGGTCACCGGGTGACGTAGCATTATACAAGTCACCACCAAAAGGTCCTATATACTTCCACTGAATACGGCACGCTGGATAACAGTCCGCTGAACAATTGTAAGGACCAAATCTCTTCCCATCAGGAATTCTTAGTGCGTTTGTTATTGGTTCTGGGGATAATACAATAGTTTCTGGACCATCTGTTAAATCAAAAGAGAAAAGGGTGCTTATCTAGATGTACGATTTGTTTGTACACATATAATTTTGAGGAAAACAGACATCTTTTTTATTTATTTCCTCAAAAACATCTCACAAAATATTCTTCTAAAAATTTAATATATTCATGTTTCGTTCCACGTAGAGTGACAATTAGTGGCTAAGGATGTAGTTGTTCTACGTATTGTGTAATGATTTTGAAGATTTTCTACTTCAACCAGTTTCAACCAGTTTCTTAGCAATGCATGCTGTCAGCAAAGTTGAACAATACAATATCTAGGGGGTGCTAAACATGATATACATGTAGGAAATTCTTATTTTGAAACAATTTTCATTCATTTTGACTTTTATGTATGTTTTGTCATGTTAATTTAATTCTGGCCCCGGGAGTAACATTAACAAGTAACGTTATAATTACTGAAGGGAAAAATTAGCATAAACACTTTTCTACATACACTAGACAAAATTGCTAAGGCACTACCATAGAAAATTACTATATACCTTTTTAAAACTTACGTATGCTGCATTTAATATATAAATATATTACTATTATTAAAATAACATATTTAAATGCCCAAATTGACAAGTGGCTTTACTTTAGAGTAACAATGTCCTAGAAATGCATGAAAATTGTACTACTGCTTCTTGGAGGAATAAATTTCTATTTGTTTGTGTGTTTGCGTTCCTTATCATCGTATTCATCAGAAACTCAGAAAAAAGGCTGACACCGCACGTGGCTATAGAGAACCGTTTAGTGCAGTCATTGTGGTATATCCAGGGTGTTACTGTAGATGGGTTTGTAAAAATTGAATTAAAACTTTTTTGCTTCGTTTAATGAGGAAAAGCTGCGATTAGATTACGAAAGAACATAAAGTTGTTTAGAAGGGAACGATATTCACGAGAATATTCACGCAAGAGCATGCTCTACGTATGTACAATTTCTAAAACGAGGTAAATTATTGACAAATAAGTTGATGAAACAAGAATATCAGCTGTCTCGTTTAAAGTCATCATTTCGTACGTTCTTTGGTCGATACAATGACCTTGTCAGCAAA
>NW_026889766.1:90000-137500 GCF_033153115.1 Saccostrea echinata
CTCTAACCTCGTGTTGTTAACGTACCATGTATAAGATAATAGCGGAAATTTCTTGTAATACTGAGGTGCAGATGTCGATCTACTCTCACATTCCAGAGAAGCCATGTTTCCTACCGTTTCATTTAAAGGTCTCCTAATTACAGGTTTTACTGGTTTTTCTATAATGATGTCAATATATAACGAAAAATTATCAAAAAAAAATTACATCAAGGAGATAATCGTGATACTGCAAAATCACTAATTTTCATGGAGATTTGATTTCGTTATTTTAGTGGAATGTAGAGAACCACGAAATGTTTAAATTTTACACTACAGGATCATGATTTTTCTTCACTGACGAAATCAATTCCCCTGCAACCAATATATTTTCCTCAAGCCAAAAATATTTGACCACACGAAAAAACGTGATTTTACAGTTGTATCAATTTCCATTTTATAACATTTATTTTTTGTCTCGACCATTACTATATATATGTGTGAAACAAGAAGCTTTATGATTTTAAAATTTAAGAGGTTATGCAATATGAATTTCGTAATTTACCTAAAACAAGGAGAACAACCCCTTCACCATCACTATACAACTCATCAGCTGTATAATACCCTCCATCAGCTACTGTTATATTCTTCACTTCAAATGATATGTTCACAGAATTCAGGGGTCTGCTATGGTATTCATACTTTTGATTAGATGGAGGCGAACCATTCACATCCACCTTTATAATATTTGATTTCGAACCGTTATGTACATGGACAATAGTGTAAATTCCACTATTAGGAAAGTATGCAGCTGTCCATGATATATTTTGTGAATCTCCTGGATAGGATTCGACTGTAGTGACTGTAATGAGGAATAACAAAGCTGACAGAAAACATTATTTTACATACAAAATTTCTAAACAATTTTATCTCAATAAAAAAGAATAGGCTTTTTGTTGACAAAGACATTCCGCCTGTAAGAATTCAGTGGCTTCGATTAGTCTTAACATACATATACATGTATGTTTAGTGTGACCTTCAACAATTATATTCTGTTAACTTCGCATGAAGGTTTATGGAATCTTTAAAAGAAAGAAAGATCTATATTCTTTTAGATGGCTGCATTTCAGCATAAGAATATTTGTAATACCGCCATTTCAGTTTAAATAATCACTGAACTCAAAATTGATAAATAACGAAACTACAGAGCAATTCTTTTTGTTTTCACTTTCTTCATTAAAGTGAAATATTTTCAGTACTGCTTTTTGAGAAGCTGATATTACCAGGTGATGTTTTATCGAAAAATTACCAAATGTTACTCGTTTACTAGCTATGCTGGGGGATGCCAAAGTATGAAATATAGGTTGATTTCGATGTAAATATAAGTTGACTTAGTTGTTGAAATTATTCATCATGTTAAAGACTTCATAACTATTTTTACTTTTTTTTTATGATAATCACCTTCTCAGTTTGTATGTTTTATAAAATTAGACAACAGTGGTTTGTATACCATTTTAAAAATGTTTGCTTTCTCATACTGTTCAAGACACATATTTCAAAAAAGATTTTTAAAGTTTCCAATAAGGTTTTTGAGGGAAACAAATAATGCTTCTTTCGATAAAGAATAATCAGCAAGAGTATCTGGTGATACATACAAAATTCATGAATTTCAATTTTTATTCATTAGTCCTCGAGTAAGCATAGGTCAAATAGAAAGAGGTTATTCAAGCCCCTATAGTAAACTGTTAAAACTCCGAGATTGGTACACGCATGTACTCACTGATTGACTTTTCGTTATCTGTGGTCTTTGTTTTCTTTCATGATCAATAATTACAAGTATATAATACAAGATTTAAACAATGTTAAATATATTGTATTTTATTGCAGCAATGATTAATTCATTATTTTTGGGTAAATAAATTTTAGTTCGGAGATCATGGATTTTTTTTCTCATTAAAATGAGATGTGTGAAATGATAGGGGAAGGAGTCTGGCCGAGAAAGCTAATTCGATATTTAGCTCCCACACTACACCATTTTATTTGACTTCAGAGTAGAATTCAGACGACATCATTATCATTACTTAGAAATATTGGGTAACTAGTAGCTTAATACTGACCGTTATATGTCTTGAAGTGATCTTCATAATCTGCACGGTTTGAAGACCTGTAATGTCGAACTTGGATCCTTACAAAATTATACTTTGTGACATCCTCCACTATGTATTGGGCGCCAGTAGTTTTATTCCAGGAAGATGCTGAATTTGTGTTCGTGGTAGTTCGTATGTCATAAGGGGGCACTGAAGTATTTGACCATGTAAAAATCAGATCTCCTTTGTTAAATTTCGACGATATTGCAAAAGGTTGTCCTAAAAAAAGTTGTTTTTTTTTTACTTTGAATCTTGCTTGTTTTGTTTAACACAACATAAAAAAGAAAAATTGTTTCATCCTCAGAAATAAGAGTGTTGTAATAATATTAGAGATAGACACTGCATCTCCACTTTTATTTTATTTTCTTATCATAAAAGAAAAAAAAGTATGATTTATCATTCATTAAAAATTTACACATATTTTATTTCTCGGGAAGGCAACCCAGCTTTGTATTTGTCTTATTGATTTGTAAGCTATTATGAATGTTTTTAATATTTTAACTTGCAAGAGTGGTATGCCCAGCACCATTTAAATTAGAAATTTGTTTTTAGTTACCCCATCTCAGAAAATCTAAAGGATATCAACTGAAATGGTTTTCAATATGTATTGATTAAAATTCATATATATGTACATCTATTTATGTGTTTGTATTTTGTTTTCATTTTTGTTCGTTTGTTTTCGTTTCCTGGTAATTTATCAACTTATAAATCTATTCATTTACTTATCTATTTATTTTACAGAATTTCAATTAATTTTGCAATGACGTAGACATATTATAAAAACAATTAAAAACAACGACGAAATAATAATATCCCAAAACCTTGTTTTGAAAATCTTAAATACATGTTTATGTTTAAATGTTTTTCATATTTGTCTGATTGGAAATGCAGAGAAGGGGATCTTACCTCATAAGCGGGTGATAACTGCACACTGCTCAACAAATAGGGGAAGTTGACAATAGAAAAGTTAAAATCAAATAAATATATAACTTTAACATAATTTCCTTCCTTCCTGTTCATGGGGAAAATAATTGAAATTACCACTCAGAAATACATGTAAAGGAAAACTAAATAAAATAGATTTATAGGTCTAAATACTGGAATATTCAGTACTTATATTATCCTAATGAGTGTGAATTATAGCATCGTGATTTGAAGCTCTGTATTTATTCAGGTTTCCTTATTTCCCTTGGAAATAAACAGGAAACAAGAATAAAATTTCATAACTCATTGTGATAGGGTGATTTATTTCATATATTAATTATTATATTTCAGGATTAAATTAATTCAGTTAAATTGTCATATTTATTTCTTTACAGCATTTCATTTATTGAATAAATCCACATGGAATTATTTACATCAATCTGTGTTTATTTAGTTATTTATAGATGTATGACATCACAGTGGTCATTTAAACCCCTGTCCCTTTTCTATATATATCTTGTATAGTGTCCAGGCCAACTTGGATTTCATTGGTTGGTTAGTTTCCCTCTCTTTTGGTTTTTACTTAGTTAATTACTTTTATTGGATATCTTGGTCAGAGCAGACATATTGCCTTTTTGATATTACAGTATATGACTTAATTATGACAATGACCAAGACAGGACAGAATGTAAGTTTACTTTTATTGATTTCATTATTTCTATATAATTGTTTATCTGCTAAATTACCAAATAATAATATTCTAATATAAAGTATGAAAGTTCAGTTTGTGTGATTATTTTATGACTTTGTAAATATTCAGAGTAATAAGTATATTTTATATCTATGAGAATAAGTGTGTAATATAGTATAGTTATATTTATATTATTCATACACAGATCACTGAATAGAGTACAGCTGTGTTCAGCTTTATATGATTGCGCCCATGGGAAAAGGGCCCTTATGGCAATTTTTACACATTTTAAGTTTTTCATGGATATTAATAGAGCAAGGTTAGAAGTTGCCAAATCTGAATTTTTATGGCCCTACGTCAACTCTAAGTAGGTTTTTTCTTCATTTTTATCAATGATACTTTATCAGGTAAACAATGACGTCATGTTACTTTCGCACCAACGTCAAAAGTTTTCAGAGTGAACATGACTTTCACTTTGCATTGTAATGTTACTACGGTAATAAATGTATGTTATTGAGCATTTCCAGAAACATTTTTGAGTCATTGTCTCTTTTGATAATTGTATAATATGATAATAAATAGTTGTATTAACTATTATCCATCATGCAATGGTGTATAGAATTATGAGTGAATGTTCGTTTGTTTGTTTTACATTTCACTATGTTGGAATGTCAGGAAAACCCGGGAAGCAAGCGGCTTCTGTTCAATATCAATTTATTCTCTCAAAACCAAAGTATTTATCTCGTGTAATAATCGTTTGAGAAACCTGTAGAATTCATTCGAAAATCATCTCATTTTAAGCATGGTTCTCGATAGGACAAGATGTATTTTTTTTTGGGGGGGGGGGGGGTTGAATACAGTATAAACGATATCTCTTTCAAAATGTGAAGTTAAAAAATATTTCAAAAAAATTCTTGGGAACAACAATAAAATAGATGCTGCTGGGTAGTGAAAATTTGTTGGTTTTTTTTTTTTGTTTTGTTTTGTTTTTTTTTTTTTTGTTTTCTAAATATAATTAGACAGAAAATTTGTGAAATGAAGTGAGTTACCATATACGCTGTACAACAATTTAAGGACATTAAGTTGATACACTGCATGTTAAGCAATATTCGATAAAAAAAATTTCAAACAAAAAATCAGAAGGACTTCTGCCCGCATGTGGTAACGAAATTTCTTTTTTCAAATTGAAATGATTCACATTTTTTCAGTCACAGCGAGGAAAATTTTTGAATAATTAATTTTAAGTAAGCAGGTTGATAAATTATAAACAAATGGATGAATTATAATTCACATGCATTTAGAATGAAAGGAACAGATCCAGGATGACCAGTGGTTGGTAGTGTGTGTGTGTGTATGTGTGTGTTGGGGAGGGGTTAAAAGTTAAATGACAGAAACACACATTACTTGTAGTTAACATGAGTTTAATAGCATACGAGGGTTGTCGTATTTTTAAAATCTTCCTACATTTTAGGTGTGCAGGGGGGATGTTTTCCCACAACCAATCCCATAACCTCCAAATACGTCATTTGGTTAGGTTTGAAATAATATTGAAAATAATTCCTCAATTCATTTTTGCACCTTGAACTCTCTCCTTACGTACATGTATATGAGCAGGGTCATTTTCAAAACAAACAGCGATCATGAGCTCCACATGCCTGGAACTGGAAACTTAACTGCTATCAAATCTAGTTAATCATGAGAAAAATTGCGTCCTAGAATAACGATTTTGTTTGATTTTGTAAAATTAAATGGTTTTAGAAGAACATGTATACAATGGGTATTAATAGATATCGGGTATTTCATTGTCATTTCCACAAATTTTATCCGAACTTTGAATGAAATCAATATGTCATTTTTTAAAATTAATATCAAATAGATTTTTCTAAAAAATAAATCATAAATAATTATATATATGTTGTCGTTATGAATCAATGACATGCAGATTAATTAATAGAATTTTTTCGGCTGGGGGGTGTAAAAATTAATTGAAAGTTTTATACATCCAGTCAGTTAAATGCGACTGGTTCATAATATTCCTTGACTGGCTGAGTTTTTAAAGGACAAATTTTTACGATGTGGCACATATTTAGGTACATGTAAACTCGCCTTTTTCATTAAAGTTTCACATTTCACATTGTATTAATAAACTGGATTTAATGTAACATCTCTCTCTCTCTCTCTCTCTCTCTCTCTCTCTCTCTCTCTCTCACACACACACACACACACACACACACACACACACACACACACACACACACACACATCAGGTATACATACATGTAAACTTTTTTTTTAAGCTAGAACAATTAGAACAATTTTATTTCATTCGGTAGTTTTTGTTTGTTTTCAAGTACTTTCATCGGAAGTGGCAACAACAAAAATAAGACGAAACATTTTTTTTTTAATTTCATTTTATTTTATTTAAATCTATGATTATTATTACTAAAAAAAAAATTAAAATTCATTTTTAAAAAAAAATAATTTCATGTTGAAATAAATAGATGCACATGTAACAGATTTAAAAAAAATAAATGAAAGTCTGGTTCAATGTAGCATCTATTTCTTATTCTATTTTTTTTTCTCTTTCACTTTGACAGCAGCTAGTTCCATGAGCTTTCAAAAAATACTTTTAAAGAAAATATAAATATAATACTTACAGTTAAAAGGTTTTTTTAACTGATGATAAGTAAGATTTTTAGAAATATTTTTTATACTACGGGAGCAAATTTGTATGAGTATGTTGATTTTGAATGGTGTTAAAAAAAAGAAAAAGAAAGTCCCTCTCTGGTACCTCTCTAGTATCTCGCTTGTCAGAGTTACCTCTCTTGTTTTTATTTATAGTTCTTAAAAATAATATCACGTCTGTCATTCGTTCGTACTTTTGCTAGATTTGTGAAAACTTACAAGATTACATTTCTTTTCTGTTGGAAGAAGTGTGATCAGTTTAAAATTTTTGGCAGTAAAGCATTTTACAACAAAAATTTATGCACGATGTTCCAATGCTTCAATGTTTACATGATCGATGTGTGGAGAATGGTGGGGCGGATCTTATACAGGAAAACGATTTCCTCTGCAATATTTTGATAATATACCTGTGTCTAACAAATAACTTCAATTTGTCTATATATCAAAATCGCATTCGTTCATCCATATTCAATTATCCAGAAAACACCTTGTCTGAAGCTTCTATACATGTATAGGAAATGCACACCCCATGCAGATCAGAGACATATAAAGCTACAATAACATGTAGACCTCTAGTAAAGAAACGGGTCTCGAATAAAATTCTAAATATTTTAATTAATATCAGTGGACTTGAAGATCAAGACGTGAATTAAAGATATAAATGAAAATAAATAATTATTTCAATATTGAGAACAACGACAAAAGTGAGCCAGACGTGTCAAAATGTAAAACAAGTGGGAAAAAAAAAAATCTGCGTCGACGCTCACCGTCTGCAACGTCATATCTTTATGACGTTATTTCTCTGTTTTAGCAAAATTGCCATAAGGCCCTTTTGTCATGGGCACAATCATATATATTTGGAGTTATGGCTCTATATCACATATAGGTATGATGCATATATATTTTGAATATTGTCTATATAATTATATTATTCTGGAAGAGTTCAGTATAATTTGATCTCATTGTTTTATCTATATATTCCAGAGTATTTATACGTTTTACATATTATTGATTAAGAAAGATAACTCTTAATGTTTTATCTATGAGCACAATTAAAGGGAAATAACTCTTCATTTGACCGTGCTATCTTGCAAGTGATCTACATGTATGTTTTGTTATAAAATATTTATGATTGTTTATATATATTTCAGAGCTGTGATAAAACTGATACTACTGATAATACTGATTATTCTGAGATTGAATATATTTATCCACAACAACAGTATGGTGTTTGTCATTATTTTCCTTTAAACGAACCCCATTTCATCATTAAGAACCATAGCTTACATACTACGTAAAATGTGAATTGATCTTGAAACTGTAGTAGGGATAGATATCACCAAAAAATTCGTATCGCGATATATCTCTATTCTCTCTTAAATATCACACTAATATCGTAGTTTTTACAAGCAAATTTTATTATGATTTTCAATGATTCTTATATTTTTCTTTCAAATATGAAATAAATATATATCTTTACATTTTTTGTATTTGTATATATACAGAATAAAGCATGTTTGAATGTTAGGATGTCATTGTTTGCTTGTTTACAGCATTTTTTTACGCTTCAAGTTTGAACTAAGAAATAAATTATTTCTGGATTTAACAACCATGTACCAAATAGCTGTATTTTAGTCCCCCTATCACGAGACGTATCACGCATTAAAACATCACGATATACAAGTTTACCGATACAATCGCACATCTCTACTCTGCGGCTCTGTAAAATGATGTAAAACCATGTGAAGGCCAGGTTTTCTATAAAACCCTGGTAGTGCACGTTTCTTGAATTGTAACTTGCGAAAACAGTATGTGAGGAGTGAATGAGAACTTGAAGCAGTTCGATTCCAGGATTTCTTTTTTCTCACTAAAACAAAGAGCGTGTTTAACCATGTATGACTGTCTTGTATTCTATATACTGGGACATTTAAATGCAAAGTGTAATCTATCCTCTAATTTTACCTCGTAAAGCAGAAACTCCTCATTTTATTAGTGCTGATTACACTTCACTATATTAGCTTGCAAGTGGTATATTTAATATTTGTTGCAATTAGTTTTTGAAATATAACTTTTTTGAAAGCATTGGGAGCGTGTATGCTTGACGGCCAGAGTAGATGAGGATGTGTACACAAGTTTATCTTAGTTTGATTTTCTGAAAATATTCGGACATTTCAATTTCATTTCTATGTCAAAAGTAATTAACTTTTTTTTTTGCTTTGAACTTCCAGTGACAGACCTCTACTCTACCTCTGATATTTCTTGACAGATGTAGTAGATCTGTCATGTCATACTTTTTAACACCCTTATTGCCACTATGATCCGGATGGTACTACTTTTAGATCAGGTTCTCGCCCTGTCATTTGATTAATTACTTTTGAGGGTCTTTTGCTACATGTACATTTAGGAAAGTTGTAATAATTCTGGTATCAATATAGGCCTCTTTTTGTTTTAATTAACTCCAATCTAACCTGATGTAACTACTACACAGTCGTATCAGGAAGAATTTGAAGTAATTTTTATACCTTCCTTCGATATATTTTGAAATTCTCAAGATCCATTTTCCTTACCTTTAAAACCTGTAACTCAGCCTCATTGTGGAGTCTAGTTCTGACAGAAGTTGACCACATATTCACTGTATTGGTAAGTAAGCAATTTTCTCTATGCATACTACTTCTAAATGGGGCATATACATGTATAGTTCTTATAATTTATGTTAACAAGCTCGGGTCAACTTTGACAACAAACTTTAAAATAGTTCAACCGGACCTCCATGTTAACATGAAATTTATGTGCAGAAATCTCACACATTTTTACAAATCTTATGTTAAAATAGGTTATTTATTTTACGTTATTTTTCAATATATAATTGTCATGAAAATTTTGTTGGTCATGTTTATACCACGTTGTCTTTATCGGATATCTAATGTGAAATATTTGGAGATAACGAACAGTATTCGAGCTCTAAAGTCCATTAAACATTACAAAGGAGGAGCAGAGCAAACACGGACCTTTAAGACGTCAGAGGTGGGATCAGGTGCCATGGAGGAGTGAGCATCCCCTGCCGACAGGTCACACCCGCCGTGTGCTCCTTGTCATCAGGAAATAACGGAAAAATCGTCGACAATTCAGTGTGTCAATTGAGAGATATAAACCACGAATGCAGGTGATAAGGGTATATTGCTGCATAAGTAAGGGAAGTTGACGATTGAAAAGTTAAAGTCATCACGTTTATCATGAAGCTTTGTTGTTAGATTACCATTAACGTCTTTTTCTAATAAAATATCCAAATATGACACAGATGTATCAGACTCTGTGGTATCTTTTATCTCAAGATCACCGGGATATATCGTGTCGACATAATAATGGAAATAACCGTTGTTAATTGACAATACGTCGTCGATATATCTAAATGTCGAAGTTGAAAGCCACAGCAAGTGTTTTCTTCTTTTCACGTAAAAGATTTTGAACAAAATTCTGCTTCATATGAATACAAAAATAGGTCTTCTAATAACGGGGCGACTTCCGATTTTATAAGAAAAGGGAAAAGACTTTCTGAATTCCTTTGAGATTATTTGTTTTTAATACCTTTTTTATTTAAGACATCTTGATTGCTACCTTTGAACGGACATATTTTCTCATTTTAAATATTCTCTGTGATTTATAAGAAATTATCATGTCGTCATTTACATAGATGTTTATTAACATGATATAGTTATATACATCAAAGGGCCCTTGCCACCCCTTTGTATGGATAATAAAGGGTTCTCTGGGAAATCCGTATCTTGACTGTTGTAAACGGTTGAAAAGAAAATGTAAAAAAAAAAAAACGATGTTCAAAAGAAAGTATATTTCTCTTACCTCTTGCGATTGAAAACATCCCAAATAAAGCAAAACACAAATACTTGTATTCAACCATCTTTCACTTTGCTTAAATACTTAATAGTAATTTTCACTTTAAGTCCCACCAGCTCAGCTTAGATGCAAACCACGTTCATTTAACGTCATGCAAAGAGCAACTGAACTTTGAAATTCCAAAATAACAATATTCCTTCTTCCTATTCTGCTTTTATTGCATATTTTAGCATATATTTTCGAGGATGAAAATGAAAAGTATTCAGATTTATTATATATTCTAATTAACATGGTTGTGATGTAGTATATAGATGACCACTTTTTGATATTGGCGTATTCGATTCATTTAACACTTGAGTTCTCTTAATTTTTCGAGATTTTCCTCATGATTTGTTGTTTTTTTCCCTATGAATAGTTAAAACATTCTTCCGTATCATTATGAATAATTCAAAACATATTTCATGATATGTTTATTGCTATTTAAATGATCTCTATAACATTCATTTTGCAATGTCTAGCGTGGATGATATCAAAGAGTTCCACGTATATTCTTTCAACCTGATCCATAGTCGCTATAAAACTCGTCGAGTTTTGCACACTTCGGTGTCTTTAATTAATGATTAAATTTGATAGCTACCCCAGTTACCTAGTTACACATTATTTTAGGGTTTGGGCTATTTATGCTTTTTATACCGCGAAGGGGATTACAAAAATTACCTAAAATGTTATTTACATATACTATTTAAGTATGACGTCAGGCGTGGGGTATACGATATGAACTAAATTTTATATCCAATTAAATAGTGCGTTTCAACCAATTTTCAAGTTTCTTTATTTTCTGAAGCCAAATGGCTCATCAGCTTGTAAGGAAAAAGAAAACAAAATCATACAAGGAGAGTGAATGTAAAAATAGTCTTATATATCGATATTATGTTTTCTTAACAATGTGGCAGCATTCAAAAATTTGTTCAAATTTAAAAGATCTTAAGTATTATTAGAACTTAACAGTTAACAACTTAACAATCTTAGGTATGTTATGGAATCGACTTGTTTCAATATTCAACATATGATTTGATAACCTAAATTTTGCTAAAAGTTGTCTAAATTTTTGTCAATAGGTTTTGTTAAGGATAAATAACACAAACTTTTTTCAGAAATCAGCAATATTTCTCATAGATTTATATTCAAATAAGTAACCTGAGCGATGTTTACCAGATAAAGTGTGAAAACTTAGTACGAATTTGTCGCAATGTTAAAAATATGTGCAAAATTTTGTATAAAATTATATAGAAAACAAAACAAAGTCGCATATTTAAGCACCAAAGAAAACTTACGATTTCTTTATATTTTAGGGATTATTTATGTCATTTATTATTCAAAATCAGTCAAAAAATATATATCAATTCAGGCATCAAATCTTTGTTTGTGTTATGTATCCTTAAATATGATTGCAAACAGAAATTGTCATTTAAATTTTTACAAACAAGCTGATGAAACAAGAATATCAGCTGTCTCGTTTAAAGTCACCATTTCGTAAGTTCTATGGTCGATACAATGACCTTGTCAGCAAATACAATTTATCATTGAGTCAAAAGCTGACTGACGTTTTTTCATACTAATTGTTAGGCCATTATTTACACATTGGGTTGTCGACGGATTTTTCCGTTGTTTCTCGATCATGACAAGGGGCACACGGCGGGTGTGACCGGTCGGCAGGGGATGCTCACTCCCCCATGGCACCTGATCCCACCTCTGATGTTTGGAGGTTCATGTTTGCTCTGCTCCTATTTTGTATTGTTTAACGGACTTTTGAGCTTGAATACTGTTCGTTATCTCCATATATTTCACAAATAACCCTTTGGAGAGTTTGATATACTCTCTATTATAATAGCATCTATTAATTTAAAGAATAGATGCGCTTATTTTATGAGGAAAACTTGGTTTCTGCTATTTGAGTTGGGTTAGCTAGAAAATAACTAGATCGGGATCGGAATATCTCAAATTCCTCCTCTTTGCCCTGGATCCAAAAACGAAAGGTACACGAATTTTGTAGCAGACAGAATTTTGAAAAAATATACTTTTAATCACAGATTTTCTTAAATAATTTCATAAACATCGTCGACAAATATCAGATTTGATGATTAAACGCATCGATGGATTATTCTTTTATTGGACTAATGCACGATTGGCTTGGATTGTAAAGTTCCCATGCATACCATGTTACATGTAGCATGTGGCGTGATCTTTATTGAAACTTTGTCGTTTTACATGCAAACGTGTTTCAGGAATATTTATGAATTCGTGTTTTCACATTTTTAGGTCGTGCATTATATTTATAAAGATATGAAATATTTAAAAAAAAATGTGGTAAAAAGGGGGGTGGGGTATAGAGAGGCATCAAAACATTATAATAATCGTTTTGTCATTCACATCATTAATAAGACTGAACATTCTTAGTTTATTCAAGGGAATTTAAAATATTTTTTTCAGATTAGAACAATCCAGAAATGAGGAATTGGGGGGGGGGGGAGCTTGGAAGCAAAGTATGGAAAATTTAATATTGTAGCGATAATATTTACCATAAATTAGGCTTATTTGTTTTTCATGCATTTATGACTTGTGTTCATGTCTTTAATATTGTCCTCCACATTAAATAACACAATCAACCAACAGACAGCCATTGCTTTATTTCTTGCATATTTTAACCTCAAATGTAAACGAAAATTAAATTAAGAGCTTCTTAAATGTGTAGTTGGCCCTTGGTTCCTACACATACTAGTAAGCTTTATCAAATTCAGTTGCTATCAAAGGTAGCTCAGTTGCTCGTTGAGAGCTAATGAATTTTCCTTAGTGTATGTCGTACAATAAATTTAACACTGTGCAATCTGAATCAAGGTCAAGGTTATTTTTAGCATTTTAAGGACCTAGGTCATGCCCCCATATTGATTCACTTAATCATTTGTACTCTGAAGTCTTGCACCTGCACTCCACCTAACTACACTAGTATACAAGAATTTGAATTTTCCAATTTATTTGGGGGTTGGGGAAATTTGGGAGATAGACTGGTTAATTAAGGAAACTGACAGATCATTGATCAATTTAAATTAGAGCAAGAGTTTATGTTAAAGAACATATCTTTGCTATATTGCTATGACAAGCTGATTGACAAATTTTATTCTTTTAGCTGTGGGTAGGTATTCAAAGTTTATAGGTTTTCTGTGTGACCCAGAAATGGACTCCAATTCTCTGCTTCTGACAAACCCGAAGTTACTTAAATAAAGCTTCAAAAGGTTATTTATTTGTCCAATTAGAAAATTATGTTGGTAAAAAGTTCAGTCAGGTTTAATACATGTGTTTACTGCAGATTTTATCTTCTTGTTTAGGCATTGGACTTGCTAGGTTTGTTCGTGTGAATTTTATTTTCTTAGTAGGACCTTATAAGTACATTGAACAATTTACATCAGATAAGAAGACTAAAACACATGCTTGGGTTTAAAATATAACTGCAACTTTGGACAAATTAATTCCTAGCACATAAAATGACCAAAAAAAAAAAAACTCCTTCAAAATTTGTGGAATAAAAAGAATTTTATTGTAAGATAATTAGTATGTGACTCTCAGGTTGAAATAATAATTCTGTGGGGATAAGGTTTTTAATAGAAGAGTGTACTATGCAAGGAATGCTGCAATTGAACCCATCATGACAGTAGAATTTACTAGGATTGGGAGTATCTGTATTTCTTCAAAGGTTCAGTGAAATTTATTAGTTTCAAGGTCTAGTGTAGGTCACTTCAAACACATAAACTGATTCATGTACAGGTACACTGTAGTATGGGAATTTTGAAGGTAAGGCCGAAGGCATAATTTTTGTTTCCTTTTTTTTTTTTACAAGTAGTCAATAAATTGATTAAACCAGAAGGCAATTGTTTAAAAGACTTGAAGGCTTAAAATTTTGGAGTTGATTTCATTAGCTCCAGCTATTTGCCAATTTAAAGTGATATTTCACATTGATAATTTTCTTTGGTAAGTATTGTGAATGACACATATATTTTAACAGTACTTTTTAGCTGCAAACCTGTTCAAGGTATGGATTAAGCCTTTATTAACCAGAAAGTTCCCATCACATTTTCCATTTTTGTCTGAATTGAGGAAATTTTGTTTTAATTTGTATTAGTCTCTATACCTTGAGGATTGTGAGTACGATGCACTGTCCTGCAATGTCTACAGAAATTTATATTTGTTATAAGTGTAAGATAAAGTAAAATGTTCTTGCAATCCAGTAAGAAAGGGGGAAGGGGTTGTTTTGTTTATGAGTCATTTATTAGTGGCTGATGTCTGTCTATCATTGTTCTAGGTAGTGAAGGCATTCTATATGACTTGTGAGTCTACAAGACACATTATAAGTCAAATTTTACAAGTTCTATATTCTTGGTACATATAGTTCAGTAGCTGGAAGGATCAAGTGTATGGTGTGTAGGCTCCTCAATTATAAAGATTATTTTGTTTGGAAAAGCAAGAATTTGAATAGAGTTAGAACCTATAAAAATAGAATTCAAGTATGGTGTCAAGGTTATTCTGCTTTTAAGTATTCATTTAGTCCTAAATAAGAAAGACTTCTATTTGGCATACCAAGTATTGAAAATTTCAAAAAAAAAAAAAAAACAAAAAAAAAAAACCAAAAAAAAAAAAAAACAAAAACAAAAAAAAAAAACAAACAAAAAAACACACAAAAAACAAACAAAAACAACAACAAAAAACATTGGATCTATAAACACATGAAACATATGTTTGTACATGTAAGCACTATAAGCGAGACTTTATTCCCTAATAGCTGACCTTTTACAAAATATAATAACATTTTTATTTGATAACAAAGATTTCCAATGATAATCCTACAGTATCAGTAACATAGTTTGTCCCCAAAACAATGTTGCTTTAAATCAGCTTGAATAAATTGATACTTGTGCTGCTGTTGAAATGAGAGGGGTATACTAGAACCAGCCATTTTATAATGACAGGTAGTTGCTCCAGATGTAATGCATCTTAATACCTTAGTTATTCATTATATTTATATAATATATATTTACTATAAAATAACCTAGGAATAATCTGATATAAAATCTGTTCCTTAATTTCTTATGAAACTTGCATATTAAAACATCAACAAGTAAATGGCACATATTTTCTGTCTATATTTAATATCTTTAAATTAAAAAAAAGGGGGGGGAGGGGGGTCTTCAGTAAGTGTTTAAGTAAGTCTTACCCAGTAAATAGGATATATTAAGGGCTGTTGGTCGTGGGTCAGTTGAATGCGGCTTCCCCATTTTATGGGGTGACCGAAACCTGTGGTTTCCAAAGGTTTCGGCCATGTGGCGTTTGCGCCGAGCCATTCAACTGATGCTATAATTCATTGTGCTGCTGCTGCTTAAAACAAACTTATTTACTTTGAAAATGTGTGCTGCTTTCAACAAATTCATGAACTGGGCTGCTTTGCTTGCTTAAAACAAACTCAGTTACTGTGCACAATGTGTACTGCTTTAAACAAATTCATGCATTGCTTTGCTTGCTAAACTATGTTGAGTAACGTTCGCGGTTAACCCGGAACGATAACTCTACATACATGTAAAGTTTATGTAAAATACATAAAATATAATTGTAAGGTTAATTACCGTTCGCGGTGTACCCGGAACGGCCATATTTATGCTTATTAATAGTATATGTATATGCTTTCATGTTGTTTGCTGCTGCTGCTGCTTGTTGTAATTTGGGGTCGCCCTTTACGCTTGGCGACCCCTTTGCTGCTTTTCATATTGCCACGACCAACAATCGCCAATATCATAATAAACGTGTTTAAAATCATGTTTGTATTATTTTCCTCTATATAAATAATTTGCTATGAAACATCTAATAGTAATTGTTTTAAAATGTTATAAGCTCTATCATTTAAATGATTTTCTGTCCAAAGTTGTCTTAGTCTTAGAAGAGACAGTTCTTTTTTTAATTTGTAAAATCCATTTGTCATTTTGTAATACCGTATTTTCATTACAGGTCTTAAGAATGCAATTTTCTGTTGATCTTAATTTGATCCAATATTTAAATATTCTTAGTTTCATTGTAACAGATAGTGGAAAACGCCCAAACTCTGAATAAATCAAGCTGTTTGAGGTTTTCTTTCCAACACCAAGAATATTTGTACAAAAAATTATGTGTGCCTTTTCCACATCAGAACATCTGTTACAACCCCATATCTCAGATCCATTAAGTAATACACTACATACACAAGTGTCGAAAATTGAATATACAGTTTCTACATTGAATTCATACCTCTTTAACTATTGAAATAGCAAACATATATTTTCTACCTTGTTCAGCAGCATGTTTCTGCGTTTTTTAAAAATTGTCCATTAAAGTTAAATAAAATACGTGAATATTCAAGTTTATTCACAATTTGTAATTCAAAATTATTAAAAACAGGATTCATTATTACGTAATTCACCACTATTTCTAAAGACAACAACCTTAGTTTTTGTTACATTAACAGAAAAACACCATTCTTCAGCATAACTGCATAGTGTATAATATTGGTGATAATGCTTCTCCTTGCATCAGACCAATGTCGTTGTGGTAGTAGTCGCTGAGATAACCGTTGTATTTAACACAACTTTTAACATCATTGTATAGAGATTTAATTATCTTTAACATTTTACCTTGGATGCCTAAATGAAACAATTTCTGCCATAATTTTATTCTATCAACAAAATCAAAGGCTTTTTGAAAGTCTAAAAAACAACATATATACTCTTTTCTTAGTAGACAGGTACTTATTTAAAAGCGATTGCAGAAGAAAAATAGCATCAGTAGTTGACAATCCCTTACGAAACGCGAACTGTGCATCAGTCAATATATCAAAGGAATGTTCCCATTCTAATTTCCTATTATTAAGAACATTTGTAAATAATTTACCAAAACAACTAACAATAGATATACCACGATAGTTATTGTTGTCGTTGTTGTCCCCTGTTTTAAACAATGGAGTAAAGAAACATTTTGACATGATTCAGGGTAAAAACCGGAGTTAAAAATATTGTTAAAAAGTTTATGTAAGAGCGGGAGCAATTCATCGCAGCACTTCATGAACAATTTGTTAACAATACAATCTTCACCACAACTTTTATTTGTTTTTAACTTTTTTATTACTGTACATATTTCTCCGAAACTGATCTCTGAATCTAACTCATCGCACATAGAATCCAAATAACATTCTTTTCTCAGGCTGTCGACTGTTTTAGAACCAAGATTTTTAAAATGGGTGAAGAAATCTTCTAAAGTTAAATTACAGTCAACACTGTTTGTCTTTTTCTTTTTAAAAGTTTAAAGAATTGTTTTGAATTTTTTTTCTTCAAAAATGTTAGCATATCTCCCTCATGACGTTTGTACTGTCGTTTAAGTTTATTTTCAAATTTTTTATGTCAATTTGGCCTCTGAAAGAACTTCTCTATTTTCTGGTGTTTTCTTTGCATTGAACTCACTTAATTTTTCTTTATACTCGTTAAAAAGATGTTTACATTTATCATTGAACCACGGCTTATCCTCGTTATTTGGAGATAGTTTTGTGCTTATGCCTTAATAGGGTTTAGATTCGGGTACATCACAGAAAGGGAGTACCCATGAGTTTAATAACTCACAAAAGCTATCTTCACAAGAACTAACATTCTCGATAGAAGTAAAATCTACGTCTACGATACTTTGAAGTCCTTTATTTAATTATTCAAACACTCTTTAACAAGGCTGGAATTTTTGTCCTTCCACTTGACTGACCTAGCAGTCAATCTACCGTAACAATTGTTTACTACGTGAAAGTCATTTTGAATGGCGAAGTTTCTCAATGAAACACTAAAGGAAACGGGTGAATGATCAGAAAAGACAGTAAAATCTTACTTATAATGGATAATTGGTTATTTTCAGTCAATACATGATCAATCAAACTAAAACCTCCTTTACTAAAAAAAGTTATGTTACCTGATCCATCACCAATTATTCTGCCGTTAACAATTCGAAAAGCAGTATATTAACAAAAATCTAAAAGTTGTCTAGCCAAACCATTTATACATTTATCCATATTAACCGGTACCTGATCTTCACCATAATTATCTCTTTAAAAATCTGAATTAATAACGTCTCGTGATAAATTATCGTGTCTAATAAAGTCATCATACTATGCTGTTCTTGTATTGAAGTCTCCAAAAATATACACTGGACCATCGTTCTTAAATTCACTATATGATTCCTCAAGTAATTGTAAAAAAATGACATCGAGTTTTTCGTTAACAGAACTATTTTCGGATAGAATATAACAAAAAAAAAATTAAAAATATTGGGGTTTCAGAATCAACTTTTAAGCAATTTACACTATCAAATAAGTTTTTAACCAATTTTATCCTTGAACTTAAAAAAAACTCTTATAAAAACGTACAATTCCTCCACCTATTATTTTTCTGGGAACACTGAAATGCTCATATCCAGCTAAGTGAAATTCATCGTCTGGATTAATCCAACATTCGCAAAGACAAATGACGTCGGAGTTGACAATCAGTTAAACAAATTCAGAATAAGACAATTTTTCGGATAGAGATCTTGCTATATTCCAAGATAATACTGAGATTTCACTGCGGCCACTCTCATCGCTTCCCTAAGCGTTGCCACTAGAAGCTGAATCAGGTGGAGGCTCATCAGGACGTAAAGCTTGCCATTTACAAGAAGTTTGTCTCTGACAAGTTTCACACGTTTACCCTCTTCACGGAGTCGGTGCTTAATGGGGACTAGATGTCTTCTTCACTCACTCATGTCTGCTGGTAACTGCTCCTGAATACCGTAAGGCTTGTTTTTTAACATGAATTCACGATCCTTCACCATAGCACGATCTTGACTGTAAATAAATCTGGCGACTATTGGTCTCCTCCCGTCATTGAAGCGGGGGTGCCTGAAATTTAGTTAGATACCTTCTGGTAAAAATAAGTAGGGGTACCCCGTATACGAAACAAGTGCCTGTGGATTTAGTCACAAAGGCGTTTCACACTGAAAATCACACTGAACTTCTCAGTTATATAATTTTTACATAATATTAGAGCGTCCCTTTATATATACACTGTTAGGCCTATATTGTAAGAATCAGAAAACGCTTTCCATACTACAGATCACAATTTATTGCCTAGTAAGGCAGCTTACATCGAAGACATCAAAAACTTCCCCCTATTAAGGGAGACTTCTACACTAAGAGTTATCTTTCTTGACGTGTAACAGGTATTTTAGGACTCAACACTGACTATCGACTTAATTGTTTTTACGGTTTACTCATCAAAAATGTGCTATTTGATAGTCATTCTTAATTCAAATTAATAAATTGAGAGAATTTTTTTCTTCAACTGGTCTATTAGTGTGAAAGCTTTGACCCTTTTCCTGATGTTGTGGATCAAATTATTTTTATTGAACAAAATTTTCTTGATTGGGCTTTTGTTTGCGCAAAGTTGCAAAATTAAGATTTATCCTAGCTTTTTATGTTTTGATAATAAATACACTTTAACTTTTAGCTTGGACAGTCATTGGTCAATAATTTAGTTGCATTTGGACACGTTTTTATTGACCCAGCTGATAGTTCAAATCTTGAATGAGGAATGAAGATATGACAACTCAATTTTTTTTGATAAAGTGTCTTCAGAAAAAAATACAATAACAGTATTTTTTATTCAGAAACATGTAGTATAGGTTTCATATAAAAAAAAAATAGGTTTTTGTCGGTGATTTTCGTTTATTTTTGAATATATTGTTTTTGGTCTTAGAATTTTTCTGGTCATTGAATAAATTGATTTTCAACTCCGGGATCGTTGTGCGCTTTTTGCCTGTGAGAGGTTTTTAGACACAGGGGAACAATTCTTACAATCCCCTGGTCTTGGTCAGATTGACCCAAGTTAGCTGGATTATTATTATTCCTTTATTTCTCAAAATGACGTTCCAGTTTGAATCTACTCTTCCTAGGATATGTTCCCTTCCTGTCCATAGCGCACCACAGGTTATGGGGAGTGGCCCTAGCTATTACCCAACCTGTATAAATGCAACCAGAAAGAGACAAAATCCAGCAGACCACCGTTTATTAAATCAATACATACATTCTAATTATTTACAATTACTAAAGATACACAATACACAATATAACAAACATTATAATAAATACGAAACATTACTATCAGATTATAAAATATATTAGCCTGTAAATACATTGAGCCATCTGAAAATTTTACCCATTTTTACAAAAATCGCGCAAGTCTATAAAAATCTCTTACCTGTATAAATGCAACCAGAAAGAGACAAAATCCAGCAGACCACCGGCTGGATATGTCTCACTGCGCTACATTTATACCCCCGTACATGCCCTGCATATTTGAGTATTTCTTCAAAATTTGCACTAATGAATTTTAATTTTGCTCTGAATTTAAGTTAATCTTATCCGACCTTAAACCCTCTTTTAATCTTTAATTGCACCTTAAAATTCCTGTTAAACTTTTTGCATAATCTTCACTTTTTATTTACTGTAGATAATTTATACAGATGCATGACCTCTGCTCCCTCGCATCAACCTCTTTGATTGGATACACCCTTACTCTTGACCAAGCCAGCATCTTATAAACAAGTTCTTAATCTACAAACAAATAGCAAACCTCATGGAGCTTAATTATCAGCGGTGAAAAGTTCATCCTGTACTCCTGTCCAGCATCTGTTTTCTTCTATTTTTATCCTGCGCGATCGGATAAACCTTAATACCTTTGCTACTTTATCCCCGAGATTCATAAATTCCACAATTTTCTGTTTTTATGCACTTTTTGTTATGATAAATTCCCCCCACTAACAAAAATCTTGTCCCCAAGATTTGGTTTACCTATTATTAAAGGATTTTTACGTAATATCTCTATATTTTCAGATGACTTCAACACACAAAAAAAAAATCCAATATAAAATTAAACATGCATAAGAAGAAAATATTCACACACAATACGTTTATATAGTACGAAAAAAAATTACAATATAAATATTTATATATAAAAAGAATTCACATGTACATCAAGATCTAATTGTGTACAACTGCCTGGGCATTTTACCTGGGTGGAGTCGGCAACACTCCTTAGAATAGTTAACAATACATGTACTCTGCAGAGGAAAATGGCAAAGCAGAAACAATCACAAATTAAAACCTTTCAAGTTCAATAAGTACACTATTCGCTTAACCCAGAATAAAAAGTTACCACAAAATATCATTGTTGATGGATTAACACCTTTTGTTTTTCTCACAATAGAAAAAAAAATAAGTTTGTCACTGTCTCGCAAGGTATGCACTCTTTTTCTCAATAAAACACTTCAGACATATTTTTGCATGGGACTTAAAAATATTGTTACTGTACATAATTAAACATGTCAAATCAATATTCAATTCAAACCACATCTGAAAACAATGTCAATCTTTAAACATACAAGAAAACAATAAATTGCAGAAGACTAATTTGAGGTAACAAAAAAAATTCAAAAACCGTAAAATATCTTATTAAACATTTATCTTCAAAAATTTACACAAGCATTATATCAAAATAAAAAAAATTGTTATCAACAAAAAGAAAAAAACTAACAATCAACACCATTGGGCATTAACGAAAAATAGTACGTACGATGCTCGAATAAATAGCTACTATTTTAAAGAAAGTAATATTATTTGTATTGACTCTTTTCCCCAAAATTTTAAAAATTATTTATTTCCATGTGTTCTCTGAAAAACAGAAAAACTTCGATAAAAATGTTTCAAAAGAAAAATTTCAAATTATTCTATTTCTTTTTTTTTTTTAAAAAAGAATTACTCTGTCAGCAGAGAAAATTCCTACCAAATTGTGTACTATAATTTACAAGCTGTTGTTCGTAGCATAAAATGCTTTAGAAATGACAAGAGAGAACCAATACGTGTGGTGAGTTTATTTAAAAATTAAGCTGTTTATGTGTATACATTGTAATGTTTACTTTGTTGTCAGCTTTGAGTGGGTAATATATTAATGTTCTTACACGATGTATCTTGCATTAATTTAGGCTCATTTTTTTCGTGCACTATGTTAGTTCAGAAAATTTATTGAAGTAGCTGTTACTTTGTTAATAACACATGCAAAAAACAAATGGTGATACATGTATATGTAACCAGTGCAACCGTAAAATTATCACATTTTTCTCCCTCATGTTTTTTTTTCCATTTCACTATCCGGTCATCGACATTTGTAACAAGAGAGGAAGAATTCTTCCATTCATTCCAGAATTTACTGGTAACTTAGTTTATGGAACCACAGCATAAAAGAAATCATTTGTTGATATATAACGTATTTCCTATTTAATGGTAATCATTTAGATCTCGCTCATTTAAGTCCGTGTAGGTCTAGAAAGGAGGAATGATTCTCGCACTAAATTAGGAAGGATAAAGAATTTCGCCTAGAACCACCATATAACAGATAAAATGAAAGAAATGGAAAGAGCTGGACGTCCTGATAGAAGATCTATATGAATGATATGCATGAAAGAGATGAAAAAAAAGAACTGGACGATCCGACAGAAGAAAGAAATGGATGACATATATATAGAAGTTAAAGACAAAATCCTATCCATCCCATTACGATACCCTTCCTTTCTTTAACCTATTTTCTTAAGACATTTTCCTTTGTCTTCAATTGTACTTTGATTTCGAAACTCTGTATTAGACCAGTCAGTTGATCTTTGTTACCTGTATTATTTCATATGCACTCTCTCTCTCTCCTTTTTCCATTTAGAATCTCCTTTTCTTTCGCCTTTTTGACGAATGATACAATTGTTTTAACAACTGAGAAATAGTATTCGAAGGTTCCCAAGTAGACTGTGACCCATCTGCCCATTTAACTAAATAATATCGTTTATTATTCATCCATTTTGATTTCAACAATTTTTCTACCGTATGCCTCTCATCTTTTTGTGTCTGTTGTGTCTGTGCATTCTGATTATTTACATTATCTCGTCTTTGAGGATTGTGCGCTTGCGGCGGCGGACGATAATCTCTCGGGTCTTTATCGATCGCAATCTATTTGCATGCACAGACGCTTTTAGTTCCACATGGTCATTTGACCTTCTTAACCTAAATGAATGGTTCGGGTTAACCTTAATTATGTAATAAGGACCTTCCCATTTAGGCTCTAATTTGTGTTTTCTGCCTGGAGTTCGTTTCATGACTTTTAACAACACTTCATCTCTTATTTTGAATTGTGGTTCTTTTGTTTTCTTATCATATCGCTCTTTGTTTTTCTCTTGAACCTTACTCACAATTTTCTTTGCAATTTCGTGTACTATTTTCACTTTGTTAATCAATTCATCAATGTACTCTTTTGGTGCTTTTTCCAGAACTTCCCTGGGGATTAATGAAATATCAATGGGTAAAGGCATTTCTTTCCCAAACAACATGTAATAGGGGGAATACCCTGTGGACTGAGTTGACGGACTCATTCTGAATGCCATCATAACACTGGGTAAAACATCTTCCCATGCATCCTGATTTTTCTGACAATACGCTCTGAGTAATTGAGCTAGTGTAGAATTGATTCGTTCGCATGCCACATTACTCTGTGGATGATACGAACTAGTGACGTGCCGAGTCACTTGAAATATTTTACACAAAGCTTGGACTACTTTTGACATAAAATTTTGTCCCCTATCGCTGACTAACGTACGTGGAGCCCCGTATCTTGTTAATATTTCTTTGTATAACAAATGTGCAACCTCTGTTGCCTCTTGTGTTTTCATTGGTAGTGCCTCTGACCAATGTGACAATGAGTCTGTAACCAACAAAATATACTGATGCCCTTGCTTTGTTTTTGGCAAACCTCCCAATATATCCATATGCCATCGGGCAAACGTCCCTTCTACTGGTAATGGGTGCAATGGTGCTGTCCTACTTGTTGTATCTCGTTTTACCCTTTGACAAACATCACATGACGTAACATAGTCATATACATTTTGATACATTCCTGGCCAAAAGTATTTTTGCTTAATTGCCAAATGTGTTCTGTGTACTCCCAAGTGACAACCACCTGCTAATGAATCATGATAAGATTTCAAAACATCATTTCTCAAAGATAGGGGACAAGCCATTTGTTTGATAATTGCTTCCGGCTTCGATTTATTCTTTGACCTTGGTTGAAAAATATGAAACAAAATGTCATGTACCAATTCATATTGATTTGCTTCATACGGAATCGCTTTTGCTCTCTTTGGGTCATCCGGAAGTGTGCCATCTTGCAAATATTTATAGATATGTTTAAAATAGGGACACTTTTGTTGTTCTTGTTGAATTTGTTCAATTTGATTTATATTGTGAGTTTGTTTTTCTCTTTCCGATAGAGTGTTATTTATTTCCAGGATATGTTGTTGATTATCATTTGGAAATAAAAGTGTCACCTCTGTTATTTCATTCGGAATTACGTCATTATTTGCTTCTGAAGTGTCCGTTTGTTTTGAATAAGGCCTTCTAGACAATGCATCACAATTTTGATGTTTTATTCCTGGTCTATGTTTTACTTCAAAGGAATATTCTTGCAATTTTAATGCCCATCTTATTAATCTCGCATTAGTGTTTGATTGTTTTTAACCAAGTTAATGCTTTATGGTCGGTATAGACAAGAAATTTGTTGTTTAACAAGTATACACGAAAATGTGCTATTGCTGACACTAACGCGAGCATTTCTTGTTCGGTCACGGAATATGCTTTTTCATATTTATTTAGTGCTCTACCTCCGTATGCAATTACATGTTCTTAATTATCATCTCCTATTTGAGACAACACATATCCGATAGCCATTCCTGACGCGTCACATGACAAAATAAATGGCTTTTGAAAATCTGGATACGCTAAAACTGGTGTTGTTGTTAAAGATTGTTTAAGTGTATCAAAAGCAATTTGACAATCTTTGGTCCACTTAAAAGGAGTATCTTTTGTTAATAACCTGTTTAAAGGTAGTGCAATTTTTGAATACCCTCTTACAAATTTCCGATAATAATTTGCCAATCTCAGAAAACTGCGGATATCATGCTGATTTTGTGGCAATGAAAATGTTTGAACTGCGTCAACTTTTGAAGGATCAACTTTTATTCCCTCTGTAGATATTATATGACCTAGATATGTGACCTCTGGTTTTGCAAATGAACACTTTTTTGGTTTTAAAGTCAAGTTTGCTTGTCTTAAACGATCAAAAACCAAATTAAGATGTTTCAAATGATTTTCAAAAGTATCTGACCATACAATGATGTCATCGATGTAAACCAAACAATGTTTCCACGTAAGACCTTTTAGAACCATATTCATGAGCATTTGAAAAGTTGCTGGGGCATTAACAAGACCAAAAGGCATTCTTTTGAATTGATATAAATTATCATGCGTAATGAACGCAGTTTTATGTTTTGTTTTTTCATCAAGTGCGACTTGCCAATAGCCAGAAGCCAAATCCAAAGTAGAAAATATTTTTGCTTTGTTTTGTCCAATTGCATCAAAAACATCTTCTAGCCGCACTGTTGGAAATGTTTGAACAGGGGTCACTGCGTTTAATTTTCGATAATCTATTGCAAATCTGTATTCATTGTTTGGCTTTTTGACTAAAACCACTGGTGACGCGTATGATGAAATACTTTCTTCTATTATGTCATATTTGAGCATTTCATTTATTTGTTTTTCAATTTCTTTCTTAGCTTTTGGAGACGTCCGATATGGTTGTGATTTGATTGGTTTATCATCTTGAGTGATAATTGAATGACGATAAACATTACACTTGCCCAATTCTGATAAATTGTTTGCAAAGACATCACTGTTTTTGTTTATAAATATTTGAAAAATTTCTTTTTCTTTGTCAGATAGAATGGAAGATGATAAATCAAGAGGTACCGATTTGTATTTTGAGGTCACCTTTGCGTTTTGTTGATCCAAAGAAAATATATTCGCATCATCAATGGGATTCACCGATGCTATGATTGTACCAGCCGGAATGTTTATCTGTTCATTAGAAGTATTAGTGACCTGCATAAACACTTGTCTAGGTTTATTTATAACCACACATTTTGCAACCGCGAGACCCGTTCGTTTATTAGCCTTTGGTTTTAATAGCACCGTGGCTTTGTTTTTAGTGCGCGATAATCTAACAGGAATGTTTATCATAGAGTCTGGCGGAATGACCATTGATCTGACAGCTCTTGCCAACCCTGTCTTACAATTGATAACATTGATATGAGCTGAAAATTCTTGCAAGTGCAAAGTTCTTGAGCCCCAATCTAAACATGCTTTTTGTTGTTTCATGAAATCAGTTCCCAGAATTACCGGATGGCACAATGCCTCAATAATATGAAAAGTATGTTTTAAATTGAGACCTCCAATTTTGATTTGTAACTCAACTTTTCCATTTACTGGATGTGATGTTCCACCTGCCCCAGTTATATTAGAAATTTCTGAAACTTTTATTTGCTTTTTCTGAGTTTTCAATTTTCTCAAAACTTGTGAATTGATAGCAGAAATAGAGGATCCGGTATCTAAAAGAGCATTGAATTTGGAATGCTGAATGTAAACAGGGACATAACATTTATCTGCAAAACTGACCAAAGCATCCACTGCTTCACTATTGTGATTGGTTTTAGCGTTACAAGTAACTCTTTCATTTGTTTGCTTGTTTTGCAATTTGTTAGAGACAGTCGCAATTTCTTGTTTGCGTTTCCGTGTCTGTCTACATGCTCTTGAAAAATGCCCTATTCATTGACAATTGTAGCACACAGCATTCTTAGCTGGACACGTGGCCCTATTCATGCACATTCCCAAACAACATTTACATGTAAATGTGGCAAAAATCAAGCGTTGCAGTGGTAAATTAGTATGATTGTTAGTAGACCTACTCTGCACATTAGTAAACATATTTTGTCTTGGAACCCGATATTTTTGTGGTTGCCGAGTTTGTGAGGCATATTGTCTATTGTATTGCGTGCGCTGTTTCTGCATTATTGTGTCTTTTTGTGGCATGGGTGGAAGTGTAGGCACGAATTGTTGTTGGTGTTGCGCATATTGTGATTGTGCGTAATATTGCTGCGGTAAATTTTGATTGACAGCATTGATTTCAGGTTTAAGAATTTTATTTTGTATATTGTTGATTTCTGCCAATAAATTTTCGTAAGTTTCCAAAGTATCTATTTGAGATGGTTGAGATTTCTCTGCCAACAAAGCAATTTGCCTTACTTTTTCCATTGTCTTAGGATTTTGTGTTACTACAAAAGTTTTGATATTATTCCTTAACCCGTTCATAGCAACAGATAATAAGACATTTTCCGGAATATTTTTGATTGAAGCAGTTTTGATACGTCTTGTTAAAAAATCTTCTACTGGTTCTGTAACATTTTGTTTCATTTGCAACACTGACAAATCTAAAAAATTGCCAAACTCTTTGAATCTTTCCTGAAACAATGTTAAGGTATCTGAATTTGACTTTTGTTCAAAAGGTAGAGAATCATACCATACCTTTGCATGCCCTTGTAAATGAAAGGGAAACGCATCAACAATCTTGCTATCAGTTAAATCATAAAATCTTGCCCATTGAAAAAAAATTGTCAACCATATAACAACATTTTGTGTACCGTCACCTTTAAATTTTTCTAGTTTAATAGAAGTGGACATTTTTGAAAAAAAAAAAATGATGTCCTACCTGTCCTATCTTTATTTTAAAAGTCTTGAAGCGAAAATATTTGTTCCTCAAAGGAAGAGTCACTTGCGTGTATCGGACACCCCGCTCAAGCACTGCAGCATCGGAATTGTCCCAAAAGTTTGATAGTTCGTGTTCCTGGTTTCGAGAGGACTGGACGGTATTTGGAAACGCGCGACCAACATGGGAGCCCGCAACCTGCGAAACTGGCTTCTCTATCTTTACCTCTTGGTCCTGTCCAAGGTGTATCTGGTCCTCTTACCCCGTTGTGTCTGGTTTTCTGGGGAAAAGATTGTCTATTGTCGTCTGATGGCTGGCCCATTAAACGTCGGGCGCCTCATAAAATTACCTCGGGTTTCTCTGTTTGAAATAGACTTTCTTTGTAAATCGTGGACTTCCTTGTCCTGGTCAGGCGTTGATGAATTCTCGCTTATTCTCGTCAGCACTCGATTTATATGTTTGAGTCAAATATGAAATTTCAAAGTCCAATTCTCGTTGAATGAAAACTTCTGGGGAAAATATGGCGTTAGTTCAATCAATCGTTGCAAATGTTTTATTCGCCTAAAGACACTGGCTTCCATATAATTGTGACTCTCAACAGTCCCGTTTTTCCGAAACGTAATATTACAACCCCATTTCTCCACCACTTTTCATATAAAAAAAAAGATATGTGGGTTGTGGGGGATTTTCGTTTAATTCGAATATATTGTTTTTGGTCTTAGAATTTTTCTGGTCATTGAATAAATTGATTTTCAACTCCGGGATCGTTGTGCGCTTTTTGCCTGTGAGAGGTTTTTAGACACAGGGGAACAATTCTTACAATCCCCTGGTCTTGGTCAGATTGACCCAAGTTAGCTGGATTATTATTATTCCTTTATTTCTCAAAATGACGTTCCAGTTTGAATCTACTCTTCCTAGGATATGTTCCCTTCCTGTCCATAGCGCACCACAGGTTATGGGGAGTGGCCCTAGCTATTACCCAACCTGTATAAATGCAACCAGAAAGAGACAAAATCCAGCAGACCACCGTTTATTAAATCAATACATACATTCTAATTATTTACAATTACTAAAGATACACAATACACAATATAACAAACATTATAATAAATACGAAACATTACTATCAGATTATAAAATATATTAGCCTGTAAATACATTGAGCCATCTGAAAATTTTACCCATTTTTACAAAAATCGCGCAAGTCTATAAAAATCTCTTACCTGTATAAATGCAACCAGAAAGAGACAAAATCCAGCAGACCACCGGCTGGATATGTCTCACTGCGCTACATTTATACCCCCGTACATGCCCTGCATATTTGAGTATTTCTTCAAAATTTGCACTAATGAATTTTAATTTTGCTCTGAATTTAAGTTAATCTTATCCGACCTTAAACCCTCTTTTAATCTTTAATTGCACCTTAAAATTCCTGTTAAACTTTTTGCATAATCTTCACTTTTTATTTACTGTAGATAATTTATACAGATGCATGACCTCTGCTCCCTCGCATCAACCTCTTTGATTGGATACACCCTTACTCTTGACCAAGCCAGCATCTTATAAACAAGTTCTTAATCTACAAACAAATAGCAAACCTCATGGAGCTTAATTATCAGCGGTGAAAAGTTCATCCTGTACTCCTGTCCAGCATCTGTTTTCTTCTATTTTTATCCTGCGCGATCGGATAAACCTTAATACCTTTGCTACTTTATCCCCGAGATTCATAAATTCCACAATTTTCTGTTTTTATGCACTTTTTGTTATGATATAGGTATTTTACAAAGTAAATGCTAGTATTGAGAAATACGTTGTATGTGACGTTAGCTTATTTAAATTTTGAGTGTACAAGCAGTTTGGAAAGAACATAAACTGAAAATGAAATAAATAATTTTAAGGAGTACCTGACTATCGCTCGACTATAACCTCTTTTCATTAAGTCATTAATCCATATTATAAAACCTTCACCAGGCTATCCTATTTATGTTCTAAACAGCAAAGTACAATTAGACTATCTGTTTGTAAAATAATATATCTGCTTTTTAGATCTGGGTAGACGAGGAGAGAGAAGTTGTTCATTTCATTAGTCTAAAGGACAACGAATTGGAAACACACCAGTAAGTCGTGTGCGAAGTAAAATATTGGTTTTAATGTGTGATGTCATTCTAAAGTGCATAAACAACCATGTGCTTAAATATGATTGATTTTCAGAGTAACAAATTAAATTCTATCAAATTTTGTATTTTGAAAATGACATTTCTTTGTGGTTCAAAGTTCATCTTCCTTCTGGAAACTATCAGTCGTGGTAGTGTGATAGAGTGATATTTTAATTTATTTTATTAAGTGAATATTATATAGTTCAGTGACTTAATATTCACGTATATATTTTTATTTTTAGCATCGCGCAGCATTTTGTTTTCGCTGAGTTTTGCGCGCACCGTTAATAAAATTAATAAAATATTACAACTTCATTTGGTTTTAATCTTTACTTATGTTCTAGAAGTTCTTACTTATCCTGAGGGTATATAATGTTATTGGTCAGTTTTAATATCCAAGCTTGCGATTGGTTAGGGACGTTTTCCCGCCGATCTCTTTGTTTGATGACTTAGATATCGAGAGACCATTGAGAAAGATATACACACACATATTGTGGTCATTATTATTTTTACTATTCCTAATATTGAGACGAGACCTCAGGACTGAGACTGTAAGTTGACTTCTATTTCTTTTATCTATACTAATTCTTATTCTATACTTTCCGATAATTCATCGTCTTTGATTTTTTATGTAATTTTATGAAGATATACTGGGTTCAACTTTATCCTTATTAATTGAAGCTTAAAGTATAAATTCTTTGAGTATGTAAATATCAATTATGCAGAAGTGTATATAGAATATAATTATTGTTTAATAGGAGTCTATATATCAAGACCCGTTATTTTATCGGGTGGCCCATTGTTTGAGCCTTGATCCACAATCAGGTATACCTACTATTATTTTCTATTTATTGTGTATATATTATTGTAAATAGATTTGTGAACTATTCATTTTTTTTGTAATAGTTCTATTTGGAATAGTTCGATTTATATTCTCGTTTTCAATACGTTGATGTAAGGGGAATAACTCTTACTTTTCCAGGTATTTATTTCAATGCTCAGTATAATGTGTAATACTTTTATGATCTATTATTATAAAGTAAATCGTATTTAAATTCATCATGAATATTTTTATAAATGTAATATGTTTGTTTTCTAAATACTTACAATTTGTTATTGATATTTTCAGGGCTTTGTTTGTTGGTTTATAATACATTCAACATTTACAATAGATTATATATGAGAACCTTAGCCGCAGGAGTTTGTCTTCACTAAGAAAACCCTGTTACAGTAGCCTAGTGGTAGGGCGGTCGCTTCGTGATCGGAAGGATCGGGTTTGATTCTCGTTCGCTGCGCCACGTCTAACCTAAGACCTAAACATAGGTATTGACTGTTCCTTGGAATTGGAATGTGTTAAAATTTCATCATGCCTTGTTGTGCATATCTGACAAAAATAACCTCTTATTAAACGTGACAATTTTTAAAATAAATGATTATCATTACTTACATGAATTCACTTAAATTCTTAAGAAAGGGTCAGTGAGCCTCTCTTAGAACTGTTAAGTTCTTTTCTATATTTAGGTATGTCCTATACCAGACCCTCAGAACCAGTCCGACTGACCGCCCTAGGCTATTCCCACTCTGTGTCTTTCATCATGCTAAGTCGGTAAAATTACTCAACATTGAACAGGGCATACCCACACCGAGTCCTGATTTAGAAATCTTTTATGTGTGTAACACTGAATCATTTTTGTTTTATCATTCTGTCAGGATTGTCTATCGTTTGTGAGCGTGTACAGCTCTGTCAGTGAGACTACTTCCTGTGCTGTGTATAGGATTCTCCATGACAACGGTCCGATCCGAACAAGGACGTGGGGGATTATAATGCCTCCCATAGGTAAGTATGACACAAAGTCAAGGCTTGTCAAAAACTGTTTGATATGTAAATGTTGAACTCAGAAATAAAATCGTCTGTTTTTTTAGGTATGTGTCTAGATTAATTTATACATGTAATTGTACAGATCTTTAAAGACTTACTTTTTACGTTGAAACACCACATGATTTCTAACCTTTGTTGTTGTGGAGTCAATTCAGCCATTGTTAAAGTGTTTAAATATATGTACACAGTTTTAAAAATCTTAAACTATATATATGCCATTTTAAAATAAATAAACATTAATTTTCTTGGGGGTTCAATTTTCGTCGTTTTCATTGTATGAAGATACCCAGGAATTTATGTCCTTTACAAATAGCAAAATTTGGAATAAATAACGAAGCAACACCTCTAGAATAATGAAATCAAATTCTCATGAATTAATATTTTATAAAAAGATTTCTTTAATGGACTAACTGAGTAGCCTTCTTTTTGGCATGCTTAGATTATCACACCCCTGAACTCTTCCGCTATCAGAGTGACTCAGGGTCTGTTCACCATGGCTTGTTCTTCCACCCTCACGATGAGGAAGGGGGGGGGGGGTAAGAAGTACCCCGCAGTCCTGATGGTGTATGGAGGCCCTCAAGTTCAACAGGTCACAACAGCTTCAGGTATTAGGTCAGTAAGGTCAAAAGGTCAGATTTAATTCAGATAAAAGGTTAAAAAATCATTCAATTGATAGGACCATTATAATTGGTGGTGACTTTTATATAGATTTAATTCTGAATATGATTTTTTTTATCATATTTTAAAGATGTGAAAAATATTTTGTGTAAACCACATGGTCTTTGATTACGTGATATATTTCATTGTTTTGTTTTGCTAAAAAATTTAACTTTTATCCAGATAAGAAAAAAAATTGGATGACTGAATAAATTCATAGTCTTGTACATTTTTCACCATGATGCATTAATTTAAAAGAATTTTAATTTGTTTAGTGTGATATGCACCAATGTTGATAAAAGATCTTGTTTGACATTTATCTAACTATTGTATACAAAATTTTATCCTAGAGGAAGAAGGGAACTTCAAGTTAGAAAGGGGAGGGGAAGGAATTCTTTTTTTTTTTTTGAGAACACTATTTATTTTTCATGACTGATTTTGTTTTCATCCTAGATTTTTTTCTATCTTTAGGTTTTTGCGGCACCATGCACTTGCCTCCAATGGTTATTCTGTAGTTGTGATTGATGGGAGAGGTTCTTGTGGGCGGTTCTTAAAGTTCGAGTCCCACATCAAAGACAGACTGGTGAGTAAAATATCAGTAAATGGGTTGAGATTCAGAATGATTTATATATATAGATAGATAAGGGACACAGTGAAAGTGGGGGACACTTATTTTCATTCAGTGTCTATGTATAATTTTTCTTGTAATAATTTTTATGCATGACATAAATCTCAAATGTTTAGATATCAGAAATCAACATCAAAGACATTTATATATGGTCTATTTGGTCTAACTGTTATCCAGGTTTAAACTGTGGTTTATTTATTTCTACCAATGTACACTTTGTAGGGTACTGTGGAGAAAGAGGACCAGATTGAGGGGCTTCAGTTCCTGTCCTCGGCGGGGTTCTGTGTTGACATGGACAGGGTGGGGATACATGGCTGGTCCTATGGAGGTTACCTGTCTCTGCTGGGCATAGCTCAGAGACCTGATGTCTTCAAGGTATAGACTACAGTGATAGTATAATTCAGTCTCATTTTTGTCTTCCTATAAGGTAATTTTGTCACATTAAAAGTGGCTTTGAAGATCTGGAGTAGTACTGCTAAAGGAAATTCTTTTATGTATGTAGTTCTTATCAATTCAGTAGTTAATGCCCCTCCCCTTCCCCCCATCACTACAAAATTTTAAGGGAGAGATAGGGGGTATAGTTGTATCACTGTACTTATCTGTCCATATTACAGTCTGCATGTCTTTTTATGCAAGGTGAAGCCTGGGGATTAAGACATTTTCAAGCTTACATCCTCCAGTGTCTCATATCTGATAGGGGTGAAACGATACACCTCCTTCACGGTTCGATACGTATTGTATAATTTTGTCTCGGTTCGGTTATTTTCGATACGATACATTTTGATAGAAGGAAACAAATTCTACGTTGTTTTATGCTTTCTTTTTCTAAATCTAGTCACATATTTTACGAATTTTATTTGCAAATTGACTAGAAGAAATTGATTAAAATTATTTGACTGTCAAAAATTATTTTACAAGCTATCAGTCATCAAAAATTTACGTTTTCTATACTTATTTATTCTGAGTAACGTGTTATACCTTATGCCAAACCCGACTGAATAACGATCCCGACCGAAAAATGAACCGAACCGAAAATTAGAGATTTTGCACCGTATATCAAACCGAGAAAAAATACCGCGGTGCATCGATACCGCGGTGAACCGTTTCACTCCTAATATCTGATCACAAGAAAAATATAAAACAGACTTGATACAGTGCATTTTCTAATTGGTGCTTTGTTAATCCAGACATTCGAGCAAATTTTCTGGATTAAGAAACATCTGGATTACTGAAACATAGTTGGTATACATAAATACCATCCTCACAACATCAGGGGTCCTGTGTCAACTCGTTTCCAAGGGACCCCTGACAAATTTCATTCGATATCTCTGGGCTTGCTTTTCTCATTGAGATGCACCATTCAAATTAAAATAGACAGATATATAAATAAAAGGAATCAGTTGACACTTAAATTGCATATGTAAGGCATTGTTTATCACTGAAAGGCTTAATGTGATTGGTTGAGAGATATGAAAAACAATCAAGATTTATAATTTTCTCTAAAGACGTCATTGAGTCAGCCAGCAAGATATTGGATTTTGTCAGGGTCCAATGGCAATGAGTTTACAGAGGACCCCTGTGAGGATGATATAAATACACATCGTTGCCCACAAAATTCGTCTGGATGGAGAAGCATCAGGATTGATGAGGCTCCACTGTACTTTTGTATGACACCTACATTGAAGGCTACATTTGAGCTAATGCACTTCAGTGAGAAAGACAGGATAAACCCCATGTTAAGCTTATCATAAGTGATGCACATTATTGTCTACTGTTTGACAGGTAGGGATAGCTGGGGAACCTGTTGTTGTCTATTGAGAGGGATTCATTTTTATGTACTGTTTGACAGGTAGGGATAGCTGGAGCACCTGTTGTTGTCTATTGAGAGGGATTCATTATTATGAACTGTTTGACAGGTAGGGATAGCTGGGGGCACCTGTTGTTGTCTATCGAGAGGGTTTCATTATTGTCTACTGTTTTGTGACAGGTAGGGATAGTTGGGGCACCTGTTGTTGTTTATTAAGAGGGATTCATTATTGTCTACCGTTTTGTGATGCAGGTTGGGATAGCTGGGGCACCTGTTGTTAACTATAAAGAGGGATTCATTATTGTGTACTGTTTGACAGGTGAGATATCTGGGGCACCTGTTGTTGTCTTATGAGAGGGTTTCATTATTATGTACTGTTTGACAGGTAGGGATAGCTGGGGCACCTGTTGCTGTCTATTGAGAGGGATACATTATTATGTAATGTTTGACAGGTAGGGATAGCTGGAGCACCTGTTGTTGTCTATTGAGAGGGGTTCATTATTATGTACTGTTTGACAGGTAGGGATAGCTGGGGCACCTGTTGTTGTCTATTGAGAGGGATTCATTATTATGTACTGTTTGACAGGTAGGGATAGTTGGGGCACCTGTTGTTGTCTATTGAGAGGGATTCATTATTATGAACTGTTTGACAGGTAGGGATAGCTGGGGCACCTGTTGTTAACTATTGAGAGGGATTCATTATTGTCTACTGTTTTGTGACAGGTAGGGATAGTTGGGGCACCTGTTGTTGTCTATTAAGAGGGATTCATTATTGTCTACCGTTTTGTGACGCAGGTTGGGATAGCTGGGGCACCTGTTGTTAACTATTAAGAGGGATTCATTATTGTGTACTGTTTGACAGGTAGGGATAGCTGGGGCACCTGTTGTTGTCTATTGAGAGGGATTCATTATTATGCACTGTTTGACAGGTAGGGATAGCTGGGGCACCTGTTGCTGTCTATTGAGAGGGATACATTATTATGTACTGTTTGACAGGTAGGGATAACTGTGGCACCTGTTATTGTCTATTGAGAGGGATTCATTATTATGTACTGTATGACAGATAGGGATAGCTGGGGCATCTGTTGTTGTCTAGTGAGAAAGTTCCATTATTATGCACTGTTTGACAGGTAGGGATAGCTGGGGCACCTGTTGTTGTCTATTGAGAGGGATTCATTATTATGTACTGTTTGACAGGTAGGGATAGCTGGGGCACCTGTTGTTGTCTATTAAGAGGGATTCATTATTATCTACCGTTTTGTGATGCAGGTTGGGATAGCTGGGGCACCTGTTGTTAACTATAAAGAGGGATTCATTATTGTGTACTGTTTGACAGGTAGGGATAGCTGGGGCACCTGTTGTTGTCTATTGAGAGGGATTCATTATTATGTACTGTTTGACAGGTAGGGATAGCTGGGGCACCTGTTGTTGTCTATTGAGAGGGATACATTATTATGTACTGTTTGACAGGTAGAGATAACTGGGGAACCTGTTGTTGCCTATTGAGAGGGATTCATTATAATGAACTGTTTGACAGGTAGGGATAGTTGGGGCACCTGTTGTTGTCTATTGAGAGGGTTTCATTATTATGTACTGTTTGACAGGTAGGGATAGCTGGGGCACCTGTTGTTAACTATTGAGAGGGATTCATTATTGTCTTCCGTTTTTTGACAGGTAGGGATAGTTGGGGCACCTGTTGTTGTTTATTAAGAGGGATTCATTATTGTCTACCGTTTTGTGACGCAGGTTGGGATAGCTGGGGCACCTGTTGTTGTTTATTGAGAGGGATTCATTATTATGTATTGTTTGACAGGTAGCGATAGCTGGGGGCACCTTTTGTTGTCTATCGAGAGGGTTTCATTATTGTCTACTGTTTTGTGACAGGTAGGGATAGTTGGGGCACCTGTTGTTGTTTATTAAGAGGGATTCATTATTGTCTACCGTTTTGTGATGCAGGTTGGGATAGCTGGGGCACCTGTTGTTAACTATAAAGAGGGATTCATTATTGTGTACTGTTTGACAGGTGAGATATCTGGGGCACCTGTTGTTGTCTTATGAGAGGGTTTCATTATTATGTACTGTTTGACAGGTAGGGATAGCTGGGGCACCTGTTGCTGTCTATTGAGAGGGATACATTATTATGTAATGTTTGACAGGTAGGGATAGCTGGAGCACCTGTTGTTGTCTATCGAGAGGGATTCATTATTATGTACTGTTTGACAGGTAGGGATAGCTGGGGCACCTGTTGTTGTCTATTGAGAGGGATTCATTATTATGTACTGTTTGACAGGTAGGGATAGTTGGGGCACCTGTTGTTGTCTATTGAGAGGGATTCATTATTATGAACTGTTTGACAGGTAGGGATAGCTGGGGCACCTGTTGTTAACTATTGAGAGGGATTCATTATTGTCTACTGTTTTGTGACAGGTAGGGATAGTTGGGGCACCTGTTGTTGTCTATTAAGAGGGATTCATTATTGTCTACCGTTTTGTGACGCAGGTTGGGATAGCTGGGGCACCTGTTGTTAACTATTAAGAGGGATTCATTATTGTGTACTGTTTGACAGGTAGGGATAGCTGGGGCACCTGTTATTGTCTATTGAAAGGGATTCATTATTATGTACTGTATGACAGATAGGGATAGCTGGGGCATCTGTTGTTGTCTAGTGAGAAAGTTCCATTATTATGCACTGTTTGACAGGTAGGGATAGCTGGGGCACCTGTTGTTGTCTATTGAGAGGGATTCATTATTATGTACTGTTTGACAGGTAGGGATAGCTGGGGCACCTGTTGTTGTCTATTAAGAGGGATTCATTATTATCTACCGTTTTGTGATGCAGGTTGGGATAGCTGGGGCACCTGTTGTTAACTATAAAGAGGGATTCATTATTGTGTACTGTTTGACAGGTAGGGATAGGTGGGGCACCTGTTGTTGTCTATTGAGAGGGATTCATTATTATGTACTGTTTGACAGGTAGGGATAGCTGGGGCACCTGTTGTTGTCTATTGAGAGGGATACATTATTATATACTGTTTGACAGGTAGAGATAACTGGGGAACCTGTTGTTAACTATTGAGAGGGATTCATTATTGTCTTCCGTTTTTTGACAGGTAGGGATAGTTGGGGCACCTGTTGTTTTTTATTAAGAGGGATTCATTATTGTCTACCGTTTTGTGACGCAGGTTGGGATAGCTGGGGCACCTGTTGTTGTTTATTGAGAGGGATTCATTATTATGTATTGTTTGACAGGTAGCGATAGCTGGGGGCACCTGTTGTTGTCTATCGAGAGGGTTTCATTATTGTCTACTGTTTTGTGACAGGTAGGGATAGTTGGGGCACCTGTTGTTGTTTATTAAGAGGGATTCATTATTGTCTACCGTTTTGTGATGCAGGTTGGGATAGCTGGGGCACCTGTTGTTAACTATAAAGAGGGATTCATTATTGTGTACTGTTTGACAGGTGAGATATCTGGGGCACCTGTTGTTGTCTTATGAGAGGGTTTCATTATTATGTACTGTTTGACAGGTAGGGATAGCTGGGGCACCTGTTGCTGTCTATTGAGAGGGATTCATTATTATGTAATGTTTGACAGGTAGGGATAGCTGGAGCACCTGTTGTTGTCTATTGAGAGGGGTTCATTATTATGTACTGTTTGACAGGTAGGGATAGCTGGGGCACCTGTTGTTGTCTATTGAGAGGGATTCATTATTATGTACTGTTTGACAGGTAGGGATAGTTGGGGCACCTGTTGTTGTCTATTGAGAGGGATTCATTATTATGAACTGTTTGACAGGTAGGGATAGCTGGGGCACCTGTTGTTAACTATTGAGAGGGATTCATTATTGTCTACTGTTTTGTGACAGGTAGGGATAGTTGGGGCACCTGTTGTTGTCTATTAAGAGGGATTCATTATTGTCTACCGTTTTGTGACGCAGGTTGGGATAGCTGGGGCACCTGTTGTTAACTATTAAGAGGGATTCATTATTGTGTACTGTTTGACAGGTAGGGATAGCTGGGGCACCTGTTGTTGTCTATTGAGAGGGATTCATTATTATGCACTGTTTGACAGGTAGGGATAGCTGGGGCACCTGTTGCTGTCTATTGAGAGGGATACATTATTATGTACTGTTTGACAGGTAGGGATAACTGTGGCACCTGTTATTGTCTATTGAGAGGGATTCATTATTATGTACTGTATGACAGATAGGGATAGCTGGGGCATCTGTTGTTGTCTAGTGAGAAAGTTCCATTATTATGCACTGTTTGACAGGTAGGGATAGCTGGGGCACCTGTTGTTGTCTATTGAGAGGGATTCATTATTATGTACTGTTTGACAGGTAGGGATAGCTGGGGCACCTGTTGTTGTCTATTAAGAGGGATTCATTATTATCTACCGTTTTGTGATGCAGGTTGGGATAGCTGGGGCACCTGTTGTTAACTATAAAGAGGGATTCATTATTGTGTACTGTTTGACAGGTAGGGATAGCTGGGGCACCTGCTGTTGTCTATTGAGAGGGATTCATTATTATGTACTGTTTGACAGGTAGGGATAGCTGGGGCACCTGTTGTTGTCTATTGAGAGGGATACATTATTATGTACTGTTTGACAGGTAGAGATAACTGGGGTACCTGTTGTTGCCTATTGAGAGGGATTCATTATAATGAACTGTTTGACAGGTAGGGATAGTTGGGGCACCTGTTGTTGTCTATTGAGAGGGTTTCATTATTATGTACTGTTTGACAGGTAGGGATAGCTGGGGCACCTGTTGTTAACTATTGAGAGGGATTCATTATTGTCTTCCGTTTTTTGACAGGTAGGGATAGTTGGGGCACCTGTTGTTGTTTATTAAGAGGGATCCATTATTGTCTACCGTTTTGTGACGCAGTTTGGGATAGCTGGGGCACCTGTTGTTGTTTATTGAGAGGGATTCATTATTATGTACTGTTTGACAGGTAGCGATAGCTGGGGCACCTGGTGCTGTCTATTGAGAGGGATACATTATAATGTACTGTTTGACAGGTAGGGATAACTGGGGTACCTGTTGTTGTCTATTGAGAGGGGTTCATTATTATGTACTGTTTGACAGGTAGGGATAGCTGGGGCACCTGTTGTTAACTATTGAGATGGATTCATTATTGTCTGCTGTTTTGTGACAGGTAGGGATAGTTGGGGCACCTGTTGTTGTCTATTAAGAGGGATTCATTATTGTCTACCGTTTTGTGACGCAGGTTGGGATAGCTGGGGCACCTGTTGTAAACTATTAAGAGGGATACATTATTGGGTACTGTTTGACAGGTAGGGATAGCTGGGGGCACCTGTCGTTGTCTATTGAGAGGGATTCATTATTATGCACTGTTTGACAGGTAGGGATAGCTGGGGCACCTGTTGTTAACTATTGAGAGGGATTCATTATTGTCTACTGTTTTGTGACAGGTAGGGATAGTTGGGGCACCTGTTGTTGTCTATTAAGAGGGATTCATTATTGTCTACTGTTTTGTGACGCAGGTTGGGATAGCTGGGGCACCTGTTGTTAACTATTAAGAGGGATTCATTATTGTGTACTGTTTGACAGGTAGGGATAGCTGGGGCACCTGTTGTTGTCTATTGAGAGGGATTCATTATTATGCACTGTTTGACAGGTAGGGATAGCTGGGGCACCTGTTGTTGTCTTATGAGAGGGTTTCATTATTATGTACTGTTTGACAGGTAGGGATTGCTGGGGCACCTGTTGTTGTCTATTGAGAGGGATTTATTATTATGTACTGTTTGACAGGTGGGGATAGCTGGGGCACCTGTTGTTAACTGTTGAGAGGGATTCATTATTGCGTACTGTTTGACAGGTAGGGATAGCTGGGGCACCTGTTGTTAACTGGCAGCTCTATGACACAGGATATACAGAGAGGTACCTGAATGTTCCCTCCCAAAATGAGGCTGGCTATAGACAGGGATCTGACCTGAGTCATGTAGACAAGTTCCCAGATGAGTAAGCCTCTATTAATTTTTGTATAATTATCTTGTTTTTGTGAGAATACCTGTCAAAACGAATAATTTTTTTTCTTTTCACAAACTTAAAACAATTTATGTTATTCTTTTTCTTGTTTGCAGGGAAAACCGAATTTTAATTATCAATGAATTGATTGATAAGAATGTCCATTTTCATCATACCAGTGCCTTAATCACAGCCCTAGTTAAAGCTTGTAGACCATACAGATTACAGGTAACTCAAACCTGATGACCAAAATCCAATTTTCAGTAAAAGCAGCTAAAAATTACACTGCATTCTGATGTGTTTTTTATTTAAAATTTGTTTCAGATTTACCCAAATGAACGACATGGAATTTGTAATCATGAAGCAAGTGAACACTACAAGACAATGATTCTTAGCTTTCTACAAAATCATTTATGAAAGAGACTACATACACACTTTTATATATATACCTACATTAAATTCAGCGACTTAAGATGTTAAAGTCAACAATGCAGGAGGATGAGGAATTTTTCTCCAAAAAAAAAAAATAAATAAACCAAAGATGGAGAGAAGTATTGATAAATTCTATGGAATTTTTGTATCATGTTTTTTTTTTCATCATCCATATGTTTGCTTATACGTTAAGCATCATAGTTTACTTAGTCTGTGGACTAGACTGTGAACTGGACAAAGACTAACCATATTTAATCTTGAGCTTGAAGATTGAGTTATATATTGGTCTGTTTTTTTTTTTTTTTTTTTTTTTTTTTTTTTTGTCAATTTTGTCTTTAATCTTAAAGTACCTAAAAGGAAGTTCATGTGGGAAGATAAAAGTAAAATATGTTGGTGTAAGAGATATGAGGGATTTTGTCATGTGGTTGTCTCTGATTTTACAAAACATGATTTTGGACAATCTATAGTTTTGATCTGTATTTCAGTATGATTTTCTCAATCTGTGTACCTCTGCTCTTCTACTAGCTATGTTAGAAATCTTCCCAAATTCAGTAACCATAATATGTCTCTATATTCACCATCTGAGACAATTAGCTTACACCCATCTCTCACTCCCTGCACTGCTTGAATGATTTAAATCTTGCATTTATCAAGAATAGAGCTTTAGATCTTTCTAGAATTTATATTTGGTTGAGTGTTATTACTTTCACTGGAGTCAAACATAATTTTTAAGCACCCCTTGAAAAATGGGTCATAATACTTTGCACCTGTCAGACAGTATGTTGGTACATCAGTCAGTACACCAAGTGTTGTCCTCTCAGTATCTTAAGAACCCCTTTGCTTGATAGACAATAAACTGGATACAGTGGTACCCCATGAAAAAAAGATGACCCCTATTGATTTTTTAAAGGTCAAAGATTAAGTCTCCAAGTACTCTAGATATAGAAAATCTTGTAAGTTCAATTTCTTGAGAACCATTTGCTTGACAAACATTTTTAAAACTGTTGATTCTCCCCAGATAATAGATGATCCGTACTGATTATTGAAGTCATAAAGTCAAAAGGTCAAGGGTAAAACTAGTCTTAGGAAAACATTGAGAACCCTGTCCTTGACAGTCATCAAACTTGATACACTTGTTTTCTTTAAGAAGAAGATGACCCCAGTTTGATTTTGAAGTCAATGAATCAAAGGTCACGGTCAATCTGGATATAGGAAGATATTGACCACTTTATATCTTGAGGACCCTGTCCTTGACAATCACCAAAGTTGATGCACTGGTTCCCCTAAAAAGTAGATTATACCTGTTGATTTTGTCATAAGATGAAGTGTCAAAGGTCAAATGATATAGACACAAGACAAAGGAAGATGTTGTCAACTCAGTATATTTAGAATCATTTGCTTCACAGACATCAATTTTGATACACTGGTACCCTTTTAAGAAGTACATTACCCTGCATGATATTAAGGTGTGGTAAAAATCAATCTTAGTATTAGGTTTGCCCCTGACTAAGACATGATTAATTGTTTTCTCTATCATTACTCACATTCTTAATTTAAATGATATTGCTACATGGAGGTCATGTATGTTTCTCAAACTGTTTCTTGTTTAGAACTCCCTTCTTTGTTGTTTGCTATACGGGTACCATTGGTGTGTTTCATGAAGCAAAATATATCTTATTAAGTATACTTCTAATATGTTGTATTTCCTGCACAATTCTTCTTAGATTTATTTATTGAACATACAAGTCTAAACAAGAAACATATGAAGTAGCTTTATTTGTGCCCCTCCTTGTGTTGCTTTAAGGTCTTATTCAATGAGTATTTTCCTATAAAAAAAAATGATACTTTTTCATCTTAGTTTGTGACACAAACAATTCCACGAATTGCTTCAAAGTCAATTTTCGCTTCCTGATTTAAGATCTTTGTCTTATTTCTGTTTCACTTATGTGTCATGCCTAATCCAAGTCATAAAATTGTTGAGCCACCTTCAAGAAAAGTGGGATTTAAATATATAAGGGTCTTACAAGTTGCTTACACCAGTTATTTCTGTTTTATGATTGTGATTTCTCGTATAAAATTGTAGGCTCAGAAATATTCATCTTAAGCTAAGGACAAGGTTAGAGATATAATATATGAAAAATACAGTAGTTCTCTGAAAATGCCTTTCTTTACTCCATCAGATAAAGCTTGCAAACATTTTATTTGATTACAATGAGAACCCTTTGCTAAAATTGTAAAAATAATACCACGTGGGTGTAGAGTTCCAGATCCACTTTGTTGTTTGTTTTGACAATCTCTTACTCAGGTTAGTGCCAAGGGCATCTGAGGTTAATTTTATGGTTTAATTAAGTAATTGCAAAACATACAACAGCAAAAATATGGATGATGCATGATAATCCTTGCTTTTGTATGTATTCATTTAGATTCAGTGGATAAATAATCCTTGTGCAACACATGCAGTCATTTGTTCCTGTTTTGTAGCTTTATTAACTGAGATACAATGAAGTTCCTGGTTGCTTTAGGGCTTTGTAATTCCCAGTCAGTAATTCAGAGGATTTTGAATGTGTCATCACTTTAGTTGAGTGTGTATGATAAGTAGATCTTATGAAGTACATACTAAGATCATATTTCTGGAGATTTGAGGAGAGCTCAAAATTGTCACGCTTTCAAGCAGGTCATCGTTTTAATCCCTATAACGTTTTTTTAATTAGACACGCATTTTCATCTTGCACATTGGTTATATTGTATATTTTGACTTTTTGCTATTAGTAGCATAAATAATAATTTAATAATTTAAAGAGCAGATAACTCTCTACAATTTCATTCCTTGAACTATGTTCCATCTTCATCAGCGATTTGTTCCAACGTTTGGCCCTTTTTTCATACTGAATTTCTTTTTTTTAATCTTCAAGTACATATCCTTTTGTTGAAAACTGTCTTTGTCCCATTTTTTTAATCTTCTAACAATCTGCATATCACTTATTAACAAATAGAAAACTTCCCTAAAAAGCTACAATTTAGTTAGCTTGGGTTGTTTTACCGTAAATGACTTACTTAAAATTTAACAAAGTTAACTTTTTATGGTTCATTTTTCTGCTTAAATTCAGGTCATAATAGATATCTTTATTTTCTCTTGAAAATATAGCAGTTTTATATCTTTGCATATGAATTCAAAATGAGTGAGACTGAAATTGCTATGACTGTTTGTTTGTAAATGATGTACTTTAAATATCTGTATTTGTCATGCCACATAAGATCTGTGATAAACCTGCAATAATAGCTTAAAATGACGTGTGTATTATTATCATGGATTATGTACTTTGGTATCTATAAGAGAAATATGCATCCACTATTTTCAAAAGTTCACAGTGTATTTCTATGAACGTTTTACAAATGATTTGTTGGTTGAGATGAAAGTAAATTACTATTATCTCTTGCTGCAGATAACCAAATGATATATTCCCCTTTTCTTTGTACAGTAATTGAAATAAAATGTCTAAAGTATTGAATTTTTAAGTGAATAACAACTTAAATATTGAAATACTAGAGAGTTCAGGGAAATAAGGCTGAATTGAGCCATAGTATATGGTAGAAATTGGTATCAATGTGTTTAGATCTTTATATTTCTAGGTAAACTTGTATATCCTTCTTGTGGCCTCATCTAGACTTGGTGAACTGTGAGCGACACACATTACTTGGTGCTTTCAAATTTAAAACAGATAATGACTTATTGATAGTCCATAGATGAAGATTCAGTTGAAACTTACTTTATAATTCAGCGTTGAATTCTGAAGCGCGGTTTGATAATTTGTCGGCATGGCCAGATGTGTTATACGACCGACGACATCCAAAAATAAGAATTCAATGCTTATATTTACATTCCCTAATTTTCTCTCTTCATAATTGTTTATTTCGTTAATCTTTATTATGAATTAAGCGCCTTCCATAACTGGTGTGCTTAATAGACGTAAGACCCGTTTGCGACGTGGAAAGTTAAATAACGCAAATGAATATTGCGAGGGAAACCAATGACAAATTAATTTTAAACACACAGTTGTTGTATTTTTACTTTAATTTAACAGGGTAATTGCTTTTAATTATTGAGTCAAAACAATGTACATTTTGTTTATCCTAGAGTATTCAAAATGCATATAGTTCCTACTGTGCATTCTAGCACGCAGTAATAAGGTTTCGTGTGTGTTATTTAAGAGATGAATTAAATTCTTAAGAATTCATGAGGACATGAACTACGACGCTTCACGCCGGCATATTTCATGAAGCGCGGTAGCGCTTCATGATAGATGTGCAGGCGTAAAGCGTAGTAGTTCATGTACCTCATGAATTCTGAAAAATTAAATTCATCTCATATATTTACATTATTTTTCTGATGACTTGCCACATATTTTTGTCATTCAAAGATCATTTTTGAATAAAAAAAAATTGCACTATTTTTTGACTTCAATCACATCACAATGGAAATATTCTTAGTCATCTCATCATCATGAGAACATGAGAACTTTATCTAATTTGCAAAGAATCTTAAGGAAAAATATTTGGAAATGTAAATATAGAGATTTGAACGTTGTAGATTTCTAATGGATATCAAAAGGAAAATTGCACTGAATGTAAATATTTCATTATAAAACTAATTATGCATGATATAACTATCTGAAACTTATTTTGTTTCGTTTCATCGATGATGAAATCAAAGAAGAAATAAATTCCTTGATAAATTTCAAGAGTCAACTTTCATATCGAGTAGAGCTTTGCTTGCGTTTGTCATTCTGTCTGATATCTCCTATTTCTCTTGTGTTATGCCCAAACCATTTCAGTCAGTTGCACAAGATATAGAATTTTCATATTTAAAAAAGGGAATTTATTAATAATAATTAATGTCATCCTGATACAAGTTGAATTCAACATGCACTATTCATTAGAACGAGTAGACAACCGTCTTTTGATATATAAGCAGAAAACCCATTTCCCCCTTTTTGGCAGGTAATATTATAAACTAAATCAGAAGTTCCTCATTGCTCATGGGTTTTCTCATTAGATCTTAATAAACACCCACTAAGCATACAGGAACTTACGTACAGTGTAGACAGAGGAATATACTCATCATTTGAAGAGAACACAATTTTCCCCCTTACAAGCATATCATTATTAAAGTCGTGTCGAGTTTTAATTTGATACACATTTTTGCTTCGATATGTGCACTTATGGAGTACCTTACACATATTATAAAAGGAACCCCTTGAAGTGTCACAAAAATGATGACAAGATTAAAGTTATGAACCATTGGGCAAACAAGTCAGACATTGAGGGGAGAGGTTGGAGTAAGCCTTTGTGTGCTTCTATCACCGAGCAAAATTAACGTTTTTGAAATAAATAACTTTTTAAAATATACTAAATTTGGACGTTTATCTGTTAAATTCTCTATCTATTATCATTGTATGTCTATTATTTAGTTGTTTATTTCTCTTTCTCTTTGAAGCAGGATTAAGACATTCCAATTGACTTTTAAGTGACTGTCAAAAGAATTGATACTCGTTAGGTGTAAATGCCTCAGGACCTGTTAATCTTATATCAATAACTTTGTTTATATAATTATTTAGCAATGTCTTTTATATCCATTCTATCAAAGAAACACACCTGTCCATCAATTAATTCAGCCAGTGTCATGATGCAATTATTGTTTACTCTCAATATTACAAAAAGATATGTCCATTATACTTTCTTCAGCTTGGAGGCCCGATGCTCTACCGGCCACATCCAACTCGGTTAAGACTTGTAAGCTATTGTTGAAATTCATGTTGATTGTTATTTACCATCGTCTGTAATAAATTCGGAAACCTAATTTTACCAGTTCTTGGACTTTATATTGGAAGACCATAAGGAATACGGCACC
>NW_026889766.1:142500-467500 GCF_033153115.1 Saccostrea echinata
GTATTTGAAAAGCAGTTTTTTTTTCATGCATTAATTGTTTTCAGAAGCTGAAAAGGTATGACTTGTATCCATGTTGAAAAAACTTCACATTTCAGAAAACAGTATGATTAAAAATAGTTAATCAAGGTGCTTTGAGTAGCAAAATAAGCTAAACTGGTATAGCTAATTCAACCACAGAGCTTAGTGAATTTTAAAATGCACAACCTTTTCAACTCTTAATCATTCTTAAAATATTTATATCATCATTTCTGATTCAAGGGAGAACTAGAGATATGATCAGAAATATATCCATTGACTAATAAACATGTACATGTATATTGTGTTTTTTAAGTCATTAATGTTTGTTTGTTGTTAAATGTCCCTCTTGGGAATTTTTCACTCATACGGAGACACCACCACTTAAAAATAATGAAGACGTACAAGTCGGATTTAAGGTTAACATTCATTTTAGGAATTTTCAACAATTAATTAAGACGTAAAGAGATAACTCCTTCCCCTTGCCCCTTCCCCTTCCCAGACCCCAGTTTGTTCATGTATGCAAACTAGTCTAATACTTTGGTTTGACATAAAAAAAATGTGAATACATACAAATAGTTTAATGGTCCATCTCTTTGAATGATTTTCATTCCTAATTCTAGGTTGACCCAAATTCATGAATGAAATGTCAAGTAATCTTATCATTGATGCACTTCTATTTAATTTGATGTAGTCATATTATGAACAAGAGAGTGGGGATGACCTCAAGGGTTCATAACCTTAAACCATTAGATGTACATAACATAATAACACAAGAAACAAAAATATGTCTAGTCAAATGGAAAAATTTTCTACTATTTAGGAGTCGCATGATCATTTGTCATTTCAGGGACAGGGAGCGGCTAGGGAGATTGGAACCCCCCCCCCCCCTGGAATTTGCAGAGTTATTTAAATAGGACTATATACTGATTTACAGAAGCAAATAAAAAATGACTTTGGATGCCCTCCCCCTTTAAAAACATGGACCCCACCATCATTGTTTTTATTTTGTTTGTTTGTTTGTTTGTTTTTTATTTTGCTCCTCAGGAAATTCTGGGCTGGAATTTTTTTGGACCGAGGTGTGGACCCCTCTCCCCCCCCCCCCCCCGGAAAAAAATTCCCGGATCTATGCCTGTAACTGAATGTAATGTCGACAACGGGAGATAACTCTTCAGAATGTGAAATTCGTCTATTGTGGCATCGATGATCCACTCTCTACGATCGGCTCATACATTCAGTGTCTGAGAGAGAAACGAACGACAACTCTGCATAGGAGATTGCCGATGATCTTTGATTCTTTTTAAACTTTAACCTAACCATTTGCATTTTGGTTTATTTTACCCCAATCTATACTTAAACTTGTACTTACCGACTGTCATAGGTCCTGTCAACTTCATGAAATACAATCCAATTAAAACACAAAATGAATTAATTTCCACTGATATACATGTAACACTGCACCATGTCACATGGCATGTGCAATCTAAAAATGATAATGGTAAAACTAGTACTAGTACTGGTAGGGTGACGCAAGCCCAATGTGATGTAGAAATTTTCAAAAAGGTGTTCACATACATGTACAGTACAAGAACAAATTTTAAATTATCATAACAAACGATGTTTTAACATAACTTTGCCATCTAGGCCTATTTCCAAAAACAGGCAAATTGTGTGTGTGTGTATTTGGGGGGGGGGGGGGCACATATAAATTGATTGGGTATGGCTTTTCAAGGAGGTTTTTGCCTAATCAAATACTAAAAAAAGTTTGCACATTTTGATAAATTCATCAAAAACGCTTTGTACTAAAATAATATTATTTGTTGTTGAGAAGATAAATTTAATTTAAAAAGTTCCAATTATGGGCCAAAAATTTATATCCCCCCCCCCCTTTTTATTAAAACCTAATTTACAACATTAATTAAATTCTGATATTTCAGACTGGTAATGAATTAAGTATATGAAATGCGTATAAGAGGTTCATGGGTCACATGGTCACCTGAGCATTTTATGCTCGATTTGACGAATACATGTACTGTGTAAATTATAGAATTATTTGGACTTTTTCCTTGGTAAGCCCAATATGAAGGAGTGTGCATTTAGAGGCAAACACCTTAGTGCGGGTATTACTGTCTCATGACAGCATCTAGTTTTAATTTGCGTTAACTTTGTGTTTCAAAGCTTTGTATTTATCAATTTTAATTTGTGTTTGTTTTTAATTTCATAACCTCAAAACCAATTTGTCCGCGTACACTGCACATAGAAAAAAAACAACTTGGAATGGCATTATCATAACTTGCGTTACAGACCTTGAAAAATATTGCTTCAAATAAAAACCGTGAATCTTAAGAAAAAGGGTGTGAGATTTGTTAAATCCACTTTTCGATGAACAAAATATTTTATATAGCCAATGCTAATAATTTAATTCAGAGACAAACACAGTACTTTGCATGTACATACTCATTATTTGATTAACAAAATCGAAAATTATATGCCTTCATGTAAATCTGTGTAGTGAATTCGACAAGAAATGCACACGAATTCTCGGGAAGGGATTCAGAAGCTTGTAGTACACTCTAACGGGCATAATTCCCTAAAACTAAAAGTTATGAAAATAAGGATATAATATTATGTGTATGATTTACATATAGAGTTTATCCACGTCAGCTATGAAAATATGCGCATGTCGTCTTCAAAGCAATGCAGCATGAAAAGGCAGACACTTGCATTGATATCGATCAGTAAAAGATCGATCAACGGTCACCGTCGAGTGGGGAGCCAAAGGAAATTTTAAAGGGATGTATTTAGTTTTAAATCAAATTCTTGGTATAATTTTTTTTTATTGGTACCGGTACTCATTACAGTACATGTATAACTTGATTATCAGTAACCCCCCCCCCCCCACTTCTATTTACATAGAGACAAAATACAAATAATCGAAATGCAGAATAACAGAACACTAACATAGAAGAATCAAAATTCACTTTTACGTCCCTTTTTATAAGCTACATAGAGATTTTATTTCTAGTTCAGTTATCAAATTATACGAAATCTGATGTTATTTTGTTACTTGTGGGAACAATACGCAAAACACGTCACATTGCTTCTTTATAGAGTTATCCTTGCCATTCCCGGATTATAATACTAGCTTGATTATGTTTCTTTTACATGTGTCTGATAAAAAAAAATCTTTAAAAATATACCTAACAAACTGCTGACATGAATTGCGAGACGATACATCTAGTCATCTACTAAGATTGCATTATACACAGGACAACTATGACTAAATATTCATTGCTATAAAACATGCAATCTAAAGCGTCATAGAAAAATGATAAACTTTAACTTTTAAAATGATACGGATAATCTTCATTTATTTTCTCAAAAAATAGAATTATAAGTACTGAAAAAAATGATTGGGTAGGGGTGATATTGACAGATCGGTCGTAGTAAATAAAAAAAAATCATTTTTTATTGTTGGCCTTATCTAAATTTGGTGAACTGTGAGTTACACATATTACATAATGCTTTCAAGTTGAAAACAGATATTGAATCACTGGTAGTCCATAGAAGATGACTTTGCTGAAACTTACTATATATTCAATTATAAAACTAATTATATATGATACAACTATCAAAAAACTATTTAATTCTCATTTCACCAATGATAAAATCAGAGAAGAAATTTCTTTGATATTATAAGAATTACACGTAACTTTCATATTGTTTCAATTAGAACTTCTGCATACATTTTTCATCCCTTCTGATTTCTCCAATCTATGCCTTCATCATTTCAGTCAGTTGCACAAGATACTGAATTTCCATATTTAAAATAAAACCAGAATGTGACTAAAAAAGGGAATTTATTAATATTGTCATCCTCATAGAAGTTTAACATGCACTATTCATTTAGAACAAGTAGACAACCGTCCTTTGATATATAATATTACAGAACTCATTTTCTTTTTTGGCAGCATATGTTATAAACTAAATCAGAAGTTCCTTATTGTTTTTAAGTGTTTTGTTATATGATCTAGATAAACATCCACTAGGAGTAAATGCTGCAGCACTTGTGTATAGTGTCGACAGATAGTATTAAGGAAGTATGCTTATCATTTGAAGAGAAAGCCCCTCTTAATTCTCCCTCTTACAAGCATATCATTATTAAACTGGTCATGAGTTTATTATTTTCGATTTGATGTCACATTATGTGCATACTTGTACATGGAATATATTACTGGTATACTGTAAACAACCTTCATTTTAAGCGATTCTGTGATGTTGGCAAAAGTCGAAATGTTCCACAAGATAAAGAGGGTTAGTTTTCCTCATCTTTTATTTCTTACATACGTAGCGCTTTCTTGGAGAAGCACTCCATCCTCCCTCTCTTAACGTATGGCTTGTTTCATTATTGTTTCGTTACTTCGGGCATGTTTATTCATTATTTTTGTCACGACAAGTGGTAACCAGCTCTTCCTTGTCTACAATTTCCCTCCAAAGTGAGAACCATACTCCCAATATATCTTTGTGTCAGGTACGAAATGATGTGGAAATTAATGAAGAGTATTTTTTGTATAAGTTAATCAAGGGGCTTCTAATTTGATTGCTTATGAACATGAAATAACCAGGAAGTCTGAAAACAAGTTAATAATTACCTTAACAGGTTCCTTATCTGTTGTAAATAAAGTGAATTAATAGAGTTAGTTATTGCATGTATTAAGAGCAAAGGCTTTTTGACTATTTTAAAATTGCATACAATAATTTTATGAAACACCACATGATACACCTGTTCGGTGCCTGGTAGATGTGAAGTTGACTAATTTATTAGTAATGGATACTTGAGAAACGAGTCAATTTAATTTGCATAAAATAATTAATTTTGTGACACAACAAGTCATATACACACATGAAGGACTGAAAATACATAGGCTCTTTTGGATAAGTATACTAGTATTTAATTTCACACTCAACAAGCATTGTAACCGTCAACATCAGATGAAGTACGGTGCTTTTACAGCTTGCTTTTCTAAGATTTTTTTTTTTATTTTTCAAACAATTTAAAGCTTTGCTATTTTTGTACACTAAGGATAAAAGTATTATTTTATAATATTTTGCAATCAATCAGTTATACCTATTTTCAAATATACCAATTGTTGAAAATATAGTCAACTCCTATATTTCGTATTAATACGTGAATACTTGAACATACATACTCCATACAAGTGAAACGAACCAATCTGTCGAGATTTCTTTATGGTAATTGTAGTTCCAGCAATGAGCAAATGAAAAATGCATTTTTATGAAAATAAATGAAAATTTAGATTATTTTTCTTCCTTCTAGACACATAATTATAATTAAATGGTTTTTATTTTATTCTCATCTGAGTCTATATGAAATAAACTTTTGGTATTCCATGTCGAAAATTTAAATAAATTTTTAAAACTCTAAATAGATGTATACAGATAAGTACAAGACTTTACAAAAATATTTTACAACACTAAATACATGTTTACAGAGAAATACAAGACTATATTATATACAAAGAAAAAAATGTGAAACATTAATTCATCATTAAAAGAAATGTTCTTCAATTTCCAGATGTACACAGAGTTTATTACGGTATATGTTTGAACATCTCCCTGATAAAGATGATCACGTGGTATTATCTTGCTGTTCCTGTTTTGGTGGTGCCTTTTTAGAGAAATCCACGAACGTGTACTCTGTCCTCTCTTCTTCTCCGTGTATGACTGGTCTCCCGTTTGTATCTGAACTTTGTGGCTTTTTTGTAAATTCAACATCGATGTAAACTAAACCATCCTGATTCTGTAAAAGATAAAAGATAATATTCAATATATTTAAATTATGATATTTTAAAAATAACTCCTGATCACAGAAACAGGCAGTGGATTGTTCTGTGGGGACTGCAGAGTCATGTCTATCACAAAAGGGAAATAACTTGGTTTCAAAAAGGATAAAAACTTCTAACACGTATACCCTATTTTTTTTTTTTTAGATAAGGAGGACTTTTGCAGAAACACAGTGCCAAAATCCGTTTTTCTAATATGTAATAGCCAGATAGAGTAATCAGGATAGTGTTGATCTCACGTATTTTATTTCAATTATAAAAGGAATGGATCCAGCTTAAGAATAAGGGACAGAGGGATCTTTCTGAATTGGTGATACCCTATCCTTTCACTAGAGTTTTAATATTTATGGTTTTACACGACAATGTAGAATATACATGTATAACGAATAATGAGGCGACCACCTTGGATCGATCTCTCCAGACATTTGGACTTCCGCAGGACCGCTACATTTATTATGCACACACAAAGCAGGAAATATTCCTTCAATATTATAGTAGATATATTTTATCTTCGTTGTTATACCTAGCTTTTCCTGCTTGTCGGACAAATTTGGGATTGGGTTTTCACTGTGCGTGATCCACTTTGTAAGGAATCCGAAATTGATCATTGTCGCCCGCGTGGGGCAGTGGTTATAGTAGATCCTTACGTCGCGGGTTAGTATCCACTGCGTGACGTGGAGACCGGTCCTTCGGATGAAACCGTATAAACCGAGATCCCGTATCGCAGTAGGTACTGGCACGAAAAAGATCCCTCACTGCTCTATCGCTCTGAGTGCCGACCATAGGTCAACATTTGTAGCCCTCCACTGGCAAGTGGTTGTGTCTCCATATGAGAGTAAAATTCTCGAGAGGGACGTAAAACAACAAACAAACAAATAAATCGATCATTTTACGTAATTTTATTATCACAAATAAATTTATCGGTTTTCATACAAACTCTGTAGATGGATCATCTCACTTTTTCTGAACTAAAACTTCTGATACTACTTGCAATAAACATCATACCACTGTACGTGTATCCTTATTCCTGTTAGAAGCACCTGCATCTTCTTTTTTTCCTTGCAACTCCTTTTTTCCATTTTTTTTCTTTTCTTCTTTCGTTGAATCTGTTTGGTTATATATATTGGGCCTTTTTATCACTTCTGAATACAGGGTTCCGTTGTCATCTAATTAAGTAAGGAACACTCATTAAACATACTTTCTCAATTACTTGTGGAAGCATTTCCTAGAGAAAACAGAGTAATTAAACGTTTGAGCATTTATCAGAAAGTTTAAAAGATGAAGCGTTGCTCTGAACCAAATGTAAGGAAATCGATATTTGTTGAAACTGGACTTACGTTAAAATTTCAGATTGATTATAAAACATGTAGAAATAATTTAAATTTCAGAATTTTGAAAAACAGGTTAACGTTATACAGTTAAGTGTTTGTAATGATTGGAGAGAGAGAGAGAGAGAGAGAGAGAGAGAGAGAGAGAGAGAGAGAGAGAGAGAGAGAGAATGTGACCATTTTTATTCTTGATGGTATCACTCTCCGCTACGTCATCTTCTTGTCTGTTCTTAAGCAGGACAGCCTTGTCAACAGCAGCGTACACAACAACTTCCACTGGAGTATTATCCTGTTCTGTAGCTATAAAATATGAATTTATTGGAAATGTGAAATAAACACAGACAAACAGATTTTAATATTTTATAGATTTAGACAATCGAGATCATCCAGAGTAGTTCTAAACGCTCACATTTCGAAATTCCCTTGCACTCTCACATATATATAATATGAACAACGAGGTGATGTTTATTGTATTCCCATATTCCTGTTATTAAAAAAAAATATAACATCCAACAGGAACTGTCCTGAGAACTGATTATTTAATAATAAACAATATTCACTCTCTTGATAACCCCAGAGACATTTACTGTACGGAAGAATTATTAGTTACATAGTTTTGTAGTGACAGGGTACGGGATGATACCTGGTTAGTAAATTTCATACCTGGCGAGGCGAAGCCGAGCCAGGTATGAAATTTACTAACCAGGTATCATCCCGTACCCTGTCACTACAAAACTATGTAACGAATTTACCCCACCGATGAAATGTTTATGGTCTGTGGTTTGTAAAATTGTTTTTCTCCGCTATATGCTTCATCAATCATACAATGCCTATTATGACGTCACGTTGTGTTACGTAATGTTGTTTTGCGAGTGTTTCATAACGTACTGACAGTTTCTAAGACTTTTAGTAAAGTGAGAAAAAGGTTCCATCTCGTTACTTAAGTTGATTAACTTTTTACTTATCAACAGACACCCGCAAACCTCGTGAACTCGAGTTGTTTGAAGTGTTACAAAAGAACGATAACTCCGCATCAACCATGTATTGATTTTCAAGCAACTAGGTATAAGTAATACACCCCCTTCACGTGACAGACTTCAACCAATCGGAAGCAAGGATTTCATCGAAAAATCATCAGAGGTGGGGTAATTTAGAATACATGGGTATAAGAGGATAGACAATAGTGTATGTGTACATATAATCAGAATGTAGCACTGTGACTGGGTATGTGGCGGTTGCTGCAACCATGAATTAGTGCTACAGATTTCCGCACAGTGCATTGTAAGCATTCATGATTTATCAACGGTATTCATGAATTAACGCATCGTTGTCTGCTTCAAAGCAACTGAAATACGTACCTCGCTTTTTAAGTACCCATACAGTATATTAAGATTGTCATTAATGTAAGATGGATAAAGTTTTTGATCGATAAATCTTAACATTTTACAAGTATGTTGAATTAATGAATTTATACTATTATAACCGGACCCTCAGTATGCTCAGTATAAAGTGTCTTTACCTTTATCTGTCTGCTTACATCCACTTAGTCTTTCTTCAGTGTTTCTTTTCTTCGGGGTTGACTTTTTCGTTTTACAGTACATCGTCATCGCCAATGTTAGAATCACAACAAGGCCAAAAGCAGCTATGGAAGCCCCAATAACAATTATCATTGTAGTATTACCAAACAGAAAGGACGAGGCAGGCAGAGCTTTAAATAAAATGAAAATGTGGTCACCTAGTATTAATTATTCTTAATAATCAGACTTTCAGAATAAAACGATTGAAATGAAATTGATTTATTCACTTGCATACCCCTAAAAATACTGAAGTAAAATACAATATAGTAAAGTGAGCTATAATATTCCAAAATAATCAGTTCCTAAACTTTATCTCTTGTAAATCAACATTTTAAAGTGTTTTTCAAATAGTTAGGTAATCCCAAGTTTTTTCTATGTTTATCGTCCGGGTTTGCCCTGGTTTTTGACACCCAATATCAGAAAAAAATTAAACCCAGACAAAATCAGGAGTGCTGACATTGATTATTCTGATCGAAATCATAAAGTTCTGTAAATTTCTCTGAATATCTGTCTACAATATCCCATATTATGTATATTTTAAGCATTTAATGCCTTGATTTTGCCAAAAAAAAAAGAAAAAAGAAAAAAAAGATCTTTCAACGAGAAAAATAAAATAATGAAATCAAATCCTTTGAATGACATCATTTTTATGATTACAAAGTATGTGTTATTTTTTTGGCTTGTGTGTTTTTTGCGAATAGGTAGGTAGGTTTTTGAAAGATGGGTGGACGCTAAACAGAGAAAAAAAAACTTGGAATGGCCTAAATGAAAGTGTCAAAATTTCCCAATGGTGATTTCATATTTTGCTTATATAATGTTAGAATTCTTATTTTTATCGAATGTCTTTTTAATGTTTTGTATTTAAACAATCTTTTCTGGATTTATCTTCATGAATATGGATTTCAGGAGATATTTTGCCTATTGAACTCAAAATAATTATAGAATAAAGTTTCAAAGTAAATCAAATTATTATGATGAAGTATCAAATATTTTTTTTCAAAAAGTAGTACATGTTTAAAAGCTTGATAATAATTCATAGTTATAAAGAATGTAACACAATAAACTTAGAAAACCAAAATGTTTTTTGCTTGAGACCTCCGGTTATTTAAGTTCTGGCTATATTATAATTAAGATTTCTTTGTATGAGAATTCTTTAAAACAAAGTTTTTTAACTGCACTAGTATGTAGACAAAAAGAGTAATATAATACTAAATAGATAATAGTTTTATGCAATATTAGGAGACTACTTTGTAACATGAAAGAAGCTACTACACCTTGAACTTTGACTTTAACTTTCCTGGGGCTGAAAGAACAATTGATTCTGTTACAGCTCTCCAGTCTATACAAGTATTCGTGTCCTGGGGATAAAGATCCTAGGTCATAATATCCCATGTTACCTTCCCCAGGGTCTGTCAGATTTTTAACAACTCTCCAATTGGGCCCTTCTTTCATTGACAAGATAAAGATTTGTTCTGGTCCTCCATTAAAGTTTGATACCCAGGTAAGATTGATGTAACCACTATCGTAGGAATACCATGAAAAGTTCAAAGGTGGCTGAGGTTTATCTTAAAAATTAAAGCTAAAAATTTATGAGGGGCCAATGGTAAAACAAAAATGTTTTCATTTATCTCTTAGATTAAAAAAATGTTGATAGATATCTCATCGATAAAAAAAAAAACAGAATCGGGTTAGCAAAGTACTAAACAAAAACAATGTATTTTTGTCAAATAATGATAGTGGTAAAGAATTAAAACGCGGATGAGACCTAGGGGTATTTTTATTTATTCAGATTTTACATAAAGCATTTTGGGGTAAAGTCTCCTCAGAGACCCCTTATAATCCGCACCAGGTGTGCCTACGGCTCTCTGGATTGGATAGCATAATCTTTGTATACATTGATATTATAATAATAATAGTACAATGACTATCTTTCTTAATTTTTTTAAGAATATAACAATGAAATAATTGATAAAATTCTCTAAACAAAATTGATCTAGAAGTATTCCGTATTTTTTCCCGTTTTTTATAATGTCAAAATTTATACAGCACAAATGATATCTGGTTATAACCTTGTATATAAACATTGAGTTATCCTTGACTTCTTTTTCCTTAAACACTCAGATGATACAAAAGAGTCGAGGTAAAATTAAAATTTACAGGTGATAACAATTTACTGCTTATGAAATCGTGTTATCATGGAGGTCCCCTTTCGCCGTCCAAAGTCCATTTTGACCCCCACTTGTTAACATGTTATTTTGGTCAGGCTACCCAAGAACAGCTGAAGAAACATTGGATTTCACAAGTTATTATATAATTAGCAATAAATATTTAACATGAAGAAAAAAAATACTCTATTAACTAAGCAATACATATGTCTTTCAACATTTACACACATTTCAGCTAGTTTAAAAATTTTATATGACATTTTTATAATATAATAGTACATCAATAAATTGCTCTCACAAATTTTAATAAGACATGGTTCACAATTTACATGACATTTGATTTGATATTTAAATATTTTCAGAGCTATATAAGAAATGAGTGTGTTCAACATTTCAGATAACCGAGTTTCTTAAAAACAAACAAACAAACCAATTACCATATTTTACCAGCCAATATTGAACTTTAATGATTCACTTTCTTTTTCCCATATATTTGAAGAATCTTTACACTTATATAAAATTAAAGATGTTCTCTTTTTTCTATTTCACCACACTTGTGACAAAATCTGTGCACATCAGTATTCCATTTACTAACATTCAGATTATTATTCAACAGTTTATGTAACAGTTTATAATTAAAATCAGCAATTTGTGTATTGAACATTTTGGTAATTTTCATATGAAAAATTTGTGGCCATAATGATCTAGGAATATCAAATAAATCAGTCCAGTATTTTACAGTTACAGGTTGGAAAAATTTCTTTGCTCTCAATATATTGTAGAAGAAGGAGGATTTCTGACTCTCCAAATTACAATAAATATCTCCATAAAATAAAGCAAAGTGATAGTTTTTAATGTTGACATGCTGAGCTTTTCTACATTCAAATATCTTATAGTACTTGTTAAACACTGATTTCATCATGAAATATTCTCAGAATATATGTCTTTTATCTAAATTTTTTTTCTAAAAAGTATGAAATACCATGTAATCTTTCATTTATATCAGAAAGATCTTTTGTGTATAATACACCTGATTTTATCCAGTTTGATAGAAATATTGGCTTGTTTTTATGCATAAATTATGTGTTTTTCCAAATAGGTTATGACAGGAACTCACCTGTAGACATTTTTTTCATATCTTTTTTTTTTTTTGGCATTTATTGAATGCACACAGTGCTTCTTTGTAGAAACAAGGAAGGAAATTTAATTCTTGATAATGCTTTATATCTTGCAAATTTGTTTTGAGTAAGTATTCAAGAGTTACATTTTCTTTACTAAGAATGTTTTGTATAAAAGATACTAAACTATTGTTGGATTTAAGAATTTTTGCAATCCAAAAGGATTTTGCAGAGGGGAACCTCAAAGATATTAATACCACCATCCTCCTCTTTTCCTATAAAATTGTTCCTTTTTATCCTATCTTTAGCATTCCAAATAAAATTATAAATTATTCTATTGATTTGTTTGAAATATTCCCCGGGAGGGTTAGGAAGAATTTCTTACTAGCTATATACTGAAATTTTGTATGATAAGATTATTTACAATTTCTTTCTTACCAAAAATTGTCAGTTTTCTTTTTTCCCATGCTTTAAAGGTATCAACAATTTCATTTATTTTTTCATTCCCATTTTTTCCTCACAAAGTCTTTTGTTGTGTCCTATATAGATTCCAAGTGTTTAAACTGGGTCATTTGTTGCTTTTATTCCATATACATTTTTACATGTGTCTTTTAAAGGTCCTAGGAGTATACATTCAGATTTATTATCAGCATGTTGTAACATCTTAATTTCACATTGATCGTTGACTTGAAACCCTTTTACCTGATAACAGCTAATTTTTGAGATAATGGTAGTTCACCATATTCAAAAGATTTTAACAGTGAATCACAAAAGTAGTTTTTTACATGATTCCAAAATAATTTGTAAAATTCGACTGGTATGCCATCTAGAACAGGGGATTTTTTTGTTATCCATGCTTTTAATTGCCTCTTCACACTCTTCACATATTTTTTGTTGTTCGGTATTAAGTTTTGTTTTTAATTCAGTACTTTTTAGATAATTTCTAATGTCTTCAGTTTTGGGGTTTTGTGATGTATACAATTTTTCATAGAAATTACATAATTGTCCCAAGATATCATTACTACTAAAGAAAGTTTGGTTATTCAATAACATTACTTTGTTGATGTTTATTTTCTAGTTTTAAGAAGAAAGGGGAGCATTTCTCTCCACACTTAACCCAGTTTGCTCTAGATCTAATGTATGCTCCTTCTATTTTTTTTTATCATATATCTGTTATTTCCCGATCATGACAAGGAGCACACGCGCGGGTATGTTAAGGCTACACCCAGAGATATACTACTTGCCTTTACAATATGACGTCATAGTAAACTGTGTGACGTAATCTCTAGAAATAAAAATTTCTTAATATCTATATTTAAAGTTTAAAATCAGGTCCAAGAAATGAATGGAATCATTCAAAAACATAATATAAACTAAATCTTGTCTTTTTTGGGTGGTATAAATAGCCAAGTATTTATCACGGGGGTTAAATACCAAACCCATGACATAATAACTATTGATCAAATATTTGCCGAGTGAAAATGAAACGTGACGAGAATTCATGTAAAATATATATGAAATGAGAGTTTTAAAGCATATACCGTTAATGATGTGTGTGATTCATAAGGAATGAAAGATTAAGAATCATGTGCGCTGATATATTCTTATCATGTTTTCTTATAATAAACACAGGCAGTGCTTTGAAATCCCGATCAGCTTTCCTCTGTCGCTCTATAACAACAAAGATGCAAAAGTTCAACACTACGCCGCATACTGTGAAATATAATTTTGTTTGTATCGAAAGCTTGTATTCTATAGTACTTGGAAAGTGCTGCTAGAATCGTGTGGATAACATGAATTGATGACAATTCCTTGATCGTATGTATAAAATGTAAAAATTTTGGTAAGGTTTCATGCGAAACTTTGAAATATTTTTTTCTGTGTTTGGAGAGAAGGATTCTTGCAGCACTTTTCATGTTCCAGTGATGTTTTTACATAATTATTTTCACAAAAAGAAATGAATTATCTCCGGGGTAGTGTTGAACTTTTCACTTTTTCATTAAGGCAATTTTTCTATTTATAGACGTCACGTGATGACGTTGTAGTGGAGTGCTTCTTTTAGCATAAGACTCAATGACGTCTATACAATGGATAATAATAGTAAATGTTTTATCTATGGCTTTTCCGATTTATCAATGTTACATTTTACGAAAAAAGTCTAAATTCGCCGAAATATGATCTGTGTACTGCCTTAACGTACCCGCACGGCGGGTGTGACCGGTCGGCAGGGGATGCTCACTCCTCCATGGCACGTGATCCCACCTCTGATGTTTTGGAGGTCCGTGTTTGCTCTACTCCTATTTTGTAATGTTTAATGGACTTTTGAGCTTGAATACTGTTCGTTATATTCATATATTTCATCTGTTGTAAATCTTTTTCTAACATATTTTTCTTGATTATTAACTTCGTTTAAAGGTCTATTTTCAATATTTGTAATTCTTTTTCAATTTCTTTTACTCTTTATTTAGTACTCTTACTTTTGGTTTTAGAGTAGGTTATAGAGTACTCTTTAACAATAAGTTTAACAACTTCCCATCTTTCTTGTGGACATTTTACATCTCTAAGCTCTAGTTCTTTATTTTTTAAAATGTCTTTTAGGTTTGCAGAAGTCCTCATTTACTAAATATGAAGTATTCCTTTTCCAATATCCACAACCTCTCGTTTTTCTTGAGAATAAAATCTACTTTTAGCCCTAGATGATCACTCATCCTAGTGTTATTTACTTTGGGGCATTTTCTTAAAGAAAAAAGAATCTACAGATAATGAAAACTTTTCTGCAAATAAAATATAGTCTATTCTGCTTCTTGGGGTATTGTTTGCATTGCACCAAGTAAGACCAGGTTTATTTTCATGCGTTTTCCCCCAACCATCTATTACTTTTGTTTAATTAAAGAGTTTAATTGTGTTTTAATTGTGATCAAAATAGAAACACCCCTACTAAAAGCTGAGCTTGAAAAGCAATGCAAACTTGAGCCCAGCCATCTGGCATTATATTGATACTCTCTTGATTCTATATAATGAGTTCCTTGTAATAAAACAATATCTATATCTAAATCTTGAAGCCAATCGTATAAAACTATTCTTTTTTCGTATGTATTTAATCCCCTTGCATTTTAGGAGAGAACGCTTAATAATGGGTTAAGGATAATTATAAGATTTGTTCATACCAAAAATTGCGTCAATGGGAGAACAAAGTACATAATAGAAAATCAAATTGTTCAAAAAAAAAAAAAAAAAAAAAAAAAAAAAAAAAATATTAACATTGCTCGCTAATGTCCGTGTCACGACCACTTGTATCGTTGATATTCTCTCGGGATCTCTTTGATGGTCATTCCTTAAGCTGGCTATCGAAATCATTGATTTCCTTCTTTGACACCCGAGCAGCTTTGCGAGTAGATTGCCTTGGGAGAGACCAGCTTCTTGGTTTTCGACGGTAGTTTTTCTCAATATCTTTGATTATAATGCCAAGCATATTTTTACCGGGCCAAGATTCAGGATTTGTTTTTAGAGTAGCTGATATGTTGAGACCAGTCCCCCAGAAATCGACGTACGTGGCTTCCGCTATGATAGATTTTGGACCACATTTTTGTAGAGCTTCCTGAAAGGGTTTGATCTGAGAAACATTAGCATCTATGATAGTAGACATAACCTCGGTTTTCTCTTTTTCCCATAAATCGTTTAAAGAGATGCAGTCTCCGATGCGCTTTGCGTCTAATGCAGTCGTCGCTGAGCGAATTTTTTTCGGCGGCCACACGATCGCCATTACGAATCGCTTTAGTATTTTGAAATGCGTGTTCTGCTGACTTGTGATTTTCTCCGAAAATCGACTGTCGACTTGTAATTTTCTCCAAAAAATTTGAATTCAACACTTTACAACAGATTTCATTTTGACAGTTCCTTGTATAGTGGCCAGTTTGTCGGGATTTGCGGCATTTTATTTCTTGTTTTGATGAAAATTAACCAAAGTGGTAAATTCTGCATTTTAAACCTGCGCAGTAGCTAGTTCGGGGAAGTGCTCTGCCGTTGGCTAGTGGGGCAATGTAAATGAAGCGATTTCCATTTAGGACGCTTGCCATTTTCCCAGTATCTGCTTTTCGAATGTTTTCATAACGGAGAATATTTATAATTTCAATATCTTGCACTGAAACCACGATCTTTAGGAGATAGTGCTCCAGACGGAAAGGGGTTAGAGTCATATACAGATACAGTTTGGTTTTTGAATTTAAACCCTTTTTGTAGGAGCTTTTGTTTACTTTCTTTGTTATGAAGATATATTCTCCAAAGGTCCCTGTCCAGCTGTATACACTTTACACTATCTCCCACAACTGCGCTCACGGCTTGTAAAAGTTCATAATCTATAATTCTCACAGAATTATCTGAGCTTTCAAGAAGTTCTCTGTTTTTAAGAAATTCATACTGAACATTATATAATAACCAATAGCCTTTTCACATTTATTTCATTTAATATTTAATGTTATCGTTATTTGAATTAATTTTATTTTAAATTAACGAGATAAAAAATATGTTAATTAATTCAATGTTAATCAGTAAACCAGCAATAATTTAATATTAAGCCTAATATGAAAAACATGAGTTATATGTTATATTTTAACATGTCGGGGGAGGGGGGATCCAGCAAATTTTGAAAGGGGGGTTTCCATTTAGGTGCCCCCAACACCCATGCATAGAATCGCACCATAGGTACTTCAAGCCCATAGCAACGGTTTTCGAAGGGGGCAACGTCCGAACAGAGTTGACAAGCAACCCCCCCCCCCCTCCTTCTGGATTCGCCAATGCAAGTAGACTGCATGTTAAAAAAATTAATTTCAATAACATTTATCAAGATCAATTTCAATACTTATTTATTCAAAAGAATGATCATTTCTTATAGAAGCTTACATAAAAAAGGGGGATGGATTTGCCACTCTGAACATTACCCTGCACCCCTCCTCCACTCATTTCTCCAAATTCAGTCCCCCTCCTTTCTTCAAATTCAAAATTTGTCTTTTTGAACATTGCATTCCCCAAATTAAATTTATCAAGAATTAATAAATTTGTATTTTACCACGTTTTGTTTGGATTTATTATATGAGTGAAAAAAAAAAATCATTCCACATTTTATTTCCGGACCGGTTTTGGTTTTTATCGGATGAAAGTGTACGTACGTCATTTTTGACGTCACTTTGCAGCAGAAGTGTTGGGTGTTGGAAACAAGTAAACTTGTTTTTAGAATTTACAGGATTTGGGGGGTGGGGGTGGATAACTTCGTTCAGGCAGGAGTTCTGGGGGCCGCCTAAAGGCCCCCAGTGGGTCCTGGGTTTTCGTGAATTTTAAGAGTAAAATCAGGCACAAAAATAGTGGTATTGATTAGTTATGTACATTGTACACTATGATATTTCACTTTTTAAGGGGATGAAGGACACATGGTCACATGACTCTGTTTAACTACGTCATAGTCTCCGTTTATATAAGTGCAAAACGTGTAAAGCATCAATTCTTGTATAATTTTTGACAATTTTTTAACTTTAATTACCATCTTATATAAAAAAAATATAGAAAGTTTCAACATTCTTGTAAACATTAACAAATTATGAAAAAGATTGATCCACTCCTCTGTTTCCCTATACTGCGCGTCCAACAAGTCGGTGACGTCATACACGATCTGTTAGTCCAGCAAGATCATACTCGGTGAACACAGGGGCGGTATTATTATGTAAAACTAGGTCATAATCAGTATATGATGAAATATTTTGAGAAACGGGGAACACAAAAATTATTTTTGCATGGCTGATGACGGAAATCATATGTAGGTATATCTTATTTTGCTTATTTAGCTTACGTGTGATGCCATAGTTGGTTTTTCCCGTACTCGAGAAATGTAACATGGCACATTTTTGTCATGCGTATGTCCTCTTAAACGATGTCCTGTGAAATAATGAGATCAGCTTCATCATTCGAAATTTTTACAGTTAATCAATAATTTGAAGGATTTGCATTTCAACGTAAATTAAAAATATTGAATGATAGAATTTTTTGAAAATTACGTTTTTTATTGTCTAAGTTGTCTTAAAAAGTGCGTAATTTTCCCTATCCAGATGCAGTGTGATAGACAAAACTTGCTTTTTCGAATTTTAAATCCTAGTTATACTCTGAAATAACTTAAAAGATGCATGTCCACTTTGATATTTTTTATATATGCTTAAAAAATCCCATTATGGACAGAGTAATAAGTCCGGAAACATTGAGAATTAAAACTCCACTTATATAGGGTAGGGCATAGTATTTGTCAATCGATATCTCCAAAATAAGGTAAGAAACCTAATGATATAACTGCTTTAAGATATGCGGGACATACTTAATTAGAAATATACAAAATATGAAAAAAATTGAATGACAAGTATTTTTTCAGCTCAAGGTCCTTCTCCTCCTTAAAAGAAACACCCCCCCCCCCCCCCCACACACACACACACAAACCAAAAAACAACGAACAAACAAGATCAGATTTTAAAAATAGCATTTTACCTAGATATACAAGAAGTCACAAAAACCAGAATGTTTTTCAAAGTACATTGTCACTTAAGAGGACTGGCTGGTTGTGGCCATTTTCAGACTATATTGATCTCCTTTAGAAGAAGAGCTCCATATAAAGATATACAAAAATGATCAAATTTTAAAACTAAAATGTATGAAATTTTTGTTTGCCAAATGATAGTTGACAGCTTAAGATTTCATATCTAAAAAATTAAGTTATATCTGATGGTTAATTTGTTGACACCCACCCCCACCCCCCCCTCCTTAAGGTATCCGGGCCATATTAGCCTCAGATTCAATGGAATTGAATGCATAACAGATATGTATGGGCTGAGTATTTAAACATAAATTTCATGTTTTAGAATCAGTATGTAAGAGCGTAACGTGCCCTAATTTTTGACCTTGTCCTGTCCTTGAAGAGTTATCTCCCTTTGATTTTATTCAATAAAAATCAATTCTAAAAAATCTATCCAGTGAAAAAATAGTTTTTCATTGTTTTTCTATTCCTTATGATCAAATACATCTCTCCATCACAGCATTTATTGATATTCTAAGTATTTAATTTTTAAATTTTAAAAATTTACTTTTTCCCATAGAATTCAATGCAATCTTCAAAGATTAATAACTGCTAAGGTAGTAATTTTTGTTGTTGAAAATTTCTCTTGGACAATCCTTTTCTACTCTAAAGTGCTTTGAAATAATATTATAGTATTTTAAACACGACTGATATTTAAGGTTAGAAAATTAGGTCCTAATATGGATATCCACTGTGTCTTTCTATATATACAAGATATTTTCAGAGGTGATAAACTGATAATTCCCCGCAATGGTTTAAAAATACTCCTCTGTAATTTTTCGGGCGATAAAGTTTCTTCTTGGATGAAATTTTCCAGTGAAGAAATAAATTTCGCCTATTATTATCGACATTGATTTGTATATGAAAAGTGCATTTTCTTTCTGCATAAAATAGATGTGTGTACACTATAATGGGTTATAAACAAATTATTTTAAGGTATTTATGAACGGTCGAAATTAACCAGGTGGTCGAAGTTACACCATCCTAACCGATATCCTGACGTTAAATTCCATTTATATGGAAAGATTATGAGATGTGTTTAATGAAAAAAGTCTTGTATCTATGCAAGTAAATTACTGCATAGTTACACCATTTGATAAATAAATACATCAATTAGTGGACGGGTTTGTAACGTAGACCGTCTGATCTAAAATTCATTTATTTACCTTCGACCAACCTTTAAATATTGCAGTATTTTTCCTTGCATCATGATAGGAAATTGACAAGTGCAGTCTACCCTTCAAACGAAATCGGGAGACGTTTTCCGGTTTGAATAATTATGAGATAATATTCATAGCCTAGGGAATGCAAGGTTTTCAGACTTAATTTATAAGAAAACCAATACTTGGTCATTAAATAAAATTGCCATTTTTAATTGACCATTAATTATAAAACCAAAGTATGGCATTATTAATATTAGTCATGTCATATACTTTGAAAATTTTAGGGGGGAGGGCGTGCGCCCCCCACGTCCCCCTTAAATCCGCCAGTGACCTAGTGATCTTGTCTACGTAATTATAGGATTAAACGTTCTTCGCACTTTTATTCAGTTTGTGAGTACAAAGGCATGAGTTTACACATCGATAAATTCTGAAAAAAAAGAACGTTTAATTCTTATATATAATTCCAATTACGAAGTTTTAAAATTATTTCTCTTTGAAGCCTCCATACAATCTGTTATTTTCTGTACAGCGTAGGAATACTTTATGCCGCGATGTGGAAATGAATCGCAATCGAGATGAACGTCGATAAAGTTCAACTTTAATTGTCAAAACATTTAATAAAATAAGCTTATAAAAACTCTTAGAATATTGTTTAAGTCAACAAATATCGTAAATACAAGTAGACTTCGTCCTTGACCATGCATATAGGCCATGTTGATAATATAACGATAGACGCTCTAAAACGAAAGTAGCAGACCGACGACAACCTTGATTTGCTCTGGTTTGTTCAAAGACGGGACAGAATATAGAATGTAGAAAAATGAATTTGTTGCTAATAAGGCAAGAGTTTAAGTTCTCTTTCCTATCACAGCGCTACTGAGAGCTGAGTTGATCTGTTTTGTACGCCTCTTAGGATCGTCGAGAATATAACTTGAGAGATTTAAAAAAAAATTAACTCTCGTGATTTGACAGTGACATAAACATAATATTCCCGTCTGTCAGTCCTGTATGACGTCAGTTTTGTTTTTATTTGATTTCAAATTGTTTAGTTAAAATACAGAACAGAAGTAGGCCTAACGATGTGTTTCATTTTTATTACAATAAAAGCTAGGTCAAGAAAGTAGTTCTGATTGAGAATTTATCGACGTGTAAACTTTTTCTTGAATTTGTTCTCGTCCAATCAAAACACAGGAAATCAATAAATAAAATTAAGATTAGAATTATTTTGGATTTGTTTTCGACGAATGTAAACACCATTTAGCATTTCTAATTTTTCAGATTTGTTTTCCTTTTTGTCATCTCTCTTGAGAGATGACACATTAAGTTTGTAACCCCGGATATGAAGCCCCAGTGTAAGCTGCCATTGATAAGCTGGTGGTCTGGCAAATGACACGATTTCTAAATATAGAGATGTAAACAATACTGCTCAATGACAAAGAATGGGCGATCTGTCAAACAGACCATCTTAAAAAAGAAAAACTACACATAAATCATAGAGAGTCACAGAGAGAATATCGCTTGGGCAGTGGTGGGTCTTCAAAATACATGCAGTTATCTAATCGTGGTCAGTGCATGTGTATCGGAATGCACTAAAGTTTAGTCTAAACATGGCATCGATTAGAACGGCCAAGGCGTGGATCAAATTATTTACAGAAAAACAAAGTGGCGGGTCTTCAAATAACATGCAGTTATCTAGGCTGTTACGTAAATGATGGCCAGCGCGTGTGTATCTAAGTACACTACATGGCATTGATTAGATCAGCCAAAGCGTGGATTCAAGAATTTACAGAAAAACAAAATCAAAGTAAATACTCGCATTAAAAGTTTAAATTATACGACTGATGTGAAGTGATGTCAAAAAATTTTACATTTATGTGTATCTTAGTCATTCAATAACCTGATGCCATTTTTTAAAATAATTTTTTTTAAAACAAATAGTTAATGTTAAAATTACAGGCATTGGGAGAAAGATTATATAATCATTGTGAGTTTTTACGCATGTCTGCACTATTCTTTGTTTCTTTGTTCTATAAAAAATAAATGTCAGAAATACAATATTGTTACCTTTGTATAAAAGACGCAATTTCTTTACCCGACTCGTATTTTGAGAATTTATAATTAAAGCACCTAGCTGCAATCATTTTCTTTGTGTAATTTTAAATTGCATCATTGGTTAGTGGCAAAAAAGCTATCAAATCACTTCTCTTATTCTTGAAATATTATTATATAAAATGATTGTTTCCTTGAACAGCCTAAATATCGGGGTTGGTAAATTGGTACTCTTTCAGATAATTTGTAAATGCCTGATTTTAGCTTATATATTACTGACCTATATTTAAATGCATGTGAGGGTTATTTCTTTGGATAAACCACATATTTAAAAGTGGAAAATCTTTCGAAATCAATTGAGGGTCAGTATCGTATAGTGAGACTTCCCCATAGTGAGATTTCCCCGGAAGGCTGGTTATAAAGTGAGATATCCCCCGGGAAGACTGGCTCTATAGTGAGACTCCCCCCCCCCCCCCGGAAAATCGACTGACAATAGAGTGAGACTTCTCCCGGGGAGGTCTCACTATATAGCCAGTCTCTCCCCCCTTTCATAGTGAGACTACCTCTCAAATGTAGTTTCCGGAACATTTTATTTCATTGTAAAACAATATTTTTCAGTATATGAATAACAGTTCTCCGTTAATTAATAATTAAAACATCTTAATAGCCTTTTAACAGTTTGTTAGCCAAAAATAATTATGGGATGACATGTACATGTATATTGATGTGAGATAACTGAATGAAAAATGTACATTATTGGTACAAGTATACTTCTTTCTTCACTTTACTGTATTTTTTGCATTCCCCATGAAGGTTAACATAAGCAAATTCCAAGAGTCCACGAGTAATGATCTCTTAAATGTTAAATGTATTTCTTTTGATAAGAATCATTTTGGAACAATTCAATTATTTACTGTGCACGATAAATTTTTAATGCGCACTTCTATATTTATTCATACATGTATCTATTTTATAAGATCATTATCAAAATGCAAATATATATACATCGTCGATGTAAATAAAATACTACTGAACATATGGAAGGGGGAAGCCTCACTATGGTCGTTTAGGGGGGAAGACTCACTATATAGTAATTCTCCCCCCCCCCCCCAACCGGGGAGTCTTACCGCTATATATAGCCAGATTTCCGGGGGGAAGTCTCACTATGGGGTGGGAGTCTCACCATATGACACCGGAATAATTCAAGTTAGCGCTTTAAACTTCTTGGCTGTTGTCCGAGTAAGCTGCTGTGATGTAAAGTCAATAGGAACGCTAAGGTCTTACCAATCCTCTTGTATAACAAATGTTTACAAATTTTACGAATACTGCTTAGTGGTACATTTTTTAAACACATATATACAAAAAATATTTGAAATTAGTGTTGCAAATGTTCACTGAAAGGCAGCTTGCCTCTACCTTCCCCACATTTTTTTGTCGCAGCATAATCATACCCCCCCCCCCCAATGTGTTTTCGAGAGAGTCAAAAAGTTTTTTTTTTCTGACTACCCCCCCCCCTTCTTTTTGAAAAAGAGTTCTTCTGCTTGTAATTGCTGAGGAAAAAATGTTACATTCCACTATTTATTCTGTGACATAAATGAAGCCAAAGAGATGACATTTCAGGCTTTCTGGAAAGCCAAACTTGTGTCAATAGTTACGTTTGAATATTTATGTACGATCTTGACATGAAAGTGAAAGTAGAAATCTTGCATAACAGTTGGTATGTAGGCTATTTTAAGATGCATGGTTATCCATTCGGTTCTTTTATCAAATTATTAATGGAAAATGTTTGTTAGCTCTACTGGTCAGAGACCAGAAGAGCTTATGCAATAGTAAGTTGTCCATCGTCCGTCCGTTTGTTTGTCTGTCTGTCTGTCCGTAAACAATTTTTCAAAACGCTACTCCTCCTAGAGTTTTGGTCTGATTTCAATATAACTTGGCACACAAGTAGACTACACTAAGACACATAATTTAGTGCATCGGTTTTTGATTTTGATGAACGGTGTTGCCATGGTTACTAAAAATAGAAATTTCTGTGAAATTCCTTTAAAACGCTACTCCTCTTACAGTTTTTGTTTGATTTCAATATAACTTGGCACACAAGTAGACTACATTAAGATACATTATTCTATTTATTGCTGAATGTTGCAAAGTTTCAAATCTAAGTGCTACTTTTTCTTTGTTATATGTACAGACCAGTAGAGCTACAGTCTCATCAGAGACTTCTGGTTTTTATTATGTATTAAGCACTGGCGTTCAGTGTCAGAGTGACGTTTTTATTGAAAGAACCCAAAGCTGTTAAGACTGAGGATTCAACCCAAAGCTGATTTGACTGATGATTGCATGATCACAATATACAGGTGAAAATAAATACATATAATATTCACAATAATTAGAGGGTGACTCTTTAATAACAAAATATTTCTTGAGAAATTTCTTTTTGCTTCTTAAATCTACACTGGTTTACTTTATTAAAAATTAATCAAACTTTTTTTTTTACTAAAATATTGAAGATATTGATATGGATAGAACTTACTGGCTTTTAAACTATAAAATATCAGAAAGATGCTCAATTTCAGCCTAATCTGGCATTCAAGATAATAGTGTAAATGTATTTAAAGTGCATCAGCTAATTTATTACGTATTTAAATATTAATTGACATAGAATTTTTTTTTCAACACTAGAGACTTGTATGCCGAGGTTCTACGTACGTACGTACGGTACCGGTGTACTTATTGATGAAGGTTGAAAACAAAACTAAATACTTAGAATTGTAAACAATAAAGGTCACTCATCAACAATAAAACAATGTATCAGCTTGAAATGGTTTTGTTTACTCACTAAATCTTGAAAAACACATGAAAACTATACCGCGCGTAAGTTGCTAGTGTCAATGGACGTAACTCTGATACCGATGTATATGTATGGTGCGCTACCAGAGTTACAATTAAGCAAACTTTTGTCATAAAGTTCAGTGAATGAATTACATTATTTAAAATGTAAATCATTTTGAGATTAAATATCTTTGAAGTGCATTTTTTTTTCAGAAAGTTACGGGAAAAAACAATATTCTGATAAAAAAAATCATATGTGAAATATTTTATTTCACAAATTCAAGAAACTGATTCTTTTTTTTTTCATTATTAAGAAACACTTAAAAGAACCTCCTTCTTTCATCTCCTTTACTTTACAGCAGAGTAGTTAATGGGATCAATGTCCACACGAATAACTCTTTTCCAATTTAACAAAAAGTAATCATTCTTGGCTCCTTTGGCTCCCACAGTCTACATGCACATCATCATCATTTCCAATTTCCAAATGTTAAATTTTAGCATAATCAATATAAATTGCATCCTATTTCACTTTTGGATAATTCTTATTGTTAATGATCTATTGTCATTTAGGATTTGCTCCATAATCTTGGATTTTTTCTTAAACTTGGAGGTAAATTAAAGCTCTTGATGCTGAATTTTCATTTGTTCATTGACACTCCTTTAAAAGTAGCATTATATGCCTTTTTTGGATTTTCAGATTTTTTCTATTGTATTTTTATTTTAATGCTTTTGATTTTTTGATACACACTTAAAACAGAAGATAATTATTTTTTTTTTATCAGATAACAAATAAAGAAAATATAATTGGAAGATAAGTCAGGTTAAAAAAATCTTCATGTTTATTTGCAGTCATCTAAAAAATATTTTTGACTCTTTCATTGTTTTAAATAAATATTGCTGAAACTGTGTTCCATAAATTACTTTTCCACAGTGGTCAAATGACATATGACACCATTCCTAATATAAATAAACCAGACGACAACAAATGTATGCCGATCAGTTGTAAAATGCGCCTATAAATTGACTGTTTGTCACATTTTTACAATGAAGGATATGAGGACTGTTACAGGTGAAGTTTAAAAATGTGTCCATCCAAGGTAATTTTTGATAACTTACAAGGCTTTGCATAATTTTAAGAACTAAAGCAACAGTAATGACAACGAGGTATACCGAATCTTTTTCTAAAAATATCTGGCTGCTAGGTGTCGCCTATAGCGAGTGAATTTATAAATAAAAGGATACCCCGATATCGTAGAACCACCGGTATCATAGGAATGGAGTATACTCACTCTCTTTCGAAGTTTCTTTTAAGTTTTGATTGGAATTTGATTAGAAAATATTTACTGTATGTCAGAATATCTATTTTACAATTTTTATTGGCCCCTCTCCCTGCTATGAATAACATGGAAGAACACCATGACCCTAGGCTTGCTTCAGAATAGGTAAGTACACCCTGTATTACAAGCTTTGTTATTTTCTTCCTAACAAATTTTTGGGATAAATACAGTAATACTGGACACAAAATGTCTATTTCTCTGCCTGTATTTTTGCTTGTATTTTTTTATATCCAAATATAATTTGTATCTAATTATCCATTTAATTCTAATATATTATACTATTTCAACATTCCAAATTCATTTGTAAACATTTAGAAAAACTAATTGGTTTTTTAATGATTGTATTATTAAGTATGTCTTCCAAGAGTGAAATTGTCTTGGACATAACATTATATGGTGTTATACAACTACTATCGTTAAGCGCTGAAGATCTGGACGACAATATGTGCCACGAGGATCTGTCCTCTTTGTCGTCGGTGACAAATTGTGAAGGTATCATTTTTAATATTGCAACAAAATGTACCGATGGGCGACAACATTCGAAGTGCATTAGTGCACATAGTGTTGCCGAAAGACAATATATACAGAGGCGATCATTGCAATACGGTCCGGCGAGTGCAAATACGCTAACCGATTCTCTTCGAAGGGTTGGAAAAACATCGCAAACTTTACTAAGCAACTCCAAAAATAAGAAGTGTTGCTTTAAGGTATTTGACATCTTCGCTAGCCAAGGGTTTCTGATACGCTACTCTCCTCATAAGCCCTTGGCATACGGTGTGAAAAAAAGTTGGGATTTTTTTCTCAAGTTGTGATTGGAGTTGATCGACATCGTTCGACCAATCAGCAATTGTTTTTTGTAAATGACCATATTTGCGTTCGGGATATATCTTGACTCTTTAATATCGGGAATGAAAAACGCAAGTAAACAACGATCCGTAAGATAACATGCCATTCTATAAATAGTTATATGGTGTCATCCAGTATCTTTAAGCTAGGTGCAAAATATGTGATTAAGAATCAATACTGAAGATGTAGATTTGCATTTTAACATGTTTAAATAGCAAATTAACATAACTCAATACCTTCTTGTTAATTATTCTTCAAAAACATTAATTTTTTAAATACGCTTTTTATTTCTGTCGATGACGCAATCTTTGCGTACCTGGTAAGAATCGTGATCACGTGACGAAAACAATCCCGTCTTTTTGTCAGCACCGTATGCCAAGGGTTTATGAGAGAGTAGCGTATCAGAAACCCTTGGCTAGCGAAGATGGGTATTTGAATTCTGACTTAAATTTTCAAACCAAACTTATGTAAGCTAATACATGATCATCCCGTGCTCAAAGTACTCCATGCTTAAAAGGCTTTCACATGCGTAAGTTTATGTGCAATAAAATGTACAGTGGAAAATCACTCGAACAAAAACAATGTTCATACAACCTTCAGCTTTAATTGTTATATTAGCGATGACTTTTCTTTTGTATTTCAATGAGTAATTTCCGAAAGATCTCCGATCAGGAATAGGAATGGTGCTGTTGATCCAGTGCTTGTAGATAACGTTATCTCTTTGTGAGATTTTAGTTGATATGGAATGCGATGTAGGTCCTGACCAAGTGAACCCTGATGAAGATGTTAAGGGATTTGCAATAAAAGGCAAACTAACATGAACGTTAACGTCCGGGCCACTCAATGACCCACAGATGCTTTTGAATAAATTGGAGTTATCAAGGCGAGGTTCACCTATAAGATAAGATACATATATGCATATAAGTACATGTACCTGCAAGTCTGATTATCAAATCACCCTAGTTAAAAGTAATGAGTAAATCAATTACATCCGTTTATTTTGTAGTTTTTAATGTATAATGCAAATAATTATAAATTTCTTTAAAAAATACACTAACAAAAATTTACTATAGTTAATTATTGTAAAAACTTTGATACTTTGATTTACTATGGCACTTTACTCTAGAGCTTTTTTTGAGATTTCAAAGCTTAAAATCTCGTAAAATCGAAAGCAATGATGTAAAATTTAGAAAGAATATGTGAATATACAAGTAATAGTTCGATTCAATATAAAAAAAATGGAGAACATAAAATATAACAATCTTTAATCCATAGTAAAAATACTTTGATTTGCTTTAGTAAAAACTTTGATTTACTATAATAGTAAAAACTTTGAAACTATAGGGGTTAACTTTAGTATTTTTTGTTATGATAGATTTATTATTTATGAGTTTGTAAGATTGATGATTTGACGGGAAAAGTTACTGCCAATTCAACAAATCTTCGAAAAAAATTCATAAATCAAAATTGTTTTTCTAAATATATATAAATATATAATGTATTTACTTCCATTACATTCATGGGTTAAAAAAGATGTTTTCTGATCTAATATATAGGCAAGTTTGCATTTCATATGCTTACCTTCAAAATGACAACTCTCAGTTTTTCAGAACATGATGGTCATGCAATATTTACTGACTTGCAGCAATGACATGATCTACGAGTATCTTTTAAAACATTTACATGTATGCCTATAAAGGTAAAACAGTTTTACATAGAATACTTCCCCCGGCGACACAAATGATGGCGGTATCAAATTTTCTTGCTTAATGTTTTTGGTTTAGTTTGTTTCTGAATATTGATAAATCAGCTTATATATTGAAAAATGGCTGAAATTTACGGTATATAAGCAATGGCAAAGTAAACTTACAGGAAACATTGATATAGAATGATTGACTCCTGCTCCCAAACTCGGTTGATTTTCCATCACAGCTGTAAGTAGATGTGTCAGAACATTGAGCATCTGTTTTCAACGTGTAGTTTAATTGTTTTTGCCAAAGAATCTGGTTGCCAGTGTGTTTTCTGAGGGTGACTTCTGGAGTGGGATTTCCCCCAATGTGACATATAAGACTTAGAGGATTACCTTCATTCAGTGTTGATGAATTTTGGAGTATTTCATTGATGTACACTTGGGGGTCCAATAAATCTGAAAAAAAGGTTCATAGGGCAATTATGTCATCCTAAAATGAAAAAGTTGTAACATGAATATATAAAGTAGTATTTGTTTTGTGCATGCCGTTCGCATTAGTCTATTAATTGGATTTATTATTATGATTGAATAATTCCTTTCTTTCTGATTGGCTGAGATCCAACAATGTAGAAAAAATACTAGTTTTATTCACCTGCAAGTGACCTTCCAAGTGAATATAAGGATTTATTTTCCTCAATATTAGATGAAAAATAGACTGAGTAATTCCAAATTGATACAAATAGTTTTGGTAAGTTCCACTCATATGAACATAACATTATAGCACACAGATTCTTGGGTGAGGGGTGGGGGTTTGCAGGACGCTTGCCCCTCTTCCCACCTATTTTGAGAATGTAAAGTTTTAAATTAAATTTTAAGGATAAAAATTTTCAATGAAAGCCCCCTTCTATCATTTACGGACCATAAAATCCAACCAAATAAAATGTTGAGTTGGGGGAATTCTTTTCTTTTTTTGGAGGGTGAGCTAGTCAAAGATTTGTTTAAAGGTAAGTTGTCAATTTTCATCCTTGTAATGCCTCCTTTTTCAAAATCAATCCTATATCTGTGCCTGACATTTATTTTTTCTGGATTGCACCTAAAATAGAATTAAAAATTCTAAAATAATAAGACTGTTGATGTTTTTAACCCCGTTTCTCCCATTATGTTTGGCTTCAGTAAATGTAAACAAGTAAGTTGGCTTGGATTACTTAATGAGTGTGTGTCATTTAATCATCGAATCATGTAATTAAACAATTATTGCTGTTTTTTCAGTCAATACGATGATTTAGCCACCTTCGAAGTACAATATTCACCTCGCCCTTCGGGCACATAAATATTATACTACTCAGATGTCTGAAACATCATATTGACCTCAAAAACCAGCAATAATTGTATAATATACGCAACTGATATATTTTTTTTATTCTCATTTTGGGTCTTTTCTGAGCAATAAAAATGAACAAAGCAACACGAAATTAAATTAAAAAACAGAGATGTATTCAGCATTCAAATGTGACAGCACGATATTCTTAAAACTCGTTAATGGATATATATTAATGTGGAATAAAATTATTTCCATGACTTTAGGCATTTAATTACCAATATTTCTCTGATGGCTTTTCATAATCTAAATGATTTGAATCTTTCTTGGTTAGTTATTGATTCTCTTTTGGTCGATTGGTCTTTGTTAGAATTTACTCTGAGTCAAGATTTTGAATCCAGACTTTAATAATTTTCCAAACGTGACCTTTTACACACAATTGAGTTCTACGTCAATGACATTACTAGTACTTGAACAATAGTTCAGTGCATTTCTTTTCTACATATAACATTAAATCCATACATTGGCAAAAAAAAAAAGTTTGCAATCAAAGAAAAAATTTGGATATCAGGTCTTTTTTCTTAGCTTAAATGAATATGGAGAAACAAACAGTATTTAAGCTCATTGAAAACAATACAAATCGGGAGCAGAGCCAACATGGACCTCCAAAAACATCAGAGGTGGGAGCAGGTGCCATGGAGGACTGAGCATCCCCTGCTGACCCCCGCCGTGTGCCTCTTGTCATGATCGGGAAATAACGCAAGCATCCGTCAACAATTCGGTCTGTAAATAATGGCCTAACAGTTGGTGAAAAAAACGTCAGTCAGCATATGACTTAATGATAGATTGTATTTGCTGACATGATCATTGCCTCGACCATAGAACTTGCGAAATGATGATTTAAAACGAGACTGTTGATATTCTTGTTTCATCAACTTGTTTGTCAATAACTTACCTCGTTTTAGAAATTGTTCATACGTAGAGTATGCTCTTTCGTATCGACTCAATTGAGAGATATACACTCCATATGCAGGTGACAAGGGTATATTGCTGCATAAGTAAGGGAAGTTGACGATTGAAAAGTTAAAGTCATCACGTTTATCATAAAGCTTTGTTGTTAGATTATCATTAACTTTTTTTCTTGTAAAATATCCAAATATGAAACAGATGCGCCAGACTCTGTGGTATCCTTTATTTCAAGCTCACTGGGATATATTGTGTCGACATATGAATGGAAATAACTATTGTTAATTCATAATGCGTCGTCGATATATCTAACTGTCGAGTTGAAGGCCACAGCAAGAGATTTCTGTTTCTCTTCTATAAAAATTTGAAAAAAATTCTGCTTCATATGAATATAAAAATAGATCGACCCAAATGATTTTTTTCCGCAGTAGCCTCTGGACCCACAATCCTTTGGGAATTGCATCTCGCCGTAAACTACTTTCTTTGCGGTAACAGCAAAAGTTCACCCCAAAAAAACCTCACCTTGATTTAATGGATATTGCAGATAAATAGTAGATGAAACGTTCGTTGTTAAAATTTGCACTTTTCGGTAATGCAACTAGGATAAGCATAACGACGACACGTGGCCTCAGAGTCTAGACTTTCCAAGCCACGTGCAGTTTGAAGAGGCGGACCTAAATTTAAAACTGAAAAGGTATCTGCGCTCGCTGTAACGATCGCACCCTCAACATATTAGAATTTACTTACATAGAATTTTTAACTTGATGACATCAGTCTTACGACCTTCACTGTTGCTGGCTACACATCGAATCAGAGTCATCCTAGTTCTTTCTGCGATTTGCTTTGGTAAAGATAATGGAGAAATGCCATAGGATGTAACATTTGCAAAATCTCCTGACGGATGTTTATACTTCCACTGCAAGGTACAAGGTGGATTACAGTCAGCTGAACAGTTGTACGGACCAAATGGGTCCCCGTCTTTTAGTGTTATTGTATCATTAAGAGGTTTTGGGGTTATTATAATACTTTCTGGACCATCTGTTAAGTAGAAAAATGGAACAAAAATGATCACTTGAAAACTACATATACACTATATTTCTGAGGCTTATGACTAGCTGGTATTCAATTACTCTAAGAAATGATGGATTTATCAACTAACTAACATGCAGGTTACAGTGTATTGTGATATACCTAATTTGCTTAAAGTAATGGAATTCAACAGGACAATTATCGTTCAACGAAAACGATTAATCTATTCACTCTGACTGAAAAAATGCCCTCTTTCTTTATAAATACATGTATATAATATTCAGTAAAAAAAAATTTTTTAAAACCTTTGAAAAAAAAATCCTCCTTACTGTTTCCGTAATGAAATACAGATTTAGAAAAATACAATATTCTTCAATTGTATAGGAAAAGTTTATTCAGCAGAAAACTCAATAAAAAATATAAGCAAGTTTCTCTATCCAATCTACTACTATAAACTTTTAATATTTAAATGGATAATTTTGCAATGTTAGAAAAAAGTAGTTTTGAATTTTGATATAATTTATAGGCTTTCTAAAAAATAACGTCATTTATAGTAGATGTACATCCACAACTGTGCTAATTGATATTCAATGATTTCTGAATCTTTACATTAGCTGAACTAGTGGTTACAAAATAAAGAATACTGCCAGTTTTCCATTTTCCAAGTGCTATCACTTAAATTCATTTAGTAAATTTTTCAGCTAGAAATCTTATAAAATAAAGATAAAATTCATGCCCTAAGCGGATGGTATACATGTCATCGTTTGATATAAGATCAAATAAGGTAATTTCTTAAAATTAGACGTCATGAATTGAATTGTATTGAGTATTTTTAGCTCCAATGGTCAAAGACAGGAAGAGTTTATGCCATAGTAAGGTGTCTGTCATCCGTCCAGTGTCTTGCTCTTTGTCTGTCTGTTAACAATTTCTTTAAATTCTATTTCTTCCTACAGTTTGATTCAATTTTTATATAGCTTTGTGCACAAGTAGACAATATTTTGATTCATAATTCTCTAAATCTGTTTTTGATTTCGTCGAATGGGATTGTCATAGTTGCTAAAAATAAAAATTTTTGTGAAATTCTTTCAAAACGCCACTCCTCCTACAGTTTTAGTTCGATGCAAATATAACTGGATACACAAGTAGACTTAATCATGATACAAAATTCTGTCAAGATGTACCTTGTAGCCATAGTTACTAAAAATAAGAAATTTCTGTAATTTTTCTCAAAGGCTAGTTCAACTACAGTTCTTGTACAATTGCAATTAAATCTGCAACAAAGAGAGACCAAACCAAGAATCATTATTTTATTTATTGCTGTTGCAATAGTTTCAAGTCCAAGTTCAACTTTTCTCTACCTATGTTAATTAAAAACCGGTAGAAAACGGTATGATACACTTGCTCACTTTTCATTTATTTATATATACATATACATATGTATATACAAGAATCAAAATCACGATGAATAATTACTTACACAAAGGGTTAATCCGAGTTTCTTTACTTCTTTCTGATTCAATTGTTTCTTTTGCCTGACAACTGTATCGGTTGTATTTAACTTCTTTGGTTACAATTATTCTGTATTTTTCTCTTTCCTCCCTCTTAACCCTGGTGTTGTTAACAAACCAGAAATATAATAATGGCGAAAACTTTTTGTAATAGTGAGGAGTAGAAGTAGATCTACTTTCACATTTCAAGTACGCGTAGTATCCAACCTTAACGTCCAGGATTCCTCTTATTTTAGGTTTCTCTGGTTTTCCTGAATGAAAATATTTAAATGTTGAGTAAATGAATAAAAGGTGATTTCTAAATAGATTTAAATAGATTACATGCAACAATATGAAGAAAAACTGCCTTTGTGGGAAAAGTTTACTAATGATATTGCCAAGGGATGTAACAACACAAATCAGAAAACGTTTGAATCAATCTATATCAAGTTTTTTTTATGCTTTCTGAATTCACGTTTTATTCTAAAACTGGTTGGTTTATTTTCAGTAAATATTAATGTAATGTCAGCATTAGCCACACCAAGCAACAGGGAGGACAACCATGTCATGATCACATGCGTTTGATTCCACGCGTATAGTTTGCCATAGATTTCTCAAAACGTCAGTTGTGTATTTGAAAGAAGTTGAATAAACTTGATGTCAATCTAAGCTTGCCTCCGATATGAGGGTTGATTGAAAACAATTCACTGCAAACGGAAAATGCTTGCTAGTACAAAAATGACGAAACGTAAGATGAAAAAGGACTCTCTGAGTATCAAGATGCCGGTGAATATTTTTCGAAGTTTTCTGATGAAAACGGAAACGGGGAAACTGAAAGCCGTTCAAAAAGTGAACTAAAAGGCAATCTCCAACTTTTCTGACGTTTTCATATATCAATGAGACATTCAGTATTATGAAACAAATAGTGTTTGTTTTTAGTTGAAATTGATACCCCGGGTAAAAACCATTGTTAACCGATGAGTCAGCGGAGGTTGACAAATGGTGTCTATCACCCTCATTTGCATATCGGCCACATAGACAATATAGTTGTTGCAGATTCCATAAAGGCTAAAATAGAGAAAATACAAAAAATGCTAATTATTATATAACAACTTTTTCTGATAAAGGACTAGTTTTTTGTAAAATATTCTACCAAAAATTACAAGATTGTTTACATCAAATTGAAAGTTGTGACCACCATTTCAATTTGAAAATTGGAAGTAAGCATGTATTGTCTTTTTGATGAGAACGGAATTGGCTTATATATTATATATTATGATGAAATGTAAGTGTTTATTGCAAGTTGATATAGTTCTTCTGTCGGTTATTAAGTGTAGGGGCCTTTTTTTTTTACAGGGAATTTAACAAGAGGCCCAAGGGCCTTGAATCGCTCTTCTGATAAACTGTACAACCTATCACTTCTATTTGAAGCCTCTTAGTATCCTGTTTATTTAGATAAAGCCTTGAAATTCCAAAGGTAGGTAGTCATGACCTGCATTTAAGATGAAACACTCTGAGAACCCATGATCATTCTAAGCCAATTAGTACCTGAGAGTTGGTCATGGTGACCTACTTATCACTTTCTGAGGACCCAAGATGCAGCAACTAAGTTTGACAACTCTAAGCCAATTAATACCTAAAATATTTTTTTAAAATTATATCCATAAAATTTCAAAAATAGGTCACAGTGACCTCCTTTTCATTCGACTAACTCTGCGTACCCAAGATGCATAAATTGAAAAAAAGTTTGATGATTCTAAGCCAATTAGTACCTGAAATATTCAATTAAAGCCATAAACTTTGAAAAGTAGGTCACGGTGACCTACTTTTCAGTCGACCCACTCCGAAGACCCAAGATGCATCAACAGACAAAGTTTGATGATTCTTAGCCAATTAGTACCCGAAAATATTAAATACATCCATAAAATTTCAAAAGTAGGTCAGGGTGACCTACTTTTCAGTTGTCGTACTCGAAGGGCCCAAGATGCATCAACTGACAAAGTTTGATGATTCTAAACCAATAGTACCCGAAGCCATAAATTTTCAAAAGGTCACAGTGACCTCGCAGCACAGTTAAGGCTGCAGTAAGGAGGCGGGGCCTAATTTATACGATAAATGCTTACTATGATATCACACAAAAATATAAGTTCTTCAAATTACCACAAAATAAAGTGATTTGCTATTTTAAACTGTTGAAAAACTTTAAACTACATCAATACTAACAAGTGCATGCATTATTGTCGTTGGTAAAATCCCACATAGCAATATATAAACAATTCACTTATCGCAATGCACTTGTCAATGTGACGTCATATCGTAAAATTTGACGCAGTTTGTATGCAGTGAGAGGCTGATCAAGTTATATTTATACAATGAAAAATGTATTTTGTAATTAAATAAAATCTAAATTGTAGATATATAAGAGGCCATTAACTTTGATGCGATGTCTGTTTTATGATTTTATTCAAATACTTACCGTACATTCCCTAGACAAAAGATACTGTCGTATATTTGTATGCAGATTCATTGAAGGGTAATAGAAGGGACGTAATAAATCTATATATTGCAAGGGCATACCCTCAATGAATTAGGACAAGCTTTTACACATAAACTCAAGAAGTATGAAGATATTTGAAAAGTGCTGCGAACCTGTTGAAAGCTTGCAAATGAATTAATTATATCTATATTTAATGTACTTGACCAGCAAAATATTCAACATACGGTCTAACAAATGTAATTTTAGCAATTAGATAGTAGAATCTATATAGGTTCGCAGCACTTTACACAAACTACAGAGTGTGTTAAAATTTATTATATGTTAAACTTAGATTTTTAACTTGGTTATGCCCTTGCAATATTAGAATTTATAGATGACCTCAATACTTCAGGTATATTTGCTAAAATCACGTGACAAGTCTAAATAAGAAATCTAATCGTCCTCAACATGTAGTTTTCAACCACATTACATTTGTCCGATAATAGTAAAGTCCTAAAGAGAAACGCCCATCCTTGTAAAGAATGTATTTTCTATCTAAAAAATTCTCCGATATTTCCATTTGGCACCTTAACTGTACTGCGCTGTTGTACTTTGAGGACCCAAAGTGCATTAACTGACAAAGTTGGATGATTATAAGCAAATAAGTACCCGAAAGAGTTAATTAAAGCCATAAAATTTCAAAAGTAGGTCAGAGTGACTTACTTTTCAGTTGTCGTACTCCAAGGACCCAATATGCATCATCTTACAAGATTTAATGATTCTAATCCTCTCAGCATTCGAATTACTGACTTTAATTGTTTTGAAAAAAGATTAGCCATAAAATTCATAAAATAGGTCAAGGTGACCTACTTTTTAGTAGACGTACTCCAAGGACCCAAGATACATCAACTGCCAAAGTTTGATGATCATAGGCCTTAAATTGTCCAAATTATGCCTCTAAAACTTTTTGAAATCGAATGCCTGCAAAGTTCAAAAAGTAGGTACTGTGACCTACTTTTTATTAGATATGTTTTATTGCCCCAAGATGCATCATTTTACAAGATTTAATTATGCTAAACCTCTCAGTATTCGAATTAATTACCTTAACTGTTTTGAAAAAGATTAGCCATAAAATTCAAAAAGTGAGTCAAGGTGACCTACTTTTTAGTTGAGGTACTCCGAGGACCCAAGATACATTAACTGACAAAGTTTGATGATCATAGGCCTTAAATTGTTCAAAATATGCCTCAAAATTTAAAAAAAGTAGGTCACTTTGACCTACTTTTGAGTCAACATGATTTGAGGTCCTTAGATGCATCAACTGACGAGATTTAATGATCCTAGTCCTTATAGTAAGCAAAATATTTTGGTCAACTTTGAAGTGATGTTGAGACCACGCCCTCTGCCCCAGGGTAAAGAAGAAGATTTTTTAGCAACCAGTACTTTTGTTTCTATTTTCCTAATTATCTCCCCTTGTTTAAGGGTCACAACCCTAGTTTTATTTGACAATAATTGGCCAAGGGGTTCTTGATTTATGGCCCATATTCTAAAAAGTTTATGCACACCGCATAAATGGCCATAGCATTAGCTCTTTGAGCCTTTGGCTCAGAATAGCTAAAAATTCGTAAATAATTAAGACAACCTTTTCAATTTGAACTTGACCTCTTTATTGTTAAGAATACCGGTGTAATGAGCTGTCATCTGTTAACGACACAAAATAATACCAATATAACCCTGAAAGAGGCTTGAAGAAAAAAAAAAAAAAACACATACAATATGAATAGGGCTCACCTTTTAATATTAAAAATAAATAAAATGGAATTTCGAGTTTAGGCAGGATCTTATGAATATGAATGGGAAATAAATCACGTGGGATGAATTTCATGAATAAACTTACACCTTTTCTCCATATGATTTTCCTTATAAGATTCTAAAAAAAATTACCAGAAACGACGAGAACAACTCCTCCTCCCTGCGACCAAACGTCTTCCTCTGATCCACCTCCTACGTAATATCCGGCATCTTCTGTTGTTATATTCCTCACTTCGAACAAAATGTTCACAGAATCAAAGGGTCGAGTATGGTATACATATTTTTTGTTTGGAATTCGTAATGTTTCAGTTACTTGAAATTTTTTTGACAGCTGATCGCTATAAACATGATATATGTAGTAAACTTTACTACTAGGAAAATATTCAACAGTCCAAGAAATGTTTCTTGATTTGCCCTCCTGAGATACTATTGTAGTAACTAAAACAAGAAAATCAAATGTTAGTGCATAGAAAGAAGCACACATAATTTATTCAATCAATTACACGGATCATGGTATCCTAGTAGTAGGACGTTCGTTGCGTTTCAGGAGGCCCGGAGTCAATTCTTGTTCGCTGCGCCGCGTCAAACCTAAGACGTTGACATAGATAGTGACTGTCTACCCGACATTAAAAGTGAAAGTCACTGGTCTTTCGGGTGAGACCTGAAAAACCCTGATGAAGTGTCACGGTAGCGTTGGCACGATAAAATCAAAGGTGGAAAAATATACGAACAAAACGAAATTCATAAAATACAAGAGAAATGCACTGTTTTACTCTTACAGCGTATGAGGACAATAATTTTTTATGCGTTCTTTTCTTTTTTACAAACATTGGTCCAAATCCAACTCCTTCATCCCTCCCAAACACACAAGCACCTTCCCAAACCACTTCCAGTTGTTCACATACTAAGTATACTACAAATATACATAACTGTACTCACGGGTGACAAACGTTGTGATTCAATTGGTCAAATGCTATAAAAGTCAATGGAGTAAATATTTTTTTAAGTATAAAAAAAGAAAATTAGTTTTCGATAATTTTTCACTCATTTAGAGACATCACCATTATACCGGTGAAGGGCTTCAAAGAAGATGGGTGAACAAGGCGGGCGAAGTGCCTATAGTGGGACAAACATGGAGTGAAAAATAAAATCTCAATTATATCAAAATTTACCTTGATATTTCATCTGACATTAAAGTATAATACTTTATATAAAATCTCTACAATTTACAAAAATCTCACAAAAACTGAAAATATTTGCCTACGAAATAGCATACACACACTAAAGAGGACAAAAAGGATCAATTTTTCATACTTCAACAAAATTTTTCGATATGAGTGGGTCTTCGCTCCATTTTTTTGAAAGTTAATCCTAAAAGTTTGAATAAAAATATACATTTTTTTGGATTACAAGAACATGGAGCGAAGACCTACTATGCCTTAAAAGTACACTTTTATGACAATGCATTCGCATCTTTCCGAGATATACTTGAAATCCATTTAGTCAAGGGTCATATCACAAACATGATTTAAATGCCACTATTCATCAGGAGCTGTGTAGCGTAGTGGTTAACTTGTTAGTCTTAAAGCAATATGATACTCAGGATTTTTATTGTAAGGGGTTCGAATCCCACAAATACCATTTTATTTATTTAATATAAGAATAATTTTTTTCGAGATCTTTTTTCTCCGAAAAGTTTTGTTGATCATAATTTTATAAATTTCAATAATGAGAACTTTACTTTAAATACTCAATTCACAAATTGAATATGATTTTTTTTTTAAATCTGAAGCTATAGGCATTCTGCACGCCTTGTTCACCCATCTTCTTTAGACCATTACTCAGCACTCAGGGCCATTGAGCAGTGAGAGTACCAAGGCCTACAGTGACAAGGGGCCTCCGTTTTTAAGGTCTCATCTAAAGGAATCACAACTTTCACTTCAAGGTACCGAGCGCTTTGAAAAAGAACAGTTACTACCTATTTCATATCGACTACCACCTGAACCAACGTGAGGCCTGAAGAGATTGTAAAATTAAACTATTCCAGATAAAAATTCCGTTTTTAAGACTTATTTTCGTCGATTATTCTTTAATTCTAGTAGAGATTCAATTAGTCCCGATAATTAAAAAACTTCAATTAAGTACAATGTTCATAACATTCAAACTAAAATTAAGTTCCTGATAACTCCCTCTTTTTTTGGGGGGGGGGGGGGTAAAGGATGTTTCTATTTATTGTTTTCTATGGGCCTGAACAAAGACAAATCATTTTAATCTATATTAAGCATGTATATATATTTCATCCGTACTTAACGGGCTGTCTTGGTTTAACAAACTTGGTCACTGGTCACTTTGTAATACCTTCTCACAAACAAATCAACTTTGAAACCCGTATAACTAAATCTTATTAATCGCCAGTCACTTGTCATTTTTTCAACTACATTGCGACTCCTATTTATATTTCTGATGAATGCGACTAACATAGATTAATAAACATTGCCAATAACTCCGAAACACCTGCACCATAGTTCATACTTACTCCTGTAATATGACGAGATGATGTCCGTAAACTTTATTTATATTTCACTCCAAAGTAATTATTGTCAATCCAATTAAAAGTCTATTTTTATTTTCGATAAACAGCCGTGAAATAGCAAAAAAAGAGACTACGGTGGTGGTTGGCGGATCTACATTGCTGGCAATTTTTAATGAAACTGACAACAAACAATCGTATGATTATTTGATAAAACGTGCTTACTGATTAAAAAAACAAAATGTGCAAATCATTTTTTTCAGCCCCTGTCGTACTTTTGGTGCAAATTTCTAGAACGTCGGATGGCATTGAACCTATGTTAAAAGGAAAACAAGGCGATTATCACTACGTGAATAAGGAGCACCAAAGTTGCCTTATGTGGAGAACATTCATTATATGTTGATACTTTGACATTATTTGCTGATATCTTGTCATTATATGCTGATACTTTAACATTATATGATGATACTTTAACAATATATGCTGATACTTCGACATTATATGCTGATACTTTGACATTATATACTGATACTTTCACATTATATGCTGATACTTTATCATTATGTGCTGGTACTTTAACATTATATGATGATACTTTAACATTATATGCTGATACTTCAACATTACATGCTGATACTTTGTTATATATGCCGATACTTTGTCATTATATGCTGATACTTTAATTGTCATTATATGCAAATGCCTCAACATTATATGCTGATACTTTTACATTATATGCTGATACTCTGACATTATATGCTGATACTTCATCATTATATGCTGATTCTTTGTCATTATATGCTGATACTTTAACATTATATGCTGATACTTTGAATTATATGCTGATACTTTAACATTAAATGCTGATACTTCAACATTATATGGTGATACTTTAGCATTATATGCCGATACTTTAGCATTATATGCTGATACTTTAACATTATATGATGATATTTTGTCATAATATTATGGAATGCCTCAGCTGTCTTATGTTGCGAAGATTCATTATATGCTGATACTTTAACATTATATACTGATACTACAATATTATATGCTGATACTTTGACATTTTATGCTGATACTTTAACATTATATGCTGATTCTTTGGCATCATATAGCTAAAATAGTCTGTTTTCCCCTTAAACTTCAATATGCGAACAGAAGAATTGAAGCGGGTAATATAAGTAATATTCTTAATCACAAAAGGGCCCAGTCTTGTATTCCACCATATTTCAAGTTAAAGACTACACCTTATATTTCCTACAAATATACATCGACTATTGCTTCTAAACTTTTTAATTTCAAGAAAACTTTACAGGGCCTGGATATCGAATATCTGAAACATAATCCTCCATCGTGTTCATGTTCTTCTTCACCCTATAATTATAGTCCTGCTGGACACGTTATTACTGGTGACGTAAATGTAGTTAATAATGAGAACCTTAGATCACTAATTTTAAAAGGTCCTAAATATAGGGAACCCCGATCCTCCAACTGGCGTCGGAATTTCATAAATATTATGGATTCTGTAGAGGATTACGTCTGGCGATGGGCCAGACATGAAAAGAAGACCTTGACACTTTGTCAGAATGGATAAAATGTATACAAATGTAAATGTATGTTAAAATCGCGCATTAAAAGATTGAGGGGCAATATGAGAACCATCTATCCTTCTGTTTTCAATAATCCAAAGTGAAAAAAGAATTAGATAGATTACAGGACCAGTACGTTCTGGTCCCTGCTGACAAAGCAGGTAACAACATTGTCTTTGTGAGGCTAATTATATTAGATGTAGTTTAGAGGAACTTGGATTTAATTCTACAGGTGGTAATTCAACTTATTCTCATAGTTCTCTTTCTAAGGAAGAGATTCTTCAAAATCATATGTCAGTTTTGAATATTTTCAATATTCCAAACAACCAAAATGAATTTGAATTACCATATCTATATTGGATTCCGAAACTTCATAAAAATCCTAACAAAGATACATAGCGGGTTCCAGTTAATGTTAAACCAAGCCTCTTTCTTTACTCCTCACTAAGATATTAACAGTAGTGAAGGAGAAACGTCAAGAGTACTGTGGAACAATATATTTGAGAAGTGGTGTAAATCAGATGTGGATACTTAAAAATTCAAAGGAACTTTTGGAAAATTTGAAATCACAAGATTTTACCAAAATCAACAGCTTAAAAATTCACGACTTTTCAACTTTATACACAACCACCACGATAAATTAAAGTCCAGGCTTTTTGATATCATTGACAGCTGTTTTTTTTTTCAATAAAAAAAGAACTCGTAAATTTATTTACCTTGTCATTGGTCATTTGCAAAATTATTTTGTTAAAAAACATTCTGATTGTATACACAAGTACTCTGAAGTTGACATTAAAAAGATGCTTGAGGTTCTGATTGACACTATCTATGTGGTTTTTGGAGACCAGGTCTTCCAGCAATCTATTGGAATTCCCATGGGTACCAATTCGCCCCGTTATTAGCAGACCTTTTTTGTATTTATATGAAGCAGAATTTGTCCAAAATCTTATACGTGAAAAGAAGATAACACTTGCTGTGGCGTTCAATTCGACATTTAGATATATCGACGACGTATTGTCAATTAACAATGGATACTTCCATTCTTATGTCGATACGATATATCCCGGTGAGCTTGAAATGAAAGATATTACAGAGTCTGACACATCTATTTCCTATTTGGATATTTTACTTGAAAAAGACGTTAATGGTAATCTAACATCCAAGCTTTATGATAAACGTGATAACTTTAACTTTTCAATCGTCAACTTTTCTTACTTATTCAGCAATATACCTTAATCACCTGCATACGGGGTTTATATCTCTCAGTTGATTCGATACGCAAGAGCATGCTCTACGTATGTACAACATCTAAAACAAGTTGCTTTCCTTTAATGCAATACGTGGACCATATCCATGTGTTTTTAGGCGAAATTCAAAGAAAATTTCTAGATTTAGTGATTTTACAAAGGCGAAATTAAATTTTTTTTTACATGTATATTGTAATTTTCATCGTTATTTACGTCTGCTTAATAACACTGTAATGATGAAAAAAAAATCATGACCTTGAAATGGTGTGAATATGAAATGTTGATCTAGGTATATATCTATCACAATTGTTAAGTAGCCTTTAAAATTAACAACAGAATTAAAAGAGGCTTAAGCGTACAAAAAGGTATCGTAATGGTGGAATTTTAACTACATTTGCAGATCTAGGGAAAGGGGGTCGGTTGTTGGAACCCCCTTTATTTTTGCAGAAAGAGGAAGAGAGAGTATGTTTTTTCTGTAATATAGATATTTTACGTCTAGTATTTTCAATAAAAAAAGTATTTCAATCTCTGCCCTTTCTGCTCTCTAGATGGAGTTTTGCTTATTGCTTTCCTCCGTCTACCTTCACAACCCGACCCCGGACCTCGACCACCCACACGTAACATGATAGATTTCACTTTGGTATCATCAGAAGATTCCGGAGAACGTACATGGCCATTTCTGGACCATCTTCTAAAGTAACTAACTTTAACAAGTGTGCATAAAAAGTCATCAAAGGGAGTATCAATAAGAGAATATTTCTCTCCTTATATTATGGGGATATTTCAATCAATGAAGAGAAAGATTCAAAATGTCCTCGTAGTATGTGGGGGAGGGGTTAACTTTTTCTTTAAAAAATAATCTTTTGTTATAATTTGAATATATAATTTTTTATTTGCATTGGAAGCTTCCCCGCACTTTTTGTTGCGAGAAGGTTCAAAATACGGAAAATCAAACATTTAAAAGAAATCAAAATGTATCGAAAAGTTAGACGAAGTCCCCCCCCCCCCCTTCTTCCGAAATAAGATTTTACAGTGTAGTGCACAGGTTGCTATTTTAATTAATTAATTTATTTTTGCTTGTCAACTCATTGGAGGTCTGACCCCTTTGAAAACCGTTGCTACAGGCTAGAATGTGTCTGCGGTGTGACCTAGAACCCCACCCCCTTTCAAAAACTGCTGGATCCGACCCTGCACTGGAGCTCTAGAGGGTCTCGGCACTAGAGGGTCTCGAGTTATCTAAAATGATGATAGGCTATCGATTAAATCGAACAATTTAAAAACACAAAAAAAAGATTAATTTTGTGTGTGTGTGTTTTTTTTCTCTGTCTCTTTTTTAAATAACGGAATGATTAAAATACAACTCCTGCAATCGTAACTTCTCGGCAAAACAACGTGTTTTCCGAGCTCGCCAGAAGGTCTGAGAAGATGTGATTGACAATCTCATCGCACGTGTGTAGACCTAGGCTATTTGGTCTTGCAAGCACAGGTATGTGCATTGTTTGCCAGTGACGCTTAGACTGGTGACAGTATTTGCTACGGACATTAGTTTCATAACATGTGCAGTTTTTTTCTAGTAAAAGTTGGGAGTAAATTAAAAGTCGAATATCTTGGATATGGGGTAACCCCATTCTCTTTAGAGAAGTAAACAGGCTTTCTCCTACATCCAAATAGGAATAACCCATATCTATTTTTGTTACAACGACCGTCAATGCATCCATGGACGAGTTCATTGGTTACTCTAAAAGGTGGCACAGGTTAACCTTTCGTTAACATTTTCTACAATGATCTGCCTGCTTTGAGTAATTGTACTTTCATAGCAAAATTGTTAAATTTTATTCCCGATTGGCCTATAGTCTTGTCATTAAAAAAGTTGTGCTATTTCGATGCATGTAATCCTTACGACTGGGACTTAACATCTGTACTAGATTTATACGGAAGATTCTATCATTGGAAATATAGATTATACACGTGTAGCAGATCTGTAATACGCAGAATTTTTTTTTTTGATATTTCTCCCTCTCCCCCACATGGAAAAACATTGCTACAGGCCTTTATCAAGCTATGTTTGGATTGCTGTCTATCAAATTATTTTTGCGAACCTTGATCCACAAAATTAATGCCGGTAAACATAGTAAAGACTATCTTTTAAAATCTGTTGAATTAAGTGTTTAATTCAACATGTTCAAGCTGTTAAGCTATCTACCGGTATATAAGTTTTTCCTACTTAATTAAAATGCTTGTACCATAAAATTTAGTTTGTATATCGGATATACCGGTATGTATTAAAGAGAAATTCAGATCTTGGTTACGCCAAAGAATTACATAAATACGATGTGCAGATTTTAGAGCGGGGTTTACCAATGATTTGCATATTCTAATTCGAAAAGGGCGAATTGTTCTAAGGGCAAGTTGTCATAGAAGCGAACTCTCTAACATTCTCGCGCATGCGTAGCCTGACGTAAGCCCATGACATCCGGTTTAACACCGTTTATATATTTTCTGCGTGGACCTCAGGGTCTACGCAACAAGGTAAATTATTGATAAACAAGTTGATGAAACAAGAATATCGGCAGTCTCGTTTAAAGTCATCATTTCGTAAGTACTATTGTCGATACAATGACCTTGTCAGCAAATACAATTTATCATTGAGTCAAATGCTGACTGACGTTTTTCGTACTAATTGTTAGGCCATTATTTACACATGAATTGTCGACGGATTTTTCCATTATTTCTCGATCATGACAAGGAGCACACGGCAGGTGTGACCGGTCGGCAGGAGATGCTCACTCCTTCATGGCACCTGATCCCACCTGTTTTGGAGGTCCGTGTTTGCTCTGCTCCTATTTTGTAAAGTTAAATGGGCTTTTGAGCTTGAATACTGTTCGTTATTTCCATATATTTCATGCTGATACTTGAATATTATATGGTCATACTTGAATATTATATGCTGATATTTTCAAATTATATGCTAATACTTCAACACTATATGCTGATACTTTGACATTATATGCTGATACTTAAACATTATATGCTGATTTTTTGGCATTATATGCTGATATACGTCAACATTATATGCTTATTCCTCAACATTATATGCTTATTCCTCAACATTATATGCTGATACTATAACATAATATGATGATACTTCCCTATATGATACTTTGAAAATAGTTTAAACATCGAGATCGGAATACCAAAATTTTTCTACAAAAAAACCCCAACTACATTAGTTTTGTTTTCAAATGAATAGTTTTAGTATATATATATATATATATATATATATATATATATATATATATATATATATATATATATATATATATATATATATATATATATATATATATATATATATATATATATATACATGTACATATATTGGAAAATTGATGGGACGAAAGGGGGAAGAGGAGGGGGACCTTTAATCAGTCTTGAATATACTGGTGGATTTGGGAAGGGGTAGAGGGTAAATAAATATTATTGATGATTAATTGTTTGCTGTTTTACGTCCCATTCGATAATTTTTTCACTCATTTTGAGACGTCACCATGAACCGGTAAAGGGCTTCAAATTTTGACCTTGACTCGGCACTTACGGCCATTGAGCAGTGAGGGATCTTTATCAACGCCTGCCGTGACACAGGGCCTCGGTTTTTAAGGTCTCTTTCAAAGGACCCGCAACTTTCACTTCAAAGTGCCGAGCGCATGGCGAAGGAACAGTTGCTACCCATTTTTTTATCGACTTAGGTCAGTCGCGGCCGAGATTCGAACTCACGACCTTCCGATCACGGAGAGAGCGCTCTACCGACTGAGCTACGTGAACGGTAATAAATAATATTAAGTGTGAACAAAACGAGGAGTGCGTGTACTGCACTAAATTTTTGAGATATTTTGAAAGTTCAGGAACTAATCATGGTAATAAAACTTGGCTTTTTTTGAAAAATCAATGATGGTACAGGGACATCAAAGCAGGAAAAAAATTAGGGGACAAACATTTGATTCGTTTGGAGGTGAAATTTTTTTTCGAGTCATTATTTATTTCATGTTACTACATGAATGAAAGATTATTAATTTCCTAGATGACCAGGTACAGATTATATATTTTTACGCACACCAAACAAAAAAGTCTATCTAAACTCGAACACTCTATTTCCTTGGGGAGAGTGGTGGGGCTACCACCACGCCAAAGTCATCCCAGGACATATTGATTTATTATCGTCATTTTTAAGGACAGATTATTAATTTTCAAAATATGATAGCCTCCGCCCCCCCTTTCACAAGTATTGCGTGGTCGTTCCGACGTTAAAACCACACGTCAGCACTTAAGTTTTTGATAGCTCTGCACTTTTATATGCAATTTTCAAATCAGCAGAATGGGGATTATTGTTCAGGGATTTCATTGTGATGACATCTACATAGTAAATTGGGCTACTAATGACTCAAAACCCCTTCAAGAATCTAGCTGCCATTACATTTGTAAACTGGACTATTTAAAGCTGGTCTATACATCCAGTGTCAGGCATGCGATCATTCTGGAAAACTAAAATCGTCGAAACTGAGCTAATGAAATAGTTTGAACTTTGTGAATATTCACGGTGTTGAATTCTTGCCACCACCACCCCCTACCAATTTTTTAATTAAAAAATTATACACTTAAAGAAATATCTTAAACATCCAAACAATTATATATAAAGTAAATATTTCACTTAAAAACTTAAATTTCAATTAAACTATACCTCAGTATAAATTCATCTATAAGGAATCATAATAAAATATAAACTTGTATTTATTTATTCATTTATTGCAATAATACATATAATTGTATAACCTTTCAGCCAGTAAACACATTCTAGAGGCGTATAAAGGATTTCAAGATGAGGGGGGGGGGGGGTTATTAATGACAACAGAAACTTAAAATACCTGTAGTAAAAATGAGTATTTATGAGCAAAAGGTTTTCTCAAGATTCAGGTTTTCTCGATTGAATACCAAAATCAAAGTTTCCATTTTTTTTTTCATTTATTCATCCTCTTACTTTTTTCATATTTCTTTTTTTTTTTTGGGGGGGGGGGGGGGTATCTCTTTCACATATATCTGCCACTGCCCTTAAGACTGCTTAAAAATCATTATTTAGCGTAACAAAATCCAAATTGTTGAACAGACAAACTTGATACTTTTATTCATAACATTAGGTTCAAGATATGCTACACTTTTATCGAAAGAATTAATACAAATGCATTGAAGTACCCTATACAGATTTTCGCATTACATGTACATGTATATATTTTAAAATACAACGTTAGTTTTCTGTGAAAGATGTTATCCACCTTTGAACGCAATACAGTTAAGGTGCGCAATGGAAATATCGGCACTTTTTGTGATTAAAAATATTCTTAATCAGGATGGCGATTTTTTTCAGTACTTTATTTATATTGGACAAATGTAATTATGGTTTATAACTACATATTGAGGACGATAAGATTTTATATTTAGACTTGTCACGTGATGCAACAATCACGCGATATAGCACATATACTTGCAGTTTCTAGGTCACCTATAAATTTCACTAGTGCAAGGGCATAATCAAGTTAAAATTCTAAATTTTGTGTATAAATATTTTCAACACGCATTGTAGTTTCTGAAAAGTGCTGCGATCCTCTTTAAATTCTGCTATTTCATTGTTAAAATCATATTTGTATGGATGTTGTATTCTTTGCTGGTCAACGGCGTTAAATATATATATATATAATTAATTCATTTTCAAGATTTCACCAGGATCGCAGCACTTTTCGGATACCTTAATACTTCTAGAGTTTATATGTAAAAACTTACTATGATCCATTGAGTGTATTCCCTTGCACTAAATCGATTTTTTATGACTCTTACATTACCCTCCAATGTACTTGCATACAAATATACGGCAATATCAATTATATATAGGAAATGTACGGAATATATATGAACATCATAAAGAAGACATTGCATATAAGTTAATGGCCTCTTAGATATCTTAAAATAATATCTTATTTAATTATAGAATGCATTTTTCGTTATTAAAATATTACTTGATCCGCCTCTCACTGCATACAAACTGTGTCAAGCTTTACGAAATAACGTACATCGACAAGTGCATAGCGATCAGTGACTCGTTTATACCTTGTTATGTGGGATTTTACTAAAGACAAAACAGCGTGTTATAGTAAGTTTTGATCTAATTTGATGGTCTCCTATAGATTAAAATAGCAAATCATTTCATTTTTTTTTTGTATTTTTAAGAATTGTTGGTTTTGTATGATGTCATAGTTAATATTTCCCGTACAAATTAGGTTCCGCCCCCTTTTTGTAGCCTTAACTGTGCTGTGTATATGTGAACGACGATGGAAATGTTTATATCCACTCGAACCTTTAAAATCCGGCCAATTAAGGAGACATGATTTGCTGAGAGAAGGCGTTGATACGACGAACAATCTGTAATATCCCACCTGATTTGATTTTAAATAATAAAAACGTATGTAATTGTCTTAGATCGTATTCTTACACCTTCTGTTACATGCGTTTGGGGCGATTTTGGTATTGCGATCCCGATTTCGAAGCACCATATAAAGAAGTATCTATACTTATAAATTAATAATTATTGCAAATACACTCAGAAACGGGTGCACCAGAGTTCTTACTTACTCTTCTAAGCCATGAAATAGCAAAAAACGTGAGTAAAGTGGCGGTTTCGGTTGGCAGATCTACGGTACTGGCAATTTTTAATGAAACAGACAAGCAATCGTTTATCTATTTCATAAAACGTCATCACTGAATTATTCAATCAAAACTTGATTTAAATGATAGAAAGGAAATAAGTTATTATTACCGATTAAAAAGGAAAATGTCCAAATTATTTTTGTCATTCACCCATCTTAATATTGACGGAAGCTTTTAGAACATCATAAAGCATCGAGCCCGATGGTTTTTTTTTTTAAAAATAGGCGATTATAGCTGCATGAACATAAAAAAGTTTTTTTTTGTGAATGGTCAAAGGAAAATTATTGAATAAGCTATTGTTCAAATACAATTAAAGTTGTAAATTTTTTTTCCCGAATACAGTCTTTTGTATCAAATACTCGACCTATTCATAGGGCGTTAAAAGCTAATTTTTACACACACACACACACACACACACTTTATTGGTAAAATGTGCATATTCGCTGCTTTTATCCTTGACGGAAATGAAATAAGAGCACCTGAATACAATATTCATAACATAGTATGACAAGTTTCACAATAAACGTCAATTATCGAAATTGTTATCTTTCAAGTTCAAAAAAAAGGGGGGGGGGGGTTGAAGACGTACATCTACTTCATCAAGGATTTTGAACAAAGTATTTCTTCCTGCTATAAGCCTGTAGGCTTTCAGTGGTAACTACAATATGTATTATTGGAATTTTTCTGTCGATAGTGGTATAAATTCAATTCACCGCCGCTTGCGCTGGTTTTCATCTAGTCATCATACAATGTTAAAGTATCAGCATATAACACTGTAATATTGAAGTATCAGCATATAACACTGTAATATTGAAGTATCAGCATATAATATTGAAGTATCAGCATATAACACTGTAATATTGAAGTATCAGCATATATATAATGAAGTATCAGCATATAACACTGTAATATTGAAGTATCAGCATATAATGTTGAAGTATCAGCATATAATGTTGAAGTATCAGCATTTAATGCCAAAATATCAGCATATATTGTTAAATTATCAGCATATAATGTTGAAGTATTAGTATATAATGCCAAAGTATCAGCATATACTGCTGAAGTATCAGCATATAGTGACAAAGTATCAGCATATAATGTTAAAGTATCAGCATATATTGTCAAAGTATCAGCATATAATGTCAAAGTATCAGCAAATAATGTCAAAGTATCAGCATATAATGACAAAGTATCAGCATATAATGAATGTTCTCCACATAAGGCAGCTGGGGTGTTCTATATTATATGATGATGCTTCACTATATGCGCTTTATAAATAAGTGAAACATCGGGATCTTCATACCTAAATTCTTTGACAAGAGAAAAAAGTCCTCTTCATTAGTTTTGTTTTCAATTGCATAGTTTAAGTATAATTAGTATCGGCAAATTGATGGGACGAAAGGGGGAAGGGGGCACGTGTAAGCAGTCTTGGATGATCATATACTGGTAGATTTGGGAAAGGGTAGAGGGTAAATATGTAATAATTAACAGTGAACTAAACAAAGTTAGCTTTGCAAAAGCGCGTGAGATATTTTGGAAGTACAGAAGCTATTCATAATATAATTGGTAATAGAACTTGGCCGTTTTTATAAATCAATGATGGTACAAGGACATCAAAGCAGAACAATTCAATTTAGGGGAACAAACATTTTGAGTCGTTTAGAGGGGATGCATTTTTTTTTCAAGTCAGATTATTTATTTTCATGTCACTACGTGAATGATGGATACTATCATCGAGATGAACAGGTACAGATTATTTAACACCTAACAAAAATATCTATCCAAACTCGAAAACTCTATTTCTTTTGGGAGAGGGGTGGGACAATCACCACGCCAAAATCATCATCCCAGTGGAGGACATATTGATTCACTTTCAGCATTTTTCAAGGGCAAATTATTAATTTCAAAAATATGATAGCTTCCCCCCTCCCACAGGTATTGCATTGTCGTTTATTTTCAGATCAGCAGGACAGGGGTTGTCATTCAAGGATTTCATTGTTTCATTGTTATGCTATACAATGCCATGCATGCGATCAATCTGAAAAACTCTAAAATCACCGAGACTGAGCTAATAAAGTTTGTGAATATTCGCATGTACGGTGTTGCAATCTGTCACCCCACCCCAACCCACCCAACTTAAAAAAAAGAAACTTAAAAGAATATTTTAAACATCCAAAGAATGTTTCATTAAAAATTCTTAAATTTCAATTAAATTATACCTCAGTATAAATTCATCTATAAGAAATCATAATGAAATATATACTTGTATTTATTTATTTTTAGCAATGATAAATATAATAATGTAATGCTGAAACCAAACCAGCTAAACAGAAGAATTTCACTACCAGATCATTGACAGATTTAGGGGTGAAGGTAAACACTGACAAACTTTTAAGGAAGAGGTAAGAGAAGCTTTATATACCATTGAGAAATGGCGACACTTTTTCTCTACATCTCCTACGGACCTAGAGAGGACGGATGTGGTCAAACATGAAATAAACCTAACCTCAGATGTACCTTTCAAGGAACCCTATAGACGCATTCTTCCAGGTATGATTGAGGAAGTTAGACATACATGTACCTTGAAAGAGATGTTGGAGGCAGGAGTCATCAGGTAGTCAAGTAGTCCGTACTGTTCTAACGTGGTGCTGTGTAGATGTCAGATGGATCCTTGAGGTTTTGTATAGACCTGAGAAAGCTGAACAACAGGACTATCAAAGACACTTATACTCTACCCAGAATTGAGGACACTTTTGATCGATTAGATGGAGCAAGGTTTTTCAGTAATTTAGACCTAAAGTCAGGCTACTGGCAGTTTGAGATTCGTGAGGAGGACAAGAAAAAGACGGCCTTTACGGAAGGATCATTAGGGTTCTTTGAGTGTACCAGGATGCCGTTTGGTGTCCCCAACGCTCCTGCGACATTCCAAAGACTAATGGAGATGTGTACGGGTGATATGAATATAAACAAATGTTTACTTTTTTCGATGACATTTTAATTTTCTCGAGTACATTTCAGGAGCATCTGGTTAGGTTGGAATCAGCTTTTCAGAGATTACATGTCTAGAAGTTAAAATTGAATCCAAAGAAATGTGAATTCTTCAAAAGTCAAGTTCGCTATTTGGGTCATGTGGTTTCTGAGAAAGGGATTATGACTGATCCAGAGAAAACATTTGCGTCAGAAAATTGGCCAGTTCCATTTAATGTAAAGCCATTAAGATCATTCTTAGGGTTTACAGGGTATTATCGTAGATTCATTAAAGAGTATGTAAGAATTGTAAAGCCCTTGAATGATCTGCTGATAGGACAACCTAGCAACAAAGCATCCAAGAAAAACCAAGAAGAGAAAGAAAGCTTATTGGAAATGGGGTGTGTCTGAACAACAATCATTTGATCTCATAATTCAAAAGTCAACAAATCCCCCTATTCTTGCTTTTGCCAATTTTTCTAAGCCATTTATATTGAACATAGATGCAAGTGTTAATTGTTTAGGCCTGGGGTAGTCCTGTATCAAGTGTGGGATGGAAAAGAGCGTGTGATTGCATATGCAAGTAGGGGTTTAAGGCCATCTGAAAAGCATTATCCAGCACATAAGCTTGAATTTCTGTTTGAAATAGGCTGTTGTTGATAAATACCATGATTATTTTTGAAGTAAGGACTGATAACAATCCTCTTACCTATGTCACCACAACAGCCAAACTGGATGCAACATCACATCGTTGGTTGGCATCATTGTCAGCATATGATTTTAAGATAACATACAGATCATGTAAGCTCAACAAAGATGTTGATGGATTATCAAGAAATCCACCAAATCAAGAACAGTTTTCAGATGTGGTAAAAGCTATTTCCCAGGCGGCATTGGTAAAGGGACATCCCCTAGCAGAGAGTTGTGTCACTGGTAAGTTTCTAAAGCCTGACAATGCTGAAAAAGCTGAGGAGGCGTCACAGAAGTTAAGTACAGTGAATTGGGAATTGGAGCAAGGTAATGATTCTGTTATAAGTAGAGTTAAGAAACAGGGGCCCGTTTTACAAAAGAACTTACGACTAAGACCAAAAATTTTACTTGATTGCAAAATTTTGTAAAATTGATGATTCTGTTTGAAATAACTAGCATAAAAATACACTGTTAGGTTCTTTTTAGAAAGGTTAAAACATTTTCAAATAAATGTGAAATAGGAAGTAAAAAGCAGAATTAAAGTTTGGTTTCATTCGTAAGTTCTTTTGTAAAACGGGCCTCTGTTTAGTAGAAGAATCAAACCAACTGGAAAAGATCTACAAGAGGTATCAAATTCAGTCAAGTTACTCTTAAGGGAATGGAAGCAACTGGTGATTGAAAGAGGAATCTTGTTCAGAAAATCTACAATTGCTAGAGAGGAGATACGTCAATTAGTTTTACTAGGTAAGTATAAAGACAGTGTACTCAATGGACTTCATATGGACTAGTTCGGACTTACTGGTTGGTACAACAACGATTCTACTGGCCAAATATGTATACAGATGCAGTGGAAAAGGGAGAAAATTGAGAGAAGTGTGTGAGGTGTAAGACGAGAGAAGTGCCAAGGAAAGGATTGGTTCCATTATTACTTCAAAACTCATAGAACTGGTTTGAATGGATTTTCTAACTCTTGAGAGGTCTAAAGGTTGGTATAAGAATATCCTAGTCATTACTGACCACTTTACGAGGTATGCGGTGGCTGTTCCGACGAGGATCCAATTAGCATCTACAACTGCTAAGGCACTTTACGAACAGTTCATCTGCCTTATAGTTTCCCCGAGCGTATACATTCGGACCAGCCCAGGAACTTTGAAAGTTCTGTTATCAAGGAACTCTGAAAAATTGCTGGAGTAAAGAAGTGAACTAACCCTTACCACCCTATGGGGAATGGGCAAGTCGAAAGATTCAATCAGACGTTACTAAAAATGTTGGGAATATTGGATAATGAGCAGAATCATGACTGGAAAACTTATGTTTTACCATTAGTCTACGCTGACAATGCAACAAAGCATGAGACGACAGGATTTTCTCATCATTTCCTCATATTTGGTTGGAGCCCTCGACTAGCAATCGATGCATAGTTTCTTAGTCAAAATTGGCAGATAAATAGGAGAAATATCCATATACTGTGAACGAACAACTTGTTTTAAACATATCTGTCTATAGAGTGAAAAATGAGATGTCCGGTAAAATAATAAGAACCTTACATACGAATCTTTTGTTGCCTTTCATGTGCATAACTGAATCTTCTAGTTTAGATGATCATTCAGATGACAGAAAGTCAGGGCCAGAGCAGGAGTTCCAGGAGGTAACAGAATTTAGAGACAGAGTCAGAATCAGGAGATGAAGGAATTATAGTAAGGAAGAGGAAAGGTAAACCTAAATGTATTTCTCATATTCCAGACAGGTCAAGGTCATCCAGGTTGATCTTGCCATCAACCAAAGAATCATCAACTAGAGAAATATCACCTAGAGAAACGACGAAGTCGACTTTCTTTCTCGGAACCATCCTGTCCCACTGATATTGTGACAGAACCCCGCAGGTCCACCAGAGTAAAGAAGGTTCCTGACAGGTATGGTACATGGGTATCTGCCCTAGAGACAGAGATAATTCTGGGGGGTAATGAGAATACATCTGTAGTTTTATTGTATATATAGATTTACTATGTTTTATGCTCATTATAACTGATATGATATTTCTTAAGAACGATTCTCTGTAATCACTTGAACTTTTATATAGGGGCTGTGGCACGCAGAGTCTCAGAATTTCTCCAAACTCTCTATGATTAAAGTCTTTGATACCGTAAACTCAAATCAGGCAAAAAATGGTTGCTACGTGTCATGGTTACCATAGCAACATGTCCTAAATTTGAAAAATGGCATTTTTCAACATGTTCAGGGTCCCATAGTTAACGTTTGCATCAAAGCAAACAAGTGCAAATGACTGTTTCTGAAAGTTGAAGACCTGATGTCTTAAATGCATGATAACATGTTTGGTAAATCAACTATTACAAACGTCTGTTGCAACCACTATTGAAATAACGCCCACTATTGAAATAATTATTTCAATAGTGGTTGAGAGTGCATTTCAAAACCAAACAAGGTTGTAACCACTATTGAAATAACGACCACTATTAAAATAATTATTTCAATGATGGGTGAAAGTGCATTTCAAAACCAAACACAGGTTGCAACCACTAATGCAATAACATATATTATTATACCTCTACTTTTATTACTCTATATAAAATTAATACCATAAAACTGTCTATTTTCCCGAGAAGATACTATTTCCCTCATCGGAGGACTACTCCCTGAAAAATCGGAGCTACTCCCTGGGACTACTCCCTCATGAATATTTATTAATAATTTTAATCAATTCAAATGAACAGTGGGCGGAACGTTCAAGGAATCTCGAGTCTGTGACGTAGTGTTATTAGCAATGTAACTATGACGTCAAAACATTTCGACATGCGATGTCAAAATCATACTTAAATTCTAGCAAAATGAAGACAACGGTAATCCTTCGAAGTGTCAGTGAAATTTATTTATATTTTTTAATAATTTTATTTTCCTCGGTATTGATGCATTAGTTATCTTACAATATTGCAACCACTATTGAAATAACGACCACTATTGAAATAATTATTTCAATAGTGGTTGAGAGTGCATTTCAAAACTAAACACCGGTTGTAACCACTATTGAAATAACGTTGACTGTTGAAATAATTATTTCAATAGTGGTTGAAAGTGCATTTCAAAACCAAACACTGGTTGCAACCACTTTTGAAATGCAATATTACGTTCACTATTGAAACAATGATTTCAATAGAGGTTTTGAATGCTTTTTAAAGCTTTAACCAGGTTGCAACCACATTGAAATAATGTTCACTTTTGAAATAAAGACTTCAATAGTGATTGAAATAATGATTTCAATAGTGATTGAAATAATGATTTCAACAGTGATTGAAATAATTATTTTATGGCTGATGACAATGATTCGAATACCACAACCATATTGCAAACCTTACTGAAATAACCCAACTAAAGAAAGAAAAACATAAGGATGGCTTGTTCATTACGTTTTCCAACATAATAAATTAATTTATTGAGTTTAAATTATGATGTGTAAAATTAATGTTTTCCTTTCTTTTCTAGAAATTACCATTAATATATGGACATCTATGATTTAACTGACGTACCTAAAATTCATACAAAGTATGCAAATGTTAAAAGCAAGCTTTCGCTGAAACTGGCCAACTCAGCAAAAATCAACAGACCCTAACAAAAAATATTATAGTAAACTATAGTTAACGTTATTTCAATAGTGGTTACAACCTGTGTTTTGGTTTTGAAATGCACTTTGAACCACTATTGAAATAATTATTTCAGCAGTTAACGTCACTTCAATAATGGTTGAAAAAGTGTGACCACTATTGAAATAACAACCACTATTGTAATAATGCGTATACTAACAACTCATTTGAAGTTCTGTTTTTTAATGTCTTGACGATTAGACGTTGGATTTACTATCCGTATTTGTAGTGTAGGTAAGCCCATGAATATGAGCAAGAATTTAGTTCCATTTTATATTCTTTTTTTAATTAAAAATAACCATATCTTCAACAGAAAATTTGTACACATATATATCAGTCCTCTTTATTCTTTTTCATGTAGATATTCGTATTTCTACCTCTATCTGTAATTATGATCCTTTCCTTTTCAAATCAATGGCTAAATGAACCTTAAATGTAACACAATAACTTAAAACTTGCATATATTGATTGATTGTCTGTTGGTTTTCGCCGAGTCTGCCAGATTCAGCAGAAGCTTGTTTATAACATTTGCATTTGTATGAATTTTAGATACGTCAGTTAAATCAAAGATATCCGTATAATAATGGCAATTTCTGGAAAAGAAAAGAAAACATTAATTTACGCATCATAATTTAAACTCAATAAATTAATTTATTATGCTAAAAAACGTAATAAACAAGTCCTCCTTTTTTCAATAGTGGGGTTATTTCAATAAGGCTTGCAGTGTGGATTTTTGGTATTGAAATAATTGTCAGCAACTATTATAATAATTGTTTCAATCACTGTTTAAATCATTATTTCAATCACTATTGAAGTCTTTATTTCAAAAGTGAACATTATTTCAATAGTGCTTGCAACCTGGTTTCAGTTTTGAAAAGCATTCAAAACCTCTATTGAAACCATTGTTTCAATAGTGAACGTTATTTCATAAGTGATTGCAACCTGTGTTTGGTTCTGAAATGCACCTTCAACCACTATTGAAATAATTATTTCAATAGTGAACGTTACTTCAATAGTGGTTACAACCTGTGTTTAGTTTTGATATGCACTCTCAATCACTATTGAAATAATTATATCAATAGTGGTCGTTATTTCAATAGTGGTTGCAACATACGTCACTATGGAAACAAAGTATTCAAATTTTGTTCATTTGATTTTATAAAGTCTTACACTTATGAATAAAAACAATTCTAGGTTGAAATGCAAGCAAATAATAAACAAAAGATACTTGTAACATACACCAAGGACGAAATATGATATTTCTTTTAGGTTGACAACGGTTGCCATGATTTTAATACCACGAAGGGATTTTGAATTTACTCTCTTAGTATTTTAATCTTATCCAATCTTTTTAAAAAGCATGTTTCTATATAATTGATGATCAATTTTTAAAGGCGTTGGTGTGAACCTAATTTTCACATTTCAAAAAAATCAAATTAAATACTTAATTAAATAGAGCGTTGCTATGGAAATGGGCTAAAAAAATATGCATAAAAATCTGAAAAATATTCTGTTTCCTTGGATATGTACCCTTGTATGTACATGTAGATTCCCAAATCTTTTATGATTGATATTTATAAACAACTAACCTGATTTTTAATTTTGACTACCACCCAATCTCTAGCTGGATGCAAAAAGCTGGCACATAGGGTTTACTTTTGATATAAAGTTTAGAAAAAACAAACATTTTCCCTTCTTGGTTACCATAGCAACAGTGTTGCATTTTTCATCAAACTTTATCAATATATGATATTCAACTTTAATTCTACCAGATAAGTACTATTCAAAGTGAGTCAAATAATATGTTATTTGATTAAAAGGTAAGTAAATTCCTAAAGCAGCAAAAAATATCACTTTAAACAACTGGTACTTTGTTTCCATGGTTACACTGCAAAGTAACAATTAATGTCAATTTTTCTTATGCTGTCGTTGTTGCAAGGTCCTAAGGATTTATTTGTGCAAGTCATGAAATTTATTGTTTTTCCTCAAGATAGTAGCATTAACCCAATCTTGGCAACAGATTTTGCATGGTTACACTGTGTTACCAGGACAACCATGAAAGTTTTTTTTAGAATAATATTGCCAATACCTAATCACTTAAGGAAATATATATTTATTGTTTTTCTTCGGTTGTTGATTGAGTTTGATCAAGTAATACCTATTATTAGTGAATATTGAGCATTTTTCAGCAGTTTTCAGCATCTAAAATGTATTCCAAATGTACCCATGGTTACACCTTACTTATATATATATTCTAAATACTTTATTTAAAGCATACGTGGCAACAAGGTGTCACATTTTTGTGAGAATGGTTTCTTTGCTTTTCATAGTTTTTATTAAGGCTTAATAAAGATTCAAAGTAGCTGAAAATCTCAATTTTTCCAATTTTTCTGGCTGTTACCATGGCAACCAAGACACATAACAACAAAATTTTATTTGATTTATGTTTCTGGTGTCAAGTTGTAATAATGGGCAAAGTTTCATCAAAATCGGTGACCGTGCGTGGCAAAAAACTTTAAGTGGTTACAGAGAATCGCTATTAAGGTCAGACGACACGTTCCTCATACATGTATATCTGTTTTGTATACCTTCGAATTATTTAAAAAAATATTCAAAATTTTTAATTACCTTCTAGTTTTTAGACTGGTTTCTAATTGTCTTTAAAGAAATGAAACACCAAAAAATGTGTTATTGGCTAATTAAGTTTTTTCCAAAAGGATTTTAAAAGGAAAAACATCCTCTGGTATCTTGCACAAATGCCTGGTAGGGGTACCTAAATTTTTTGCGAGTAAACATGTTAAAGTAGCAATACTTCAATGACAAAATCTTACAAAAAATTATATATTATTGAGGAACATATCGTCTGTCCTTAAGACTTCACTAAGCTAGACTGAGTTAAGTTAATTATTGCATGTAGAATATTCGCTAGTAGGTTAAAGCTTCCCGTAGAATACCACAGTGCACTCTGTGCCTTCACACCTCTGAACACAGGAAGAAACAAGACCTTTCAGTTAAAACTGAAAGGCGGCTTTCAGTGACTTTTCAGTGGCCATTCAGTCACTGAATGGCAGGTACATTTCAGTGACCTTTCAGTCACCATTCAGTGGACACATTTCAGTTATCTTTCAGTCGGCTTTCAGTGACTTTACCGTCGTCTTTCAGTGACCTTTCCGTCATCTTTCAGTGACCTTTCAGTCGTAATTTAATGACCTCCTTTTCATCGAATTTTCATTAGTTTATCAGTAATTATTCCTTAAATTTTTTTAAAATAAGATTATTCACATTTTTAAATGACTGTGTGTTTGTTTTCTTATATTGAAGATAAAATTCAGATAAGTAGAACTGGTAATGGTTAGATGTTCAATTGTCTTAAAATTGTTTACTAAAATGTTAAATTGTAATTATTAACTATAACATTTATGTCTAAACATAATTTTATAAACATTAAAGATAACAATGCAACTGTGGACTCATAAAATTCAGAATGATTTTCGAATTTCTAATTTGTTTCATGAAAATTGATTTAGAAAAAGAAAATTATTCAAATGATGAAAAATAATATTCGTATCAGAATTTAATTAACGGGAATAGATTTGTCCTATTTTTTCTTTCTGTAAAATCTCTAAATCTGTTATGAATATTTTTACACGCTTCTACAAATTGGTAAGTATTTAAATGAATAAACAGACAGTCAATCTGAAAAATAAATCGAGGATATCGATCAAAATACTCTTAAAATAAACAAGAAAAAAGTTTTCTTATTTTTTCAGCTCTAAAATAAAATTTCATTAATTTTCTATCCATCTCACACATTGTATAATGCGGTTAGTTTTCATGGAAATATATGGTTATGAAAGACGAGAAAGAATTAATTATTTATGCCTTTTTTTTAATATTGTAAATTTTGTTTCTTAATTGTTAAAATCGCATAATATTTTCGCTTCTAAAGGATATCGTTTTATTTTACATAAACAGAATTAATTATTTATGCCTCTTGTGGAAGAACCTTAATATTGTAAATTTGCTTCTTGATTGTTATATCGCACGATAATTTAGCATGATAAAAGATATCGTTTTAAGAATTTACAACGTTTTCCGAGGTGAAGATCCATCTCGAATCATTTCTTTGGAGAAAAAAAAAAAACAGGTGCCCGTCGCTGATAATTGTCATCATCCAGACAAGAGATGTATAATTAATTAGTCAGACCCAAAAATCCGCGCAATTAACATAGAATATACAAAATGTATACAATATATATACACATTGCCCAGCTAATCGATACAACAGGTGAACTGGGTATCTCAATTCAATTTCTACAAATTTATTGATTTTAAATCACAAACTTTTCATCAAGACCCCGTGGCGTAATGGATAATATTATTCAATAAAAAGATACAACTGAAAGATAACTGAAAGGCCACTGAAATGTATCTGCCATTCAGTTGACTGAATGGTAACTGAAAGACCACGGAAAAGTCACGGGAAAGGAACTTTTCAGTGACCTTTCAGTGGCCATTCAGTTACCATTCCATCGACTGAATGGTGTAATATCATCCTGTGGAACTACCAAAATATGACGTCATAATGGGAAATGACGTCAGGTCACTGCAAACTTGAGGTGTTATGACGGGGAGAGTGTCATGAACTTTACACTTTATTTCAAACTGCATGTAAAATGCTAGATAGCTATTGCAAAATTCACGGGTCTTTAAACTTTTTTTAAGTCTTATATGTCCGAATATTTTAAAAATACACCGCTTACCTACCCTTGATTGAAATTCATCATGTTTAAAATGCTTATAAAAATATACTTTTGAAATATACTCTGTTTTATACCCGTGGTTGGAGGTAGAATTTATTTTGTGTGTATAAAAGAGTCTGGCGCAGGTGATTAATAAGGATTAATCTGAGAATTTTTGTGTAAATCTGTAAGAAGAGGTTGTTCTCTAACTGAATCTTGCTTGGGAAAATGTGTGTTGGCTTTGTTTTAATACAGATTACGATACTGTGTGGAAAATACCTTCAAATTTGTAGGTAAGTTGAATTTCTCAGGAAATATTTTGTTCCCAAGTAATATTATGACTTTTCCCAAGCACATTTCGGATACACAAGGATACGATGAGTTTATTTATATAACAAAATGTTAATAATTATCGTGTTAATCAGCTGCGCCGAAGCGATTTATATCAAACACTTCAAAAAATTATAAATGACCGTCACGTGATCAACAAAGTCATGTGAAATCATAACAAATATGCTAATATATAGCCGATGAAACCCTTTATATAAATTGAAATTCTAAAGTTCAATACTCATAAATTAAAACCAAAACCGACCTCGCAATGACATATTATTTTTTGAGGCCATTTTAAATCTTAGGGAAGCCTTAACATAGCTACGTTTTGAACTTCGTTATTTTATGATTATTTAAGTCTTATAATTTAAAGTTTACTTAGTTACATGTTGGTAAGACTTAAGGAGGGATCCTCTTTATCTTCTCATGATCTTCTCATATTTCTTGTATTTAAAAATTTATGAAATTTTATAGACATCAAGAACACATAATCACTAGAAGCCAGGTCAGGTCAAATTCATTATCTTTTTCCTTGACAATTAGAGTAAAAAATCACTGTTGCTAGTTATGTGATGCCTACTGCTATTTTAAAAGATAAAATGTTTTTCTTTTTGTACAAAAAGATGTTACCATATTGTGTCTATCAGGTGAAATTTACAAAATAATTGACATTATTTAACTTAAATAGATATTGGCTTATCCAAATTTCCTTTGTTTTTTCTGAATTTTTTACATGTAGGATATATTAAGTATTTTTATATCCTTCTCGTATTTAAATATTTCTTATTTTTATGTAAGGTAAAGAAGACATATAAATATACAAAATGATACAAAAACAAAAACAAAAACAAAAAAACAAAAAAAAAAAAACAAAAAAACAAAAAAAAAAAAAAAAAGAAAAAAAGAAAAAAAGAAAAAACTTTGACCCTGTAGTAAGAGAGAAAAACAATTTTTACTGATTTTTTGCTCAAATCTGTTTTTAGGTTGGAAGCTTTCAAAAGCTAACAAGATTGTAGTTTGTTTAGAAAATCAGTATTATTTGCTATAGTTTAAGACTTTAGGCCATTATTATTAATTTTAGCTACATTTCAAAATTTCTTTGTCTTTGTTTAAAAAAATTAACTAAATGTATTGTTCTCTAAGTGATTTTGATAGGCAGAAAAGGAGATATTTCCATACTCCCCAGTTCAGTCAAAAATATAGTCCCTGCTAGATTTCAAACTCAGTTTTCTATTTCTATTTAAAATTGTACAATTATGATGAGTTAAGAAAATTATGATCCTTTTAATACATTACAGCTAAGTATATAAGACATACAAGCAAATATACTTGGAATATTTCGTCTAGTCAGAAACCAGACAAGAATCCCTCCTTAAGTTAGTTAAGTGTACATAATTAAGTTACGATAGAGTACTTCCTTCTAAAAATTGTCAGGAGACATTTTATTAAAGAGGGGGAGAATGTCACAGGGTGACAATAACTTGTTTTTATTTTCTTTAGAATTAGTAGTAAATTAATACAGCTAGTTTTGCATTTATTCATTCCTAGTGGTCATTGTTATTTTGGTCATTGTCATCGTGTTTTTATTGAATTCTTGTTCGTAAGGTGCACTGTGTCACGTGATTATGTTTGGATGTTACGTGATTGTCTTGTGAACTATTGTTATTCCAGGGTGAGAGTGGTAGAACCAATAAGTATGGGGTGTAGTTGCTATGTACGCATGTGTGAGTGCTAAATACTTATGCACGAGCTATTTCTTGTAATCTGGACATTACACTTTGAATATTTTTAATATTCCAAACAACCAAAATGAATTTGAATTACCATATCTATATTGGATTCCGAAACTTCATAAAAATCCTTACAAACAAAGATACACAGCGGGTTCCAGTTAATGTTCAACCAAGCCTCTTTCTTTACTCCTCACTAAGATATTAACAGTAGTGAAGGAGAAACTCCAAGAGCACTGTATAACAATATCTTCAATATACACAATGTATTCGAGAAGTGGTGTACATCAGATGTGGATACTTAAAAATTCCAACGGCTTAAAAACTTACGACGTTTCAACTTTATACACAACCATTCCCCACGATAAATTAAAGTTCAGGCCTTTTGATATTATTGACAGCTGCTTTTTCAATAAAAATGGAATTCGTAAATTTACCTACCTTGTCATTGGCCATTTGCAGAATTATTTTATTAAAAAACATCTGTACACACAAGTACTCTGAAGTTGACATTAAAAAGATGCTTGAGTTTCTGATTGACAATATCTATGTGGTTTTTAGGGACCAGGTCTTCCAACAATTTATTGGAATTCCCATTGGTACCAATTGCGCCCCGTTATTAATAGACCTTTTTTGTATTCTTATGAAGCAGAATTTGTCCAAAATCTTATACGTGAAAAGAAGAAAACACTTGCTGTGGCCTTCAACTCGACATTTAGATATATCGACGACGTATTGTCAATTAACAATGGTTCTTTCCATTTTTATGTCGATACGATATATCCTGGTGAGCTTGAGATAAAAGATACCACATAGTGTGACACATCTGTTTCATATTTCGATATTTTACTTGAATGATTGATTGATTGTATATTGTTTTACGTCCCATTCGAGAATTTTTCACTCATATAGAGACGTCTCCATACACCGGTGAAGGGCTTCAAATTTTGACCTTTACTCGGCACTCAGGGCCATTGAGCAGTGAGGGATCTTTATCGTGCCAACGCCTGCCGTGACACGGGGCCTCGGTTTTTAAGGTCTCATCCGAAGGACCCGCAACTTTCACTTCAAAGTGCCGAGCGCATGGCGAAGGAACAGTTGCTACCTATTTTTTATCGACTTAGGTTTGTCGCGGCCGAGATTCGAACTCACGACCTCCCGATCACAGAGCGAGCGCTCTACCGACTGAGCTACCGATATTTTACTTGAAAAAGACGTTAATGGTAATCTAACAACCAAGCTTTATGATAAACGTAATGACTTTAACTTTTCAATCGTCAACTTTCCTTACTTATGCAGCAATATACATCGATCACCTTCATACGGGGTTTATATCTCTCAGTTAATTCGATACGCAAGAGCATGCTCTACGTATGTACATGTACAATTTCTAAAACGAGGTAAATCGTTGACAAACAAGTTGATGAAAGAAGAATATCAGCAGTCTCGTTTAAAGTCATCATTTCGTAAGTTTTATGGTCGATACAATGACCTTTTCAGCAAATACAATTTATCATTGAGTCAAATGCTGACTGACGTTTTTTTATACTAATTGTTAGACCTTTATTTACACATTGAATTGTCGACGGATTTTTTCCGTTATTTCCCGATCATGACAAGGAGCATACGACGGGTGTGACCGGTCGGCAGGGGATGCTCACTCCTCCATGGCACCTGATCCCACCTCTGATGTTTTGGAGGTCCGTGTTTGCTTTGCTCCTATTTTGTATTGTTTATTGGACTTTTGAGCTTGAATACTGTTCGTTATCTCCATATATTTCATTTAATTATTGGTCGATGTTCTCCTGCGAGAAATCAACCGGGATCTTGAATGCAGTTAAGCCTATGATATTCCTTACAGAATCTTGGTTTTGTAACTGGTAAGAAATAAATTAATATTGATTTTGAACTATTGAAATTTAATAGATAATAGTGCGAGTGAATTTGTCTAGTGTGTCATTTTCATTTCAGGTCAACTTTGTTTCAGCTTTATTTATTCATTGTTTCCTTGATGTTTGTCATGAAATAAAATATTTGTGAACCTTCATCTATGGATTTGCCTTTTCTATTCCTATGATGGAAGACCCGTCAGAAATATTTCTAAACCTGTACTTTTCTGTAATTTTGCTTATTTTTCTCTGTAATTTTACATATTTTCTCTCTAATTTTTCTTATTTTTCTTAATATTTTTTTCTCCCCTCATTTTTCGTACATTTTCTAATTTTGCTTCGTTTATTAAATATCAATTATGTATTTACCCTTATGTAAGGAGAAGGCTAACCCTGCTACTAAATCCCATCCCTTTTTGTGAACAAAGTATTCTTTAAATTAAAATATTTACATCTATATTCAAATGAGTTTAAAAATATACTTTTCAAAGGAGTTCTTTCAGTGTGTGTAAAGGTCGTCTCTTGCTAGAACCGAGGATGACAGTAGAATCCGATGGATATATTGTTCAGATACTAGGTCCATATTTGGAAGACCGAAAAAAATAAAGATGCAGCCATTCTTAACAAATATTTGACAGATGTTAGTAATGGAATTTGAAATTGGGAAAAATATAAAGATATTTTAGTTCTGGACCGTGGATTTAGGGGGCTCGCGTCGGGACTCAAAGAGGCTCAATGACATGGTCCACATCTAAGCAATAGCATCATTCCTTAAAATGTTATTGACTGTAAAAATATAGGTACACAAGGTAGAAGGACCTAGATGGTTTAAACAATAGGAAACTTACTGGGAAACTGGCCTTCTTCCAAATAAAAGGTTAAAAAAAAAAACAAACAAAACAAACAAGCACACACGCAATTAAGAAAACTGTCTTAATGATTAAATATCACTACAGCATCGCAAAATATTGTTTTGTTATTACGTACATGCTTATTTAATTAAGTACAGAGACCCCGGAATTTATGTAAATTTCCGCAGGTATTGTACCACACAGACAACAAAGTAATGGATATATGTAAAATAATTTATTATTGAATTAAATAATATTAGAGGGGTCGGGAAAAAGGGGCTACTGCAGTAAGCTTAAGTGGAAACATCCTTATGTTTCCTTATAAACATAAGCAATTTTTATACAGATCTGCATTTTGAGACTTTTTTAAATGATAAAAACGCAATATATATTATTCATAATTTATATCAATAAGGGGTATTCCCCGTAATTCCTCTGTGTTGGTCGGTCTTGAGAGATTTGACGTGGAAGGAAAAGTAGAAGTTTTCGATGTGACCACACCTCTCAAGCAAAATAAAAATATGCCCCATGTATTTACTATTTCAGCCTGTTTTTAATTACATAAATTTTGTTTTGTTTGGAGGGTGTGTTAACAGTCATATTGTGAGTCAAAAGTGTAAAAAAAAAAAATTGGCTGAAAAGCTGCATAGTGCACATGTTTTGACATTTACTGTACAAATATGACGTCATCAAATAAAAAATGCGTGGCTTTAGCGCTTTGGTGAAAAAATAAAAAAAAAATAATAACTAGAAATTTATTTCACCAACAATAATGTGTCTTCCGTTTTCTTGACTCCTTTGAAAAAGATCTTATCAATAAGAAAATTTTAAATGATCAATAAAACTCATCTTAAAGCTTCCAAAGATATGTACGCACAATTAAAAAAAATGAAATGTCTTCATTTCTGAATTACTTTCTTGTTTTCCCGTTTTCTTTATTTATTTCCAGTCATGACCGGAAGAGCTCAAAACGAATAAAAAGCTCATTCTACTTCTAAATTATTTACTGATCATCCCTAAAAGTGTCTACTAAAATATTCATGTTTGAGACAACTTCCGGTTTTCGGGCGGCAAGTCTGGTGGAAATGGTTTGCATGGACAAGGCCTATCCAACGTCGGTATTAGCCCAGAATGTGTTTAAAAACAAAACAAAACCCCCCGAAAAATTCACGTTCTTGCATCGCTTTCTGTCTTGATTGGAGGTCTCGACAACGTAAAATTTTTACATAATGCTTATTAACTGATGAGTGACTTTCAGTCCTGAAAGTTTTAGAATTCAGTCGCTTACTGTTGCTGAGCACTGTGTGAACAAAATATCATTTAAAGGACAGAGGAACTAATTTTTATGCTTTTTGTTACTATACTCTATATTACATGTAACATGAGAAATGCTGAATAATTTATTTTCTACGTGATCAATTCTAGATATCCTAGTTAGTGGTACAGGATGCTTCACTATTCGTACATCATTTTATATTCCTTAGATGTTACTTGTTCATCTCCTAAAATTTGCTAAACCTGGAGAAAAAATCATATAACGCAAAAAGACTTTACCATTGTATGTCTTCTTGTAGTCCACATACATTTTGTAACCGTCGATTGGCACTGAGGTGTTATATTCCCGTACAGTGATCGTTATAGATTTATATATCAAGACATCCTCCACTGTGTACTGGTCATCAGAAACACGAGTCCAGTTGTTTGATTGTGAATCCTTGATGATTTGTACATCATTAAAGATTTTGGAAATATTGCTCCATGTAAATATTAGCTTTCCATTCATGAATCTCGTTGATATCAAAAATGTTTCACCTAAAATGATTCAATGATAAAGAATCATTTCTTTTCTCTTATTGGTAAAACTCATAAAACACTAGATGTTGTTTATATAAATAATAGTCATTGTCGCATGCCTGTCGGCATAATCAATACGATCTCTTTTACATGTAAAGTATTATTCTGAAAAGATAGGGAAAAAGTTAATTATTAAATTATCAAGTTTTTGACAGGCAAGAAAATTAGCCCGTTTACGTGCACCAATTTATATTAGTTGTGCACAATTTAGCATAAAGGCAACTTATACACCAGGACGTTTTTTGGCGCATCGGAAGGGGGATTTAGCAAGATTTGCAGTATTTCTTACTCCTACTGTAAAATATACATCAAGTCAGACTAGGTGCAAATTTACTTTTAAATTTGAGCAAATTTACTCCTGGTGTATTTTCAGCAATGTGAAATTGTAACAAATTAACATTCGCGTGCAGATAAAAAACATTACACTACTTCTTTATTCCAATATCATCTATATAAGGAAGCAAACTAAACTGCAAGGACAAAAAAAAAAATATTTTTCTTAGCCAAATATGAGCAACAGGGAGTTAAAGAAAATTAGAAAACCCTAAAAAAAGTATTCTTTGTTCTTACAGAATACTTTGAACTTGCCATCGTAGTATCGATTTATACATAGTTTGCTTCTACATGTGAACTCTTTGCAGAAATAAAATTTAAACACCAGGAGTAAAATTAACATATGTGTTTACACTTGTACATTTTTATGTATTTTAGATTCCAGTATGTCCAAATTAGGAGGCAAGGTCTAGGATTGGACCAAAATATTTTTTATTTATCAGTCTATTCTAACGTACATTTTAGAAAAAAAGGAAAATATTGATATCATAATAATCTTAAACCAAAGTTTCTCAACTAAATAAACAAGTATCTAAATGTAGTTTAGGTTCGGAGTTTGTTTAAATCAAGGCAGAGAGGGGAGGGATTGAGAATAAAGCCATGATAGGAGAGAGATAAAGTTCTTAATGTTTCTTAGAAAATTAGGTAAAAATACATGGATTTTATTTTTTAAAAAGTGTATAAAAATACTAATTTTTTTTTTTTTTTTTTAATCAGGACGGTAGGTCAGTAATGAAAATGATTATACATGTACATGTAAAATTAATATTTCATAAACTCGCTGCAATTGAAAAAAGAGAGAACTAGAAAGGATTTTGTTAGAGTAATCAGAGGTCGTTTGTTCGATAGCAGATAGAAACAAGCAGTCTTTGGATTTTCCTTTTAGAAAATCTGTTGATCGGTATAACACTGGGTCTTTCTTACCTTCAACAAGTTCAAGTTCAAGTTCATTTATATCTCTCAAATCAATATAAGAGATAAATAAAATGCTATATAAGGTTCTATGTAGAATATATACAAAGACAATATAAAAGATACACGTGAAATAGCAGGAATACATACTAGTTAGGTTAATACAAATAATCATGGAGGACAGACTTGTTCATATACTTAAGATATGTAATAACATAATTTAATTGATACACTGGTTTCACTAACTGACAATTATTCTGAAAATTTATAAAACTTTGGTCTATAACAATATTTGTTTTGGTAGATGCTATTTCCGACATTCTGCAAAAAAAAAAAAAAAAAAAATGACATTCTAGAAAATAGAGATACTCATTTGCTATTTGTCCTTATTACTAATATTACAAAGTCTATCATTCTGGGGAGTTCGAAACCATCTCCCAGTCTAAACTTTAACGAAACCAACATGAACAATTTACATGTGCATGTACTATTATCACTGTTTCTTAAGAACGATTTAATTCAATCCCAAATGCTAACGAATGAATTTTAAGTATCATTTTTACGTAAACATTTGTTTCTACAAAGGGTTAAAACGCCTTTCGCTGAGTATATAATTTCCTAGAGGGAATTTGAAAATTCAATTGAACAGTTTAGAATTGTGTATGAAGAGCTAAGATTATTGATATAACATTAAATTTTGATGGAATTGACTTTTTTATTAACTCTTTACAACTTACTGAACTGTGACGCTACATACACTTAATGTTCACTTAATAGAAATATGACGTTATCTTTCCCCCGAAAGCACTTTATAGCGAGGTACAAGTTTCTCTAAATTTTAGCGTAAATAATTATGACGTAATATTTTAATAAGATTATAACTTTTCTTATTTTATGAGATTTTAACAAGCATAAGTTAGAAGGGAATTGGCATCAAACTGAAGATTAAATTTACTTTTGAAAGTGCGTGAAAAATGCGTGATTGCGGGGAAACGGTACCTGGGTATATGCGTGATTTGCGTTAGAAATAGGAAATGGTATATGCGTTAAAATGCGTGACTGTGGGGAAAAGGGTTAATCTTTTTTTCATATTACCTATTTGATCTCTTAACTGTTCCCTATGGCATGATATGATGTTCTTTGCAATCCAGAAAGCAGCATATGACCTTTTTCAGCTTATCCGATACTCAAGAGCATGCTCCGAGAACGCACAATTTTTAACTGAGATAGGCTCTGAAAGGTAAGTTATTGTTAAGGAAGTTCTAAACACTGCACACTAAAGAGTTCTATTTGTAGGGTAGTTTTATTGAGTTAGAGTGATCTGCCCTTGGAAGAAAAATAGAATATATGGGAATCTACAGTTAATGACACAATTTCTTATGAATTAGAGTATTCTTAAAGTTATGTTAGACCACGATTAAGTCATAATTTCCATTATTTTTTCCAATGCAAGTAAACAACAGTGATTTCTGTTCACAAATAGTTCATTGTCTTTGAACATTATTTCTGCAGAAATAAGGCAGGTACCTTATGTTGAAAATGAACTAGATACACTGAATATGTGCTCCTATATATGATATATTTTTCTCTCAGTCCAAAAAGCATTTTACATTAGTGTTTAGAGCTTCTTTAAAGGAATTTCAGCACTCTCGTTTAAAGTCAGCTTTTCGTAATTATATGGTCATTTTAATGACCTTGTTAACAAATATAACCTATCACTGGATCGTATTATGGCTGACGTGTTTCATACCTATTGTTAGGCCTTTGATCTTATACTTAATTTGACTATGGAATATTCTGTCTACCTGATCAATACACAGGGCTCATGGCGGGTGTGACCGGTCAACAGGGGATGCTTAATCCTCCTTGGCACCTGATCACACCTCTGGAATTTCGTGGGGTACGTGTTTTATGCCTTCTTCACAGATTTGTACTGTTTATAGATTTTTTGAGATTGATCACTGCACATTAACTTCACCTTTTTCATTCTAACATTTTCATGGAACATTGTACATGTATATAATTTTCTCATTTCCTATCATTCTAGTATTAAATCTCCAAAACGTACCAAATGACAAAATATGATGTTCTAACTCCTCCCTCCTAAAAATGAGCTTATTTTATTTCAATTTTTTTTTTAATTTCAAATTTTTGGCATCCGAAATATTTTAAATAAAGTAACTTTATAATATCTGCGTTCTAAATGACAGAAAATGAACTTATTATAACATTTTGTTTATAGATTTTCTTAAGATCGATCACTGTTCGTTAGTTTTTCATTTAAAATTTTAAAGGAATTCAAATTACATTAATTGTTCCTAAAGACATGGAATGAGTCCCTTTCTTCGAAAAGATACACATTTCATTTTCTGTCATTTTGAGATATTAAATTGGGGAAAAAAAATGAAATTTAATAATGTATAATCATAGGTTCACAATAACAAGCCATGATGAAAATAATTTTGATATCATTTTTGGCTTCCAAATTGTTCCAAAAGAAAGTGATTTTATGTTTTATGTTTGATTCCTTTCAAATCACAGAAAATGAGTTAACATTAGTATTTTAAAGGAAATAAAATTTTATTAAATGTTACAATTTTGACTATCTGGTTTAATTAAACCAGACAACGTTCATAAAACATGCAGCGATTTTTTTCCTTCCTTCGAAAAGGTATGAATTGTAATTTTGAAATCTGATGGCCGAGATTGTAAGTAATTCTATCTTTCTTACTTTGAAATGAAAGAAGCCACAATTAAGAGGATATGTACATAATACAACTTCCTAAAATATTGATTCATCGGAATTGGATACGAAGACAAGCATGCTTGTGTGTTGAACTCTAGCTGGTTTATTTTTCTACAAAATACTTTGGTTAAAGTCTATAATACGGATGTTTTGTCTAATTTAATTCAATCAAGCTTAGAGGGAATGAGGCACAGAATGAGTCTCTGTTACAATAACAACTACTTTGGGGATATTTTTGATATACAATTTTGCTAATTAAAACAACTCGTTTTAAAAAGTGTTTAATTTTACATGTAAACAAAACAGATTTTTATTTATTTTTTTAAATTTTTACAGAGATTTTCAATCAAAAGAAAATAAAAAATATTCTTACTAAAGATCTTTTATGCCACCTCTTAACACAATGAATGTGAAGATATTTCGTTCATGCGAGAAAGAGAAACGAACAGCATTCACATAGAGTGAGCAGATGAATTTTTAGAGATATGAATGAAAGTTTTAGAGTATATTCATAGAAGGACAAATGTAGCTTTGTTTTTTTTAAAACTATGACCCTTAATTTTAATTTTTTTTTTGTTTTAGTTATTTTTCTCTTAAAATGCTTTTTAACCTTGATTTCTTTTGTACATTGTAGTGAAAGTTTTGGTTTATACATGTAGTTTTAATTCCAGCAAGTCTTCTTTAAGATTTTACTTGTCATTGTGTTGCTTATAATTTATATAACATTAGTTTATAATGACTTGAGGCCTAATAAGAATGTCCAATCAAACGTGTACTCTGCACACTCCTTTAGTAAAATGCTATCTTAGTCCATAAATTATTAACATTCGAAAATATTATTAGTTATCCATTCAAAAATTACTGAATAATATATCAATTCCATTATTTTGAAACTTTTTAAAACAACCACTGTATAAGGTATCAATATTGTTGTTCTACTAAGATAGTGTCAGATTCATGGGGGAAATTTGCATAAGTTTCCTACCTTCTATAAAACAAAACATCACAAATAAAGTAAGGCGGCACAGAAGGTTGAATCTACCCATCTTTCACTATCTAAGCCAAATCGTTTATACACAATTTCAGTTTCATTTCCACACTGTTCAGCGTTGGTGAAAGTCTCGTTCTGTAAACGAATTACAAGGCAAAAATATTTCTTCCTTTTGTTCTGCTCTTTTATATTATTAGTTTAGGAGGAAGAAAATAAAATTCCGTCAAATAAAATATGTAACTAACAAGAATATGATGTAGTATACAGAGAAACACTACTTCTCAACTTCACATTTCGATTTACGTTCTGTTAGATATTTCCACGATGTGTCCTTTTTTTCTTTAAATCATTTAAACCTGCTCTTCAATATCAGAAATAAATGCAATTACTTCTTTCAAATCAAAATTTTTAAATCAATTAAACGACATTTGTCTGCAGGGCCCAATGTACTGAATATCAAAGAATTACAAAACACAATTTTCGAACATTTAATTCTTGCTAATAAGCTACGTAATTACTTCGGATTTATTTATTTTTAATGATGCAATATGAGGCGACTTTGTTTTTAAATAAACGAAGTCGTATAGTTTTGTAATTGTTATTTTTCATGTAAATTAAAACAAACAATGCAGTCTTAAAAGAGTTTGATTAGGTTGCTTTACAGAATCTGTGAGCATCCTGTATTCACACGCCTCCAAGTACCAGTACTGCTCCTGACTAATTAATATTGTTCCTTATGAACAAATGGAAGAAATTACATATTATCAAACAGAATAACATGAACCTTATATTTATCAATCTGTTTTGATTAAGAAGAAAAACTTCGTTCAAGAAATATTGAATTTCAAAAAACCATTTACGAATGTTACTCTCAACAAAAATTATAAATAGTATTGACCAAATCGATCCCCTTCATCATAAAAAGCCAGAGATATGACCTTGCTAAGATTTGGTCTCAGACCTTTCTGTTACAAACCTTTCCGTCATCACAATAAAATGAAAAGAAAAAGCCGAGGCTGAAAAGGACAAGGAAAATTATCCATACAAGGTGAGACGGAATTGAGTCACCGAATACACATTAATTTTTGCTTAAATTTCTCAGAAATTGACTCAGCTATATAGTAATCTCTTAGATTTTATAACTGGTTATTGTTTGTCCAGATGGTGAATAAGTTAAGATATGAAGAAACATGTAAAGTTTATTTATTTTTCTTCAAAAATATTTTACATATTACCTTTGCATGTTTCTAACAATTATCATCTTCACCTTTCTATTTTTTTCTTGTCTCTGTGAAAGTATTTGGGAATCTTACGAAATAAGCATCTAACTGCCATCAGTTTATAGAAATTAAAAAAAAAATTCAATCAGGTCAAGATCTTTTATCCACTAATCTACGGATTGTGCTAAATATATATACAACCCTATTAGACAGATCTAGACATCATTTAAGTTATACTAACATGGTTTCCTTATCAACTCGAATTATTACAAAAGATATTAGGACATTGTCAAGTGTAAACATTCATATTTATGGACAATGTTCCTCTTGGTTCGGTCTTTCTATCAAAATTCTGTCCTTTTTCTTCTACTTCATTGTTGTATATTTATTGTACTTCAGTGAAGTGTTGACTTCATTTGTTTGTAAGAAGTGGAACTTTAGTAGTTTTTAAGGACAGTGAAACGTAATATTTAACACATATAAACATAAAGGGATTAGGCAAGCTTTTTGCAATCGTAATAGTTTCTACTTGAAATAGATAAAAAAAAATGAAAACTCAAAAGGAACAAACAAAATGGTAAAGTCTTATAAATTCCTTGAAATAAGTAATATAGGACAAAATAATAAATAAATTTGAACTTTATTGTTGTTAGTTAGAAAAATATTCAAAAGATAGATAAGTTTGGCTTTCCAGAAAGCCTGAAATGTCATCTCTTTGGCTTCATTAATGTCACAGAATAAACAGTGGAATGTTATATTATTCTCTCAGCTATTACAGGCAGTAGTATCGCTTTTGAAAAAATGGTGGGTGGAGGACAGAAAAAAAATCGGCGATTTATCTGAACAATCTTTGACAAGGGGAAAAAGGGGCTATCCAAACTCAACATTTTCATTTCTTGGAAGGAGGGATTACAACTTTTCCGACAAACATATTTTATATTATAATACATTCTCGTGGGATGATTTGACGTACCATACTGCAACAAAAGGTGGAAGAGGGGTCAAGAATGCACCTTTTCAATGTTTGGGGAAAAAAGTGGAAGGGGACGGCCCTCCTGGTGCTATTTGCCTGTATTATTTTACCTGTTGTAAATATGCTTTATTCAGTTTAAATATATTTTGTATAAAGAAAAATTCGTAAGAATTATTTAAAGTCATATTTTGCGTTTTTTTTTATAAGTTCAGATTACCTAAATTAAAAAGATCTTTCTATTTGTTTTATTACTTTATATAAAAATAGGACTTTCCTGTAAATTTCACAATTTAAATCAATCACGTTTCAAAGATATTAGAAAGAACAAAGTACGGTTTCAATACAAATCTTGCCCTGTGTTTTTCTTAAAAATAAAAGTGATGTAAAAAATTAAAACTCATGCTTTTTGAATTATTGAAATTCCATGCAGAAAGATCATACAAATCTTTTTTCTCACATGACCTTCCAAATGCTAATTGTGACGTCATAAACTTGTGCATTTTCCCGTATTTTCTTAAAAAGTTGCAGAAGACACCAATTTTCAATGGAATTTTCTTTCAGATAATATTGTCCACAGGCATCGCCCACAAAGATTTTGAGATATGTGATTTTTCAAAGAATTTTACACAACATATCTAAAAATTAACGTGGGCGACGGCTGTGGACACTATTTTCTTAAGGAAAATAACCCTTGAAATGGGTCATTTTAAGGCTTTTTCTGTTTAAATAGAGAAATGCATCAAATTAATGACGTCATATATCCAGAATGGTACTCCATCATGCTATATTCTTTCCTGATTTATTACAGTCATATACTCAACTAATATTTAAGCCAGTTTCAAAACTTTTTGAAAACATTAAATTTTTAGGGCACAATAAAGCTAAAACCATACCTTCTTCTTTAAAACAATAACCGATTTATTTACCGATTCAGATTTTAATTAAGAGACACAGTTTATTTTTTTTTTAATCAGTCTAATTATTGAAAAATGAGGTTATTCAAGTTCAAAATCGGTGAAAAATTTAATTTCAACGTAAATAACATATATCATGTTTAACTACACCCAATCTCGTATTTTTATTTTTTAGCTCAGATACGCCATATATAGCTTTAACAATTATTCCGAAAGAAGATGGATAAAAAATTAGCGTTTCTTTTGACTTTAGTTCTTAGCCGCCTACTACGACAGCAAAGAAGTTTTAAAGCGCCAACTTAAATTAATCTGAACCTGAATTAATTCCCAAGACTTTCCTTGTTTTCCTTAATCGTATCCTCTGATGTGACTTGACCATCGAGACACTGGGAATATCAAGGGAAAAATTGAGACACTCCTGCATCATGCCCTTCTGCTGCCCATGCAGATTCATGTTCTAACGCTGTTTTATGTATAATATAAGTGCATGTACATGTATACGCTCCTGGGAAAAAACACATACATAGAAAGGTAATAAAATTGAAACGTTACCATTTAAAATTAAGTATTTACACACTGAAAACAACCCCAATCTACCAACATCGATTTTGTAGGCTGTTCCATGAGACACACATTTTATAATTTTGGCTTTATTTCAAGTGTGATTTTTTTTTTATCTTTTCTCAGTGACGAAAAACGCAAATTAGAATTGCATAAAGAAAAATGATAACAGTTGCTTTGTTTATTAATTCTGAAAATCTGAGCCAGGTAAAGAAGACTTATCTTTTCCTAAAACTTTTCTACAGGGGTAAATTAAATTTAAATAAAAAAGAATATAGTGCACACATCCGTGAAAATACTCATAATGATTTTTTATGATCTTTATTCCAATGCCTGCAGCACTGAGTTACTTAAATCAGAGACATTTATGTTTCTGCCTAAATTGCGCTTTTAGGTAAAATTTCTTTTCCTCGAAATTTATTTATTTATTTATTTATTATTATTATTTTTTGAATAAGTTCTGTTTTATTTTTCATATATACGGCATTAATTATCGATCGACTAAAGTGCACATAAAAGTAAAGTTTTTGCCATTGTATATATGCATTTAATGTGAGTTGTTATTGAAATGTTTTCACTGTTTTCTTTCGTTAGTAAATCTTGGATCCACGCCTTGGCTTATACATTCAATATGCCATGTTTTGTATATTTTGATCCCCGCGAGCTGACCGTCGTTTTACGCAAAAGCCTAGATACAATGTTTATGTATATATTATATAAGCCGTTAATGAAGACCCACCACCACCCAAGTGATCCTTCCTCTATTACTCTTAATGAACCCTGGTGTTTTTACTTTAACTTTAAGATGGACAATTTTGTTTAATAATAAGACAGACTTTGGTCAATTTTGTTTACATCTCTATATTTAGAAATCGTGTCATCGTCAGTTCCTTTGCCAGAACACCAGCTTATCAATGGCAGCTTACACTAGGACTTTACTTCCGGTGAGGGAGATGACAATAAATCCAATATATGTATTTTTAATCGTTAGGAGTGTAACTTAACAAACGTTATGCTTGATCACATTAAGTGATTATGACTGCTTTTTTTCCTTCTATTATCAATATGGTTTATATATTGTATTTTTAGGCAATCTCTTGCCAGTACACATTCATTGTTTGAGCATGGACTAGCGTTTTAGTATCCAACTTTTCAGGCTTTCCATTTCCGATTTCGAAGTATCTACTTATTTCCTGTTTAGCTTGTCAATAACGACACAAGAAATACATGTCGCTACCAAAAATGTTGTCAAACATGTTGTTGTCTTGGGAAGTACAAAGGTTATTTCTCCTCTAATGAGATTGTCCCAGATGTTTTCTTACAATCAGTATGCTGCACATGTTCGACTGAGATGTGGTCAAAATTTGTGCGGAAAAGTCGAATAAAATGCTATCAATAAGTTTGTATAAAGAACAATGACATTTCTATGTTAATTATTTGCTACCATATGTTTAGAATGACAAGATTGCTTCATTAATAGTCGCCCGCGTGGCGATGTGGTTAAAACGTTTGCTCTAGAGTAGCGGTGTAAGGAGTTTATCATTACGTCGCGGGTTCGAATCCTACTGCGGGACGTGGAGAGCGGTCCTTCGGATGAGACCGTATAAACCGAGGCCTCGTGTCACAGTAGGTGCTGGCACGAAAAAGATCCCTCACTGCTCAGTAGCCCTAATTGCCGAGCATAGGTCAAAATTTGCAGCTCCACCGGAAAGTGTTGGCGTCTCCATTTGAGTGAAAAATTCTTGAGAGGGACGTTAACCCTTTCTCTACCGGCACATTTTACGTGATTTTGGAGACCTTTTGACATAGCATTATCAAATTATTTCTAACCTTTTTATCCAAGGAGAAAGCTAGGCATAATGCATACCATTTTGTAGGGAATTTCTTAGAGATGATATTTCATGATATTTCATGACTATTCAGATACCCAACGACTGACCTTATTAGTAGAAATGGAGGTCAAAGGTCAAATAAGTGCAAAATTTTATGGAATTTTTCATTACTTTTTTATCTTCAAGCTAAAAATTAACAATGATGTATGTTGAAATAGGAAATTTGGAATATACTCACAAAAGAGCATTATACTGTACTACATGAATTACATAAACTTTTTTTTTCAATTCTGCATATAATGACTTTAAAGGGGTTGCTTAGCAACGGGGTATTTTTCAATTTTCGGAGAGTAATTTTCGTTTTTTGCTCATCCTAGACACATTCATGCATTCCAGAACAAGTCAGATATGAGGTCATAAAGTTAAAAGGGATATACAGCAGATAAATTGTCTTAAAGTTCGACCTCAATAGCACTATTTTTAGGAGGTCAAAGGTCAAATTAGTGCAAAAAATTCATCAACTTTTTTCAACACTTTTCAATATTCTTGCTAAAATTTTACACAATGGATGCTGAAATAAAAAAGTTCTGAATATACTCTGAAGAAATCATCAGAACTGCAATATCCATACACCATTTCATTTCAAATATTTGTTAAATGACCTTTAAGTGGTTGCTTAGCAACAACATTTTTAATTTTTTGGCTGTATACATTGTATGTTTGTTATTGTTCATTCTTGACACTTTTTGTGTATTCCATGATATTATAAGCAAGATATGGGCCAAAATAATGTAAAGAACATTATTGAATTAAGTATTGACCTTGACACTTCTGTTCTTAGGGGGAGTCAAGGTCATATCAGTACAGAATTCTGCCTTAAATTGCAAGTATATTTCAATTTTAAAATGCTGCAATCACTACGGATATATCGTCTAATAGATTACGTAAACAAACAACAAAATCCTGAGAGAAATTTTTAAAAATAAATTATTCTTTTTTATTTTGCATATCTTGGTTGCCATTCCAAAAATCCATCTAAAATTTGTGAACTGAAATAAGATTTGTAAGATGTGATTGCATGTAATTCAACGTTAATGACACACATATTAAAATAATATGGTAAAAAAAGAATTATCATAAATTTCTAATTTTTAACAGATATCCTGTCTTTACTGAGTTACTTGTTAAAACAATTTTGTCATTTGATAAGCAAGAAGAAACCTCACAAGATGGACAATGGATGGAACTTGGAATCTCTTTTCCAAATGAGTGGCTTTTGCAATTACAATCCTTTCATTCATCTTATTTATGTGTCATGCATTTGCTCACTTTTGCAAGCAAAGGATTCTGGTCTGCTATTCTTCTCACAAACCCTTAGCCTATCATGCTATCAAAAGTCAGGATTGTTTAAGTCACCTGATCTTGAATCACAGCTTGCATCATTCATAGAAATAAAGAGCATTTATAAAACATGAAGTATCTGAAAAATAATTAACAAGCAGACATGTTTATTTGTTAGTAAGTTTGCAAGTCTTTATCTGCAATATAGGTTCCAGATTACATTATGTGCACATAATCTTCACGTTGGATGATATGCCATAGCAATTTCAAGAATGGAATGTTATCTTATGAATCATTGTTTACAAAGGTTTTTATTACTGAGACTAGAGAGTCAAGAAATATCCTGAATGAAGATATCTTCATTTACTATAGCACTTGCTGATTGGTCAAATGATGTCAATAAACTCCATCCACAACTTGTGAAAATAATCCTGACTTTTGATAGCAAGATAGACCATGGGTTTGTGAGAAGAACAGCAAATCCCTTCGCTGGTGAAGACGGCATTCACTAGCCATGTTTGATGAGAAACATTTGACTTGGTCTTTCAAGGCAATAATAAATTGACAATGCAAGTAAAAAAAAAATCAGGTTGTCAAAAATTTGAAGTACAATTTACAAACAGGGTTTCTTGTGTTCTAATTTTTAAAATAAAAAAAATTCACAACCATAATATCAAGTAAATTAAAAAATAAACAGTACTTTCCACTAGTGCAACTTTGTTCCAATTTATGATGCATATTTACTAGCAAATTAAATTGACAGATCCACAGGTCCTATACATTTCATGAAAGATGTGGCTAATAAAGGTTTTTAAATTTTTTTCTCACTCCAAAAAAAAAAAAAAATGACAAAAAGGTCTGGCTGATCAGTGATGTAAAAATTACATAACAGTAACTACAACATGTATACAATCTTTCTGTTAAACAAAAACAAATCCATTTTCTTGATGCCATTTAAAATATCCTATACTTCATTGATTTTCCCCCCGACTTTAAATTTAACAAGAAAAAATAAACTAATAGATTTCATTATAAGATTTTTCTGGTAACAGTGCTTAAGGGGTACAATAAAGACTTGACATGTCATCTTGGAGGAAAAAAATAATAATAGATGGCATTTGCAATATCTAATGCAAATTTAAACTGTTTAGTCAATAAGTTGAAAAAGTTATGTTTTTGTACAAATATACAAATCCAGAAATATTGCAAGCTGAATTCCAAATCAGACTGATTTAATCTTCCACAAAATGTTAAAGACCAGAGCACTTTTACTTTGTGGCCACCATTCTTTCATCAACTGTCATTTCTCTGAAAGACTGGAGGAATTCCTTTGCCTTGTCTAAGACATGATCATTTTCTGTCAAGTACATGTAATCAGCTACTATCCTGTAAAAGATTTAAATATTTTGAAACAGATTATGTGAATTTACATATATAAAATTAGAATGCGACAATTAATACATTAATGTAATTCTCCTTTTAAAATCAAAAGTATATTTATGTGATTCATGTAGTTAAATGATTTGGTTAAGTCAATGTATCAGGACTGAAAAATCATTAACCTAGTAATAAACCATCATGGTTGAATTATTGAACTAAAAGAAATAGCATACCTGGCTGTCAGGGTTGTTAAGAGAAAGGACACAATGGACTTAAAACTATTACTTCAGGGCAAAATTCCTGGGGCAAGGCTGTTCATGTACATGGGAGTGTTGATATATAGCCATCCAGTGAACATAGTTTGTCCATCCATGTACACATGTACATCATAATTCGAAAGTGACTGAAAAATTGAGAAAATGGAAATTCTAACCACATACTTTACTAGATTGAAAATACCACAGCAGTCTATAAAAGACTGCTTGTTCCCTTTCTGGGCATAAATTTGAATAAATATTTTGTGTTTCAATAGTGTGTTTAAATGTATAATCATGAATCATAAATATCATGTGTATCACACACTTTTTTCAAAATATAAATCAAATTCTTATAAACTTGTGTGAATGCAATGTCAAGAGAATGCAATTAAAATTTCACTTTATTTAGAATTTTTAGAGATACAGACACTTTCACTACCAAAACAAAAATTTACCTGTTCGTTGGTCATAATAAGCACCTGTGTCCCCACATAATGATCTTTCTAGTGCATGGTGGGGTTAGCAATTGGGTCTTAACAGATGGAAGTACTGAAGCATATGGTGCCAGTACCCTAAAAATTCAATTTGATAGTGTATGTACACACATACTGACAACAACTCTCCATTATTATGCCAACTTGATTTTACTTTGAAAGGTACTTATGGGTGGTCGTCAAAAGTATACACTTCAAAAGCAACACAAAATTGGCTGAACTAGTTTCAATCTAAAATACGAGATTCAAACACTGAAACAGGGTAACGCCTAGATCACAGGAGTCAGCAGTTTTAACCATAAAACAATGTAAACACTAACCATTGAGCTTCGCGAGTGAGCTCGCTACGCTCGCGAAGCTCACTGGTTAGTGGATACTTTGTTTTTTGGATAAAACTGCTGACTCCTGTGCCTAGATACATGAAGACCTAGTACATGTGTACATTTTGTCTTCATTTGAATGTGAATTAATGCGTTTTAAAGACAGTTTTAACTCTTCAGTCAATACTTACTCACCTCTAATACCACAGGAAAGACCGTATTATTTGATGCATTGATCTGATTTCTTCGTTGTAAAATAATCATGAAAACATCATCATGTTGTTGTTTACTGCTAACACGTGGTAATCTCAATTCGTATCAACTCTTACAGTGATGAGTCGTGTAAATGAGAGTTTTTGTGCTTGTTTCAAAGTTGTTAAATTCCGTGTCAGTATACATGGTATAGATCTAATTAAATTTCATATTATGAAAATATATGACAAACAGCAATATTAAATCTGATTTTTTTTTCCGACGTAAAGACTTTTAGGGAATCTACATTTCGTATCAACATTATTGTACATGTAATATAGATAAATAAATTCATTATATTAAAAAATTAAACTTCACAAAAGGTAGAAAGATAGTATATATGTTTTTCAAAACAATTATTTTGTATTAAGCATTTTTATTTCATTAAAAGTATATATTAAAATAGTACTTTATGTTATAAAACAATATTTTGTTCCGAGTAAGACGCAACAGAATCAACCTTGACGTTAAATATTGATTGCCCGCGATTTTTCTATAAAAATTATGCAAAGGTCACAAATTCAAACTATCGTTATAAAGAAAATACTGAGAGTAAGAAGATCAGTAAAGGCTTGTTGAAAAGGAAATTTTCTCTACTTTTACCAGCTTTATTTTGTTTTCCCTATTTCAATACAGAAATACACGTAAACATGAGCTTTGTTTAAATATTACGATTAAAAACGAGAAAAAACACATAAGTGCAATAAAATTCTTGTTTTTACAAAATATTTTAAAGTAATAACAATAATTTTTTACATATTTTAAAAGCAGAGAAAATATGCTTTAAGAATATATCACACTTTCTTTATTATGTTAATCAGGAAAAAAATGTCAGTCGTCGGGAAAATCGTCAATTGCTTTGGAAAATTGCGCCATTTTCAAAAAGTCATGTATGTCTTCAAAACGTAAAATCTATTTATTACCGACATTAAGACATAAATTTTCTACATAGTTTTAAAGTAGAGAAAATTTCCAAAAAGATGATATATAGTTTACATACCTTTATGCTTTCATAAAATACATACAGAGATCTTATTTTCGCGAAGTCGTGTTTTAACGCGCCGTCGGTCAAATTGACCGGTGTGGAAGTGAAGGGGTTAAACAACAAACAAACCACATCATGGCTAACCATAGATACGATTCTTCCTGACTCCTTCAATTATATCACTGGAAAAAGAGCAATAACTCCCTTTCAAATTTTGATAAAATTATCTCGAATCTCTTATATTATCTATTGCTGGTTTGCACTATTTCCCCTGGGTCATTATTGGAAAACGTAAATCTACACTACCTGAGATTCTTAATGAAATGTGATGATAAAGAATACTAATTTTTCTCAGTCCAGCCAAACAATACAAATTATGAGCAGAACCAACTCGAAAAGAGGTAGAATCAGGTGCCATAGAGAAGTGAGCATCTCCTGCAGACCGGTCTCATCCTCCGTGTACTCTTTGTCATGACTGGGTAAACGGAAAAATCCGTGGGCAATTCAGTGTGAACATTTATAGAGATACATAAGTCAACATACTACCTAACGATAGATTATACTCCAAACAAGGTTATTGTATCAACTATAAACTTTTCGAAATGCTTAGTTTCAACAAAATTGTTAATAGCATTGTATCATCAACTTATTTGTTAATTTCACTATACGTCGTCGTACTGAACTTATTTTTAAGGATTTTTATTTGTATCTGTAAGAATAGCAACCATAGAAAAAAAAATCTGGACATAATACAGACAACTATCATTTTAAGAAAAACAAACAAACAGTATACCCCAAAACTATATAGCAATAAAACAGTTCATTCTTATTACTTAAGAAATATGCGTGCTTTTCTTCAACACTTCAAATTATATAATTAATCAGTTTCATAGGTAAAAAAAATATATCAATTTGGAAAATGATTATACTAAAAACATCTAAGTGCATATTTTTCAACATAATTTCTTGATGGAAAAGGGAGAATAAATTAAAACGCCCGCTTCTAACAATCACAAACTAAAAACTGAATGTGCATATTCAAGAGATGAAATACATGGAGATAACAAACAGTATTCAAGCTCAAAATTAAAAATAAATAAAAATAAAAAAAATTACCTCAAAAGAGGTAATCTTTTATACAAAATGGCGATTATGTACCTGTCATAAGTACTTAAATATACTTGAATTTGACATGTTCTAAGTCTGTTACATTTTTTTTAAATTACAAGCAGTATCGTTGCTTAAACTCACAAATCTAGCGTTCTGTATAACTTTATGTTTGCGTCTGTAGTATAGAAAAAAAATATCATTGGTGTATTTTCTTTTCTATTGTATCATACATTGTACGGTATTTGTTTTCCATTCATGTGTTCACAACCTCCCTTTATATATCATTTATTAATGAAAATATACCACTTAAAGGATAAACCTCATGAAATGGAGGATAAAAATGAGTAACCAGAAAACGGGAGTGTGCTTCTTATTGTAAGGGTTCAATAATGCATTGATGCATTGTGATGCAGAGGGTCGAACTGATAAATCGGTACATAAAAAAGGAAGTTTTGATTTTTTCGACACTTTTTGGAAGTATATAATGAACATTTTTATAATTAAAGTAAACAACAAGGCGGAACTCATCTAGCAAGTTTTGAAGTTTTTATACATCAAACATTCCTACAATTCCATACATGTATCTTCTATATTGCGAGAGCGTTTCAGAACTATAGATTTTAAACGTAATTAGAAACCTGTCTTATTTGAAAATTTTTAAAAATTACAAATATCAATTTAGCCTTAGACTGCCTTGGATTAAAAGTTGTTCGTACTCTAAGCATGGCATGCTCTTGGATATCGAATCAGTTAAGAAACATAAAGGCCAAATGCACGTGATTTTTTAATATTTCTACATAAATAAGGGAAGTTGGCGATGGAAAAGCTGAAGTTCTCCCTTTTGTAATACAGTGTAATCATTAGTTGGCCGTTGTCATATATAGTCAGTAGAACATCCAAATATGAAAGAAATGAGACAGACTATGTAGTGTCTTTTATTCATATTTTGAGTTCACACTTTCTTACTTAAGTTCTCTTTATGTTTTCGTAAAATAAACTTTGAACTTTGATACCAGAAAACAAAGTGCAATTTTATTTGATTTTAATCTCAATCCATTGGCCAAAGACTATGGAAAGCAGTGCTTAGTTTTAATTGAATCAATCTTTGTTTTCGATCGCATTTAAGAAGGAGATGATTTTGTTTTGCTTTTAAAATCAGTTAATTTCTATAAAATAATTGATTCTTATTGGATAAAAAATTCTCTCGATAATCTGGAGTTCACTTGTACTTAGCAGCCGGAACTACTTTAGCTGACTTTACATGTATATTTTCCGCTTCCAGATTACTTTGTGAAAGAAAAGTGAAATACTTTTACTCTATTTTCATGAATTTCAAAACTTGTGCGTTACGTTCCTGAGTTATTTTCTACTTTTGTTTCTTCTCGAATTACCCCCCTTTGATAAACAAACAATGCAGTTGCGGGAAAGAAGGAAAGAAATCATCATACGTATGGTAAATGTTTGTCTTTGAGATAACTGGTATGGATAATAGAACTGTGGAGAAATGATTTTTGCTACCAAGGCGGGGAAGTGCCGTCAATCTGTTAATGCATAGGAAACGAATGCATGATAAAAATGACACTGAGCAAGGACGGAATTTGCAAATCGGCAACAGACTTTTCCAGATTTTACAGATGTATTGTTGTGTTATGTTGTTATTGTTGTGTTATGCATTAACAGTTTGTGATACGTATTTCAATGTTCGGTTTGAAATTCAGATGAAGAGATAGGCAAATGAAATCCAAAATTTCTGTGACCTAGAAAGAGTTGTAAGGATTATATTTGAGTAACTTCCCTTTAAATTTACGAACCTAAAGATATCAGCTTACCGGGGAATATATACTCTTTGGGATATACATGTAGCATAGCATTAATTAATAAAACTACAGGTAAGTTTTTTGTATTAAAACTGTTATTGTTAGAAAAAACTGCTAATGACACGACATTATTCGAGAACTTTGTTTCTTCGTTATGTGTAACTGTGCATCTGAAAATTTAGATAACTAATCACTATGTTGGACAGTCATTCGTTCTCAAGTTAAATATCATCATTGAAAGATAAATACTTAATGTTAAGAAATAAATCTTATAATTTTTACTTTGATCGATGTATCAAAGAAAACTTTGACGGAAAACTTCATCAATGCGCGTAAATCTGTACATTCAGCCATTTTGAATTTCAGCAATGTTGTTGTGATGTATTCCTGCTTACAGTCTCTGATGCGTAAATTAAATTTTAAAGTGAAAGAAAGTTTCATTGTATTATTTTAAAATCATAATCAAATAACACGAAAAGAAAGTAATAATTTTTTTCTTTGACCGAAGTATCCAAGAAAAAATTAGACGGAAAACGTTTTATCAATGCGCTACGCGCATTGAATAAGTTTTCAGTCCAATTTTTTCTTTGATACTTCGGTCAAAGAAAAAAAATTACATTGATCGATAGGATAAGGTAAAATGTATATACAAGGAAGTACTCTCTGGATTTTTTGTTTTATTACGATGATAAATAAATTTCTTTGCGTGATAAGTTTATGCATAGACACCATTACATTAATATGTTGTTTATCTATTGCTAATCATATGAATACTTTTAGCCCCGGCCTGGAAAAGGGTCAAATATAACAATGGAAAAGGAAAATAAAAATGTTCAAATAATCACGAAAAATGCAAAGTAGTTTAAAATATATATATACTACGCATTTCAAATATGTATGCAATTAAAAAAAATTATCATCGACAAATGATCAAGAAAAAAGCTTTTGTCTACATCATGAAAATGGCATTGATTTTAAGGCAATGTGTATTAAATTTAATCATGGTACGCCTATCAGAATTATATATGTCAAGTTACCTGATAGCTGATAAAGACATATATACTTATGTGTACTTATTTCAGATATGAGGAGCTATGCATTGGCCCTTACTGTTTTACATTCACAATATCTTATTATTTGGCGATGGATGTGATTTAGCACAAAGTAAATTATGCATGATATAGTAAATTACCTTGTTTTGAACGTCAAATCTGAACAAATATGATAATATTTCATTATAAGTACAATTCTTCCTTACAAGATTCAAGATATACAGTATATGACCATAAGTGAGTCAATTTCATTTTTACAATATATATCTCATTGAAAAACACATTTTAATAAAAACCCATTGTGAGGTCAATTTTCGCCAAATTTACATGACCTTTTCTCTGAATTGTGCAGAATTTTTTCTAATTTTCTTGTCATTAAATGGTAAACGAAATAGTACACTAATCATTGAGAATAATTTTCGAAATCGTCAAGACAAATATTTTTAACCTCCAATTACTATAATTTCTTAATAAATTAAGTTGTAAAATTTTATTTTGCATTTAACAATAGATATCACTTCAATGCTCATTGCTAAAATGCTAAGAATTCTACATTTTATGGCGTTCAAGTCATAAAAAGTAAGCAACAAATAACTCTGCAGTATTACTTCTGAAAAATGCATTTTTTAAATAAAATATATAGTAGTAAAATAAGATTTTGACTAATTTACGGCCAGGCACTGTAAATATTACAATCTAAATTATCAATTTTTACTTTACTTTTGTTATTCAAGATAAGATACATATACACATTAACTGGGTCAATTTGATTCTATACAATATATTCGACATAAAAGCATAAAACAAAGTCCTAGAACTATGAATGTACGATGAGGTTCATTCAAAAAGTACTTTGTAAAGCAAAGGTGAAGCGGTTAACTTTTATTGGTCAATTTCAGTACTTTTCTAGTAAACAATCTAATTGACTATCGTCTTACTAGAGACGAGTTCACTAAGGACCAATCCAGTGACTGATCAGGTTTTACTTGACGTCATCCTGCGTTTTCTGTATAGGTGGCCCTTTTTTGGAGAAATCCACGAACACGTACTCTGTTCTCTCTTCTTCTACATGTATGACTGGTCTCCCCTTTGTGTGCGAGTCTAAGCTCTTGTTTGTGAATTCCACCTCGATATATACTAAACCATCCTGATTCTGTGAATCATAAAAGATATTCAAAAAAAAAATTGTCAAAAATTTCAAAAATAACTCGCTTGTTTCTACAGAAATACGAAAGGCATTTTTTTTTTAGAGATAGTAGATTTGGTTATAGACACTATAGTTACTAAATTTTATCTCCGAAGAAGTAGAATATGGTTCAAAAATTTATTACTTTTTAGTATGTACATTTTAAACAATACTTTAAATAATGACTCTATGGAATTATTCCACTCACATAGTAAGATTTTTAGAGTTAATTTTTGTCCAAATAAAGTTCAAAAAATTTATTGCCCTTTGCAATATCCAACACTCTTTTATTTTTGCTAAACCGAAAGCTTTTAAAATCATAAAATGTTTCCACGAAGGAATCCTCAGTCCACAATTTCCTGATAACTTCGAATTGGTCAAATGCTAGATGGTTGTTTTTAAGCAACATACCATTAAGTAGATATTTAATCATATCACTGACAAGCTATAAACATCATCCCACAGACAGAATACAATGATAATACAGCTACCAAGCTATAAACATCACACAACTGCTTGGTTACAATGAGTATACCAATGACAGGCTATAAACATCACAACACTGATTGAATACCATGATTATACAACTGACAAGCTATAAACATCACACCATGGATTGGATACAATGATTAAACAACTGGCAGGATATAAACATCACACCACTGATTGGATACAATGATTAAACAACTGATAAGCTATAAACATCACAACACTGATTGAATACCATGATTATACAACTGACAAGCTATAAACATCACACCATGGATTGGATACAATGATTAAACAACTGGCAGGATATAAACATCACACCACTGATTGGATACAATGATTAAACAACTGATAAGCTATAAACATCACACCACTGACAGGATACACTGATTATACAACATTACAAGCTTTAAACATCACACCACTGATTGGATACGATGATTATATCATTGACAAACAATTAATATCACACCAATGAATGGATATTCAGGTCATACCACTGACAGGCTATGAACATCACACCACTGACTGGATACAATGATTAAACAACTGGCAGGATGTAAACATCACACCACTGATTGGATACAATGATTATACAACTGACAAGCTATTAACATCACACCACTGATTGGATACAATGATTAAACAACTGACAGGATATAAACATCATACCACTGATTGGATACAATGATTATACAACTAACAAGCTATAAACATCACACCACTGACAGGATATAAAGATCATACCACTGACATGCTAAACATTATACCACTGTACGTGTATCCTCGTTCATGTTAGATGCTTCTAATTCTTCTTTCTTTCCTTGCAATTGCTTCCCTTCTTTCTTCTTCCTCTTCTTTCTATCTGTTTGCTTATGCTTGTTGGAATTTTTAATTACATCTGAATGGTCGATGTCGTGGCAATCTTATTAATAAAGAAAAAAAATGTATGTGTTTCATGTTTACTTTTAGACAAAAATACTTAAACTCTTCCTCGAGCAAACAAGATGACTATATTTACTGGTAATTTTCCCAAAACCATAAAGCTTGAATCTTTGCTCTGAACAAATCTTACGTGTAACTGATGGACCGCAGTTTCGTTGCAGGAAGCTTTTGCTTTCAATGTGATCGTTTTAATTCCTTGGTAATTTCACGAACAAATAGAAACAGGAAGACAATGAATTTGTATAGATATGTATTCAAGATTAGGCTATAAAATTGTAAATACAAAATACATGCATATGAATTCTACTAGATTACAGTTCTTCAAGAAAAAGATATATATTTACGACGAAAAAAATATATCAAACTAATAAAAGTGGTTAATTTTTTGAGAGGTTTTGTAATAAAAATGTTTAAGTCCAAAACGTTTAAAAACCGCGATGAAGTTTGTTGATTGTAATTTTGGAGAGAGAGAGAGAGAGAGAGAGAGAGAGAGAGAGAGAGAGAGAGGTTATTATCTAATGACAAATTATTATATGCTGATGACAATCCTTAGTGCACTGAAAACAGATTGCTTTATTAATCAGCAACAATTACTTAATAATATTTGAATGCGTAGCCATGCCGATAATGAGATGTTCAAACAAATTTTCGATGATAATAACTAAAATTTTATGATGAAGCGTGTCTACTCTTTTGATGTTACCTTCCGACAAACTTTGATGAGCCAAATAATTTATCAATATCACACCTTTGTTATATTATGTTTACTTTATATCAGCATGCTTACATCCATTTTTCCTTTCATCATTTTTTTCGATTCTGTTGGACTGACTTTTTCTTTAGGAAATAAACTGTAATCACTACAGCCAGAGTCACAGTCAAAACAGCGATGAAAGATCCAATTACAAGGAACACTGAAGTATCATTGGACGAAGAGGATGATGAAAGCAAGGCTAAAAATGAATTTTAACATTCAGGATCAAGAAAAAGAAGAACAGACTATTTCATTTATTAATTCAAACACATCAGAAGGGATGATAGAAATCAAATTTCGAATTGCTACAAAATAATCTACATCTCATATATTTTCATGAAATATGGAGTTATCAAATATTATTCAAGCTTAGAATCCATTAAAACAATACAAATCTGCAGCAAAGCAAACACGAGCCTCTAAAAAATATCAGACGTAGGATCAGGTGCCATGGAGGAGTGAGTTTCCCCTGCCGACCGGTCACAACCGCCGTCTGCCCCTTGTAATGATCGGTAAATAACAGGAAAATCAGTCGAAAATTCAGTGTGTACATTTATCATTTACAATAGAATCTTTTTAAACTAAAGGTTCTGTGAGCGATCGCACAAAAGAAGATCCCCACTGACACATATTCAGGCCAATGAAATCTTTGTCAACTGTGAGATTCTTTGTTTCTACCATCCAATGTTTCTCCACTTAAAAAAGTTTTTCAAAGGTTTTAACATTTTTTTCTTTACACACTCTTAAATCATAAAAGAATTTTGTGCGTAAAATATTGGTTTCCAAAGTATATATGGTATAAATAAAAAAAATGCAAGTGACTCTGAAACTACCTAGCTGACGACCTTGGTTAAAGGTCAAACAATTTTCATGTGAGAATATTTCTTTGTTTCTACAAGCTTCCAATTTTTCGCCCTTAGAATATAGCCATAATAGGAATTTACTTATTTGTCAGTGACCTTGCACTTGAACAAATGACCTTTGGTCAAGAACATGCAATACCCTCAGATCATAAGATATATTCCTGTGACATTACAACTTTCAAAGTCCCCCATGCATAAAGATATGGACCAATCACATATTTTAAACTTTTGCGGAAAGTGAGATGATACCTACCCATGATCCTGAGTAGGTCAAAATACAGCTCGAAGTTATAGGTTATCGTTTTTTTCATGATATTCCAACAGGTCACGTGGCCTAGTGGAAGGGCGTTCGCTTCGTAATCGGGAGGTCATGGTTAGATTCTCGTTCGCCCCGCCGCATCAAAACGTAAGACGTAAACATATGTAGTGAATGTTCCTTCGCAAAGCGTCCGGCATTAAAAGTAAAAGTCACGGGTCTTTCGGACTAGACCTTAAACACCGAGGTCCCGTGTCACAATAGGCGTTGGCATGACAAAGAATTCTCGCTGCTTATTAGCCCAAAATACCGAGTAAAGGCCTAAATTTGAAACCCTTCACCGGCATTTGGTGCCGTCTCTATATAAGTGAAAAATTCTCGAATGTGACGTAAAACAATACATGATCAATCAATCTATCCATAATCCTCAAATAGCATTGACGGATTATATGTATGTTTTTGTCATGGTCCTTAAACACAGGATGAAACTACAGCTTTCAGGCAACTGAAAGGTGACAGAAAGATTGCTGAAAGGTGACTCAATGGCAGAGCTCTGCCATTCAGTCACCTGTCAGCAATCTTTGTCACCTTTCACTTAACTGAATGACAGAGTTTCATCCTGTAAAACTGTAACATGAAGTGCATGGAAATAACGAACAGTGTTCAAAAACAAAGTCCATTCAAACAATACAAATCATGAGCAGAGCAAATGCGGACCTCTAAAACATCAAAGATGGGGTCAGGTACCATGGAGGAGTGAGCATCCCTTGCCTACCGGTCACTGCCGCTGCGTGTTCCTTGTCATGATCGGGAAATAACGGGAAAATCTGTCGATAATTTGATGTGTAAATAGGGGTCAAACAATTAATATGAAAAACGTCATTCAGCATTTGACAGATTGACTGATTTTGCTTACAAGGTCATTGAATCGACCATAGAACTTATGAAATTATTACTTTAAACAAAACTGTTGATATACTTCATCAAACTTTTCCGATTTAGGGGTTATGAGACATCATCCATTATAGGCATATACACTGTGTGAAGTATAGAATTATAATTTCTGTACTTTAAGTACTTAAGACCAGACACGAATTATGCACTTTTTTCTGCAAGAAACTTTGAATTTCCTAAATGCCCTTGAATCAAGGTCATGACACCACTTTTGATCATAGAAAACTTTGTGTCACATTTATTCCCAATGTGTTTCCATTGAAGTTATATTGTCCTTTCACGAATGCACAGACAGACAGACAGGAGGACAAACAAACAGTCGGAGAGACAGACAGGTACTTCCTGTTTATCGACCTTTAGCATGTGCTTTTAACAAAGCATCTTAAATTGTTCTAAATTATCATTGAAATTGAAATGGCTTATCTAAATAAACACAATAAAAATTTTAAAAAGAGTCTTCCCATATAGTTAAAAACCCCTATATCTATAATGCTTATTAGAACTATGACAGGTTTGCTCAAATTTTAAGGAGGTTATTATGAATACTGATATGGAATGTTACCCCGTATTTTGGCCTTTAATATATTGGGGCTTGAAGAACAGTTGATTCTATTACAACTCTCCAGTTGGTACCAGTATTCCTTTCCTGGGGTCAAAGGTCCTAGGTAATAAAATTCCATGTTACCCTCACCAGGATCTGTAAGATTTGTAATTCTTGTCCAGTTGGATCCTTGTTTGTGTGATAATATAAAGAATTGTTCTATTCCTCCATTAAAATTCGATATCCAGGAAAGATTGATGTATCCACCAGCATAAGAACTCCAGGTAAAGTTCAAAGGTGGCTGAGGTATATCTTTCATATTATAGCGAAGAAAAACATGACACCATTTGAAATGATCGTGTAACATCTTAATTGTAATAAATAGATTTTATAGATAAGTAGAAAAGAAATACTATTTTAGTATTCCGCTGAATAAATTCCATATATTTGTCAGATACTCAAAAAGCAAATTAATACACAGCAACCTTCAGTCTTACGAAAAATATATAAAACACAATAAAATGTTGATTAATAAAGCATTACATCCACTTAGAAGACTAAATATGCCTCTGTGACAAAAATAAAGCTATCAATATTAGCTTCCACGTTAATTACAATAATGACAACCGTTTTTCCATTGTGCTTCAATGAGTAGTTTCCGAAGGATCTGCGGTCAGCAACAAGAATGGAGCTGTTGATCCAGTATTTGTAGGGAACATTTTCCCTATTTGAAACATTAGTCTTAATTGACCAAGTATACGGTCCGGACCAAGCTATCCCTACATGGGAGACTAGTGGGTTTGCGAGCACAGGTATTCTCACGATAACCCTTTCACCAGGACCACTCACTGAACCATAATTGAGTTTGAACGACATGGAATTGTCAAGCTGAAGAACACCTGTATAACATGTATAAAAGGTAGAAGTAATTTTTTATCGTAATTTTTCTTGCAAATTCTTAAGTTAAAGTAAGTCATCTATTGTGCTATTATTACAACCACAGGATGCAGAAATTGAATAAACTTCGATATTTTACGCATAATTGTGCTTGAATATTATTTCATTGTACGTTCATTTTATTAAACTAGTTGTTGCACTGCTGTTGTTAATAACTTTTCTATATTTTCTGCATAGTGTTTAAATGTATCTTTCTATCCCCTTAGGAAGAAGATGAATATAGTGAACAGTGACCAATCTACAAAAATTCAAATCTATAAACAGGATATTCGACCAGGAGGAGTAAGCATCCCCTGTCGACTGGTCACAACCGCTATGAGCCCCGTGTATTGATCAAGAAGACAGAACATGACGTAGGTAAAATTAGTATAAAAGAGGTCTAACAGTTTGTATGAAACACGTCAGCCATAATACGACCCAATGATATTCTCTTCTTCTCTCTCTCTCTAATTTCCCCCCTAATGTGGTCAACACATAACCCTATGGACCATGATTAAAATTCATAGTAAAATGAAATCAATGTTCTTTCTTCGTCACGGGGTATTTGAAAAGAATGTTATATGAATTAAGCATATTTTTACCATTCATTTATTACCTCTATTTTGTAATTGTCACAGTACTTCATTTGAACAAATGATATAAGTTTTGAATTTTTTTTTTTTAGAATTTACATGTATTATTCTTAACCAGGGTATTTTTGTAATCTTCCCAAAGTGTAAATTTTAAAACATAAAAAAAAACTCCAAAGTACTATTTATGGCATAATTTTTAACATTTTTTATTTATCTAACTTTCGACCGACATGCAACGAAATAGTATTCTATATCAAGTGTTGCATTATATTTGATAATAAAAGATATTACATTTAACGTTGACAGTAAATGACCGGATCTTGTTTCCTAAATCTTGAGAATGACCTTCGCAGCTGTAAGTTCCCGTGTCAGAACACTGTGTTTCTTTTATATCCGTATAGTTCAACCAGCTTTGGTGGGCTGTCTTTAAAATACTGTTACCACCAACTTTTCTAAGTGTGACATTTGGGGTAGGATTTCCTGCTACAAAACACGACAGTCGTAGAGGATTCCTTTCTTTCATGTCTATTGCTTCTTGCATCATACCATTTATATATATCTTTGGATCTGATAAATCTGTATAAAAATTATAGATGTAAAGAATTGATATATAATATAAATATAATCGAAAAAAAAACTTGCTTCTGACAAAATATTTTCATTAAAATTCCAAACTTTGCAGTTTTTTAAAATCATTTATTGAGTTTTATTCTTTATAGTGAGTAGGCGAAAGTATTCTGTGTCATCTACTAGATGAAAAACAGTCTTGTTTTATTAATAACGTAATATTAAAGATCGTATTTATTTCTATAAAATAAAAGCTATTACTGTGAAATCATTTTCATTCGTGGGGGTCAATGTTCGTGGGCATGCAAGATTTTACTTGTCCGTGGGTACGTACTTTCGTGGGTTTCTCGTTTATACAATGGTCTAATGAATCAATATATTAATAAATTAACGTTCGTTGGGATGTAAATTCGTGGGTAAGGGTGACCCATGAAATCCACGAACATTGGTCCCCCACGAACAATGATGATTCCACAGTATTACATTGAGTTCTTTTTATCTTTGATATTATTAAGTTCAATATAATAGTTGAATCATGTGAAGAATTATTTGCTAGTCATACATATTTTCATTGCACAAATACAATTTTTTTAATATGTTTTCGATTTAGAAATTTTTATGATATATCCTTACACTGAATGTCTAGAGTGATGTTGTTCTTCATAGGCCCTCAATGCCTTTGGCTTCACATTGAATCCCTGTCATTGTAGTTCGGATTGCTGTTTGTTCTGGTAAAGTAATTGAATTGTTACCGGGTGACGAAGCATTATACAAGTCACCACTGAAAGGTCTTGAATACTTCCATTGAACACGGCACGCTGGATAACAGTCCGCTGAACAATTGTAAGGACCAAATTTCTTCCCATCAGTGATTCTAAGTGTGTTTGTTATAGGTTCTGGGGATAATACAATAGTTTCTGGACCATCTGTGAAAACAAAAGAGAAAACGGTGCTCATCTAGATGTACGATGTTTGTACGCATATAATTTTGAGGAAAACAGACATCTGTTTTTTTTTTTGCACTTGGTGATTTGATATTTATTTCCTCAAAAAGATCTTACAGAATAGTCTTCTAAAAATGAATATATTCATTTTCCGTACCAACTAGAGTGCTAGTTACTGGTTAAGCATTCAGTTGTTTTTACGTATTGTGTAATGATTTTAAAGATGTTTGGACTTTCTACCAGTTTCTTAGCAATGCTTGCTTTCAGAAAAGTTGAACAATACAATATCTAGGGGGTGCTATTTATTGATAAACATGTTATAAATTCTTATTTTAAAATATTTTTCATTCATTTTGATTTTAATGTTTGTTTTGCCATGTTAATTTAATTCTGGCCTCGGGAGTAACATTAACGAGTAACATTCTTATTACTGAAGAGAAAAATTAGCATAAACTCTTTTCTACATACACTAGACAAATTGCTAACGCACTACCATAGAAAATTAATATTTACCTTTCTTAAACTTAAGTATGCTGCATTTAATGTATAAATATATTACTATTACTAAAATAAGATATTTAAATGCCCACATTGGCAAGTGAATTCAATATTTACTGAAGAGTAACTATTTCCTAGAAATGCATGGAAATTGTGCTGCTGCTTTTTGAAGTAATAAATTTCTATTTGTGTTTGCGTTCCTTAGATTGCATTCATCAGAAACTCAGAAAAAAAGTCTGACACCGCACACGGTACATTGTCATAAGGAACCGTTAAGTGCAGTCATTGTGGTTTATCTAGGGTGTTACTGTAGATGGGTTTGTAAAAATTGAAACAATTAAAACGTTTTTGTTTCGCATAGTGAGAAAAATTTTAATGCTGCGATTAGATTACGAAAAAGAACATAAAATTGTTTAGGTGGGAACGATATTCATCAAGACTTTAGTATTCCTATTCCTTAGACTGCACTTCAGTAAAAAAGAGAGAAAAAATTGTTTTTAACTTTCTTTAAAAACAGACACATTTTTACTTATTTATCACATTGCAGTACTTTGTCAAACTACTTAAAACACATATAGATACAAGCCACATTAATCACTCACACAAAGGGTTTACCAGTACTCTTTCACTTCTTTCTGACTCGAGTTGTTCTTTCGCCTGACAGCTGTATCGGTTGTACTTCTCTGCTTTAGTGACCCTAAAACTGTATGTCTTTTGAGTGTGCCCCTCTAACCTTGTGTTGTTAACGTACCATGTATAAGATAATGGGGGAAATTTCTTGTAATACTGAGGTGCAGATGTCGATCTACTGACACATTCTAGAGAGGCCATGTTTCCTACTGTTTCATTTAAAGGTCTTCTAATTACAGGTTGAACTGGTTTTCCTATAATTATGTCAATATATAACGAATATTATCAAAAAATCCATATGAAAGCAAATGACATCATTGAGATAATCGTGATACTGCAAAATCACTAATTTTCATAGAGATTTGATTTTGTTATTTTAGTGGAATGTAGAAACCGCGAAATGTTAGAATTTTACACTTCAGTATCATGCCTTTTCTTCACTGACGAAACCAATTCCCCTGCAACCAATATATTTTCCTCAAGCCAAAAATATTTGACCACACGAAAAAACGTGATTTTACAGTTGTATCAATTTCCATTTTATACCCTCCATCAGCTACTGTTATATTCTTCGCCTCAAATGATATTTTCACAGAATTCAGGGGTCTGCTATGGTATTCATACTTTTGATTAGATGGAGTCGAACTATTCACATCCACCTTTATAATATTTGATTTCGAACCGTTATGTACATGGACAATAGTGTAAATTCCACTATTAGGAAAGTATGCAGCTGTCCATGATATATTTTGAGAATCTCCTGGATTAGATTCGACTGTATTGACTGTAATGAGGAATAACAAAAGTGACAAAACACATTATTTTACATACAAAATTTCTAAACAATTTTATCTGAATAAAAAAGAATGGGCTTTTTGTTGACAAAGACATTCCGCCTGTAAGAATTCAGTAGCTTCGATTAGTCTTAACATACATGTACATGTATGTTTAGTGTGACCTTCAACAATTATATTCTGTTAACTTCGCATGAAGGTTTATGGAAGCTTTAGAAGAAAGATCTATATTCTTTTAGATGGCTGCATTTCAGCATAAGAATATTTATAATACCGCCATTTCAGTTGAAATAATCACTGAACTCAAAATTGATAAATAACGAAACTACAGAGCAATTCTTTTTGTTTTCACTTTCTTCATTGAAATGAAATATTTTCAGTACTGCTTTTTGAGAAGCTGATATTACCAGGTGATGTTTTATCGAAAAATTAACAAATGTTACTCGTTCACTAGCTATGTTGGGGGATGCCAAAGTATGATCGACATATTGTATCCTTAAATATAGGTTGATTTTGATGTAAATATAAGTTGACTTAGTTGTTGAAATTATTCATTATGTTAAAGACTTCATAACTATTTTTTTACTTTTTTTATGATAATCACCTTCTCAGTTTGTATGTTTTATAAAATTAGTTTGTATACAATTTTAAAAATTTTTGCTTTCTCATGCTGTTCAAGATACATTTCAAAAAAGATTTTCAAAGTTTCCAATGAGGTTTTTGAGGGAAAGAAATAATGGTCCTTTCGATAAAGAATAATCAGCAAGAGTATCTGGTGATATATACAAAATTCATGAATTTCAATTTTTATTCATTAGTCCTCGAGTAAGCATAGGTCAAATAGAAAGAGATTAGTCAAGCCCCTATAGTAAACTGTTGAAACTTCGAGATTGGTACACGCATGTACTCCCTGGTTGACTTTTCGTTATCTATGGTCTTTGTTTTCTTTTATGATCAATAATTACAAATATGTAATACAAGATTTAAATATATTGTATTTTATTGAAGCAATGAGGAATTCATTATATTTAGGTAAATAAATTTTATTTCGGAGATCATGGATTTTTTTGTCATTAAAATTAGATGTTTGAAATGATAGGGGAAGGAGTATGGCCGAGAAAGCTAATTCGGTATTTAGCTCCCACACTACACCATTTTATTTTACTTCAGTGTAGAATTCAGACGTCATCCTTATCATTACTTAGAACTTTTCGGTAACAACTAGTAGGTTAATACTGACCGTTATATGTCTTGTAGTGATCTACATAATCTACACGGTTTGAAGACTTGTAATGTCGAACTTGGATCTTTACAAAATTATACTCTGTGACATCCTCCAATGTGTATTGGGGGCCAGTAGTTTTATTCCAGGAAGATGCTGAATTTGTGTTCGTGGTAATTCGTATATCATAAGGGTGCACTGAAGTATTTGACCATGTGAAAATCAGATCTCCATTGTTAAATTTCGACGATATTGCAAAAGGTTGTCCTAAAAAAAAGTTGTTTTTTTTTTTACTTTGAATCTTGCTTGTTTTGTTTAACACAACATAAGAAAGAAAAATTGTTTTATCCTCAGAAATAAGAATGTTGTAATAATATTAGAGACTTCTATGAAGACACTGCATCTCCACTTCTATTTTATTTTCTTGGCATAAAAGAAAAAAAAGTATGATTTATCATTCATTAAAAATTTACAAATATTTTATTTCTCGGGAAGGCAACCAGCTTTGTATTTGTCTTATTGATTTGTAAGCTATTATGAATGTTTTTAATATTTAACCTTGCAAGAGTGGTATGCCCAGCACCATTTAAATTAGAAATTTGTTTTTGGTTACCCCATCTCAGAAAACCTAAAGGATATCAACTGAAATGGTTTTCAATATGTATTGATTAAAATTCATATATATGTACATCTTTTTATGTGTTTGTATTTTGTTTTCATTTTTGTTCGTTTGTTTTCGTTTCCTGGTAATTTATCAATTTATAAATGTATTCATTTACTTATCTATTCATTTTACAGAATTTCAATTAATTTTGCAATGACGTAGACATATTATAAAAAAAAACAATTAAAAACAACGACGAAATAATAATATCTCAAAACCTTGTTTTCAAAATCTTAAATACATGTTTATGTTTAAATGTTTTTCATATTTGTCTGATTGGAAATGCAGAGAAGGGGATCTTACCTCATAAGCGGGTGATAACTGCACACTGCTCAACAAATAGGGGAAGTTGACAATAGAAAAGTTAAAATCAAATAAATATATAACTTTAACATAATTTCCTTCCTTCCTGTTCATGGGGAAAATAATTGAAATTACCACTCAGAAATACATGGAAAGGAAAACTAAATAAATAGATTTATAGGTCTAAATACTGGAATATTCAGTACTTATATTATCCTAATGAGTGTGAATTATAGCATCGGGATTTGAAGCTCTGTATATATTCAGGTTTCCTTATTTCCCTTGGAAATAAACAGGAAACAAGAATAAAATTTCATAACTCATTAAGAACCATAGCTTACATACTACGTAAAATGTGAATTGATCTTGAAACTGTAGTAGGGATAGATATCACCAAAAAATTCGTATCGCGATATATCTCTATTCTCTCTTAAATATCACATTAATATCGTAGTTTTTACAAGCAAATTTTATTATGATTTTCAATGATTCTTACATTTTTCTTTCAAATATGAAATAAATATATAACTTTACATTTTTTGTATTTGTATATATATAGAATAAAGCATGTTTGAATGTTAGGATGTCATTGTTTGCTTGTTTTACAGCATTTTTTTACGCTTCAAGTTTGAACTAAGAAATAAATTATTTCTGGATTTTACAACCATGTACCAAATAGCTGTATTTTAGTCCCCCTATCACGATACGTATCACGCATTAAAACATCACGATATACAAGTTTACCGATACAATCGCACATCTCTACTCTGTGGCTCTGTAAAACGATGTAAAACCATGTGTAGGACAGGTTTTCTATAAAACCCTGGTAGTGCACGTTTCTTGAATTGTAACTTGCGAAAACAGTCTGTGAGGAGTGAATGACAACTTGAAGCAGTTCGAATGCAGGATTTCCTTTTTCGCACTTAAACAAGAAGCGTGTTTAACCATGTATGACTGTCTAGTATTCTATATACTGGGACATTTAAATATAATCTATCCTCTAGTTTTATCTCGTAAAGCAGAAACCCCGTATTTTATTAGTGCTGATTACACTTCACTATATTAGCTTGCAAGTGGTAAATTTAATATTTGTTGCAATTAGTTTTTGAAATATAACTTTTTTGAAAGCATTAGGAGAGTGTCTGCTTGACGGCCAGAGTAGATGAGGATGTGTACACAAGTTTATCTGTAGTTTGATTTTCTGAAAATATTCGGATATTTCAATTTCATTTCTATGTCAAAAGTAATTAACTTTTTTTTTGCTTTGAACTTTCAGTGACAGACCTCTACTCTACCTCTGATATTTCTTGACAGATGTAGTAGATCTGTCATGTCATACTTTTTAACACCCTTATTGCCACTATGATCCAGTTGGTACTACTTTTAGATCAGGTTCTCGCCCTGTCATTTGATTAATTACTTTTGAGGGTCTTTTGCTACATTTAGGAAAGTTGTAATAATTCTGGTATCAATATAGGCCTCTTTTTTGTTTTAATTAACTCCAATCTAACCTGATGTAACTACTACACAGTCGTATCAGGAAGAATTTGAAGTAATTTTTATACCTTCCTTCGATATATTTTGAAATTCTCAAGATCCATTTTCCTTACCTTTAAAACCTGTAACTCAGCGTCATTGTGGAGTCTAGTTTTGACAGAAGTTGACCACATATTCACTGTATTGGTAAGTAAGCAATTTTCTCTATGCATACTACTTCTAAATGGGGCATATACATGTATAGTTCTTATAATTTATGTTAACAAGCTCGGGTCAACCTTGACAACAAACTTTAAAATAGTTCAACCGGACCTCCATGTTAACATGAAATTTATGTGCAGAACTCTCACACATATTTACAAATCTTATGTTAAAATAGGTTATTTATTTTACGTTATTTTTCAATATATAATTGTCATGAAAATTTTGTTGGTCATGTTTATACCACGTTGTCTTTATCGGATATCTAATGTGAAATATTTGGAGATAACGAACAGTATTCGAGCTCTAAAGTCCATTAAACATTACAAAGGAGGAGCAGAGCAAACACGGACCTTTAAGACGTCAGAGGTGGGATCAGGTGCCATGGAGGAGTGAGCATCCCCTGCCTACCGGTCACACCCGCCGTGTGCTCCTTGTCATCGGGAAATAACGGAAAAATCGTCGACAATTCAGTGTGTAAATAATGGTCTAACAATTCGTATGAAAAAAAAATCAGTCAGAATTTGACATAATGATAGATTGTATTTGCTGACAAGGTCATGTATCGACCACAGAACTTACGAAATGATGATATTAAGCGAGACTGCTGTTTGTCAATAACTTACCGCGTTTTAAAAATTGTTGATACGTAGAATTGAATCAACTGAGAGATATAAACCCCGTATGCAGGTGATAAGGGTATATTGCTGCATAAGTAAGGGACGTTGACGATTGAAAAGTTAAAGTCATCACGTTTATCATAAAGCTTTGTTGTTAGATTACCAATAAAGTCTTTTTCTAATAAAATATCCAAATATGAAACAGATGTATCAGACTCTGTGGTATCTTTTATCTCAAGATCACCGGGATATATCGTATCGACATAAGAATGGAAATAACCGTTGTTAATTGACAATACGTCGTCGATATATCTAAATGTCGAAGTTGAAAGTCACAGCAAGTGTTTTCTTCTTTTCACGTAAAAGATTTTGAACAAAATTCTGCTTCATATGAATACAAAAATAGGTCTTCTAATAACGGGGCGACTTCCGATTTTATAAGAAAAGGGAAAAAAATTCCTGAATTCGTTTGAGATTATTTGTTTTTAATACCTTTTTTATTTAAGACATCTTGATTGCTTCCTTTGAACGGACATATTTTCTCATTTTAAATATTCTCTGTGATTTATAAGAAATTATCATGTCGTCATTTACATAGATGTTTATTAACATGATATAGTTATATACATCAAAGGGCCCTTGCCACCCCTTTGTATGGATAATAAAGGGTTCTCTGGGAAATCCGTATCTTGACTAATGTAAATGGTTGAAAAGAAAATGAAAAAAAACAAAAACAAAACGATGTTCAAAAGAAAGTATATTTCTCTTACCTCTTACGATTGAAAACATCCCAAATAAAGCAAAACACAAATACTTGTATTCAACCATCTTTCACTTTGCTTAAATACTTAATTGTAATTTTCACTTTAAGTCCCACCAGCTCAGCTTAGATGCAAATCAATTCTTTTAACGCCATGCAAAGAGCAACTGAACTTTGAAATTCCATAATAACAATATTCCTGCTTCCAATTCTGCTCTTATTGCATATTTTAGTATTTATTTTCGAGGAAGAAAATGAAAAATATTCAGATTTATTAAATATTCTAATTAACATGGATATGATGTAGTATAGAGGGGACCACTTTTTGACTTGGCGTATTCGATTCATTTAACACTTGATTTCTCTTAATTTTTCGAGATTTTCCTCATGATTTGTTGTTTTTTCCCTATGAATAGTTAAAACATTCTTCCGTATCATTATGAATAATTCAAAACATATTTCTTATATGTTTATTCCTATATAAATGATCTCTATATAACATTTATTTTCCAATCTAGCGTTGATGATATCAAAGGGGTACACGTACATTCTTTCAACCTGATCTTTAGTCGCTATAAAACTTTTTCATACTTAAGTGCCTTTCCATTAACGTTTAAATTTGATACTAACTTTAGTAAGCTAGTTACACATAATAACTAGGGTTGTGCCTATTTTTGCTTTATATACGGCGAAGGGGATTACAAAAATGACCTAAAATTGTATTCACATGTATTATTTAAGTTTAATGTCAGGCGGGGGATATACGATATGAACCAATCAAATGGTGTGATTCAACCATAACTCAATTATTAACAAACAGGATTGGGATATCAGTGGTATACATTACAGGAGACTATCACAAGATAAAACACTAAACCTGGTTTAAAACGGCTAGTAAGTGCTTAAAGAACAATAAAATAATGTCACCGTTAAACAACCAATAAGTCATTTCCAGCTACATAAAGGTGGATTAAAGGTGGCTAAAAGATGAAGTATAGGTACTTAAAGTCTGCTTCTAGACAATTTTTAAGTCAGCGTAAAGCCATACACATAAGTGCTGAATGTTTAATTTCTTCTTAGCCGTCTTTACACCACCTTTAAGACACCTTTTATCCACATTTACATCATCGATAAACTGTTAGTTTGGCATGGTAAAATATAATCCATTTGTTAATTTTTTTTCGCCAAATCTAAATATAACTGATTAATATATTTGTGAGCGCGGTGCTTTGTATTTGTTAAAATTAAAAAAGAAATAAGAAACAAAAAAAAAATCACTATCCTTAATTTTGACATGCACGTGGGCGAATACTTAAACTCCGTGGCTACAATGTTTCCGTTACGTTATACGTAATGTGTTTTGTTGACTACATATGCGTGAAACTGAAGTTTGTTGAAAGACTTGTAAATGTAGTTTATATTCATTGTATAAAGAAACACACATTAATAATAACGTATGACTGATAAATTCGTAGTAACACAACTTTATAGCCTTATTCAATATTCCACTGAACGTCATCTGACTAGTACTACTCTAACTAGTGCTACTCTAATTAGTACTACTCAATACTTATAAGATTGTAGTTCGACAAAATAACTAGATTTACCATGAATATGTCTGCTTGAATTAAAAAGATCAAAAAATATAATATTTCATAAATACACAGCGCATATTTTAGGTATTCGTGTGATAAGTGATTTAATTTCATAATGCTGTCAAGAGCAGAAGGTTTATTTCCAGATGCAACCAAAAAAAATCAAAGTAAAAGATCTCCAGTTTCAAGCCTGTTAAGAGTTTTACGTTAAGTTATATTTTCAAATCCTCTCAACTACTTGTGCCATAATCGGTGGCATAGGAAACTAAGAAAATGCATTAATTAACTTCACCTAGTTATGTCATTTTGATGTAAGATTGTTATTATTATCATTATTATTATTTTTGGCTTTTTTTATTTGCAATAAATAACAAATAAACATCCATTTTTATTTTAAATAATAATTAGATGATGTTTTTAAGTAAAGGGGAGTAACATCTCTTACAAACAAATCATTTTATGCATTTATTTAAAAGTCTTTGGTCTCGTTTTGCATACATAAATTATACAAAAGAAGTTCAAAAAGTGAATTACGTGTCCAATAAACACTGCTTTTAATAGGATACTTCCAGTTATTTATTTTCAATTATTTAATTAAAAAGGAAATATTGGTTTATTAATAAAGGCAAATATTACTTCGTACTACCAGATAAAACAAAAGCGATACTGTTCAAGGTCCAACGGCTATTCAAAGCAACGACTTAAGTTATTTTCTTATTTGCTTTAATTTAAATAAAAAAAAATCAATGCAATACATTTCGTTTTTATAGTTTTAAAATCTCTATCTTTGATTCGCCAATAGTTCACATTCTAATTATAAAACCTATTGACAAACGCCTTACATGAATGGACGATTTTAACATTTATTAAAAAATTTAGTATAATTCGTACTTGTTATAAATTTAACAGAAAGGTTAAAATTCAATTATCATTTTTTCTCTCAGTCTCTCTTGCTAATACATAGTAAGCGCAATATAAATAATAATAATAATAATAATAAAACATTAAATACAGTTGATAAACAAGAGTAAAAAAAAAAGAAAGTTTATTGAATAAGATCGCATGAAATGAAATAAGTACATTATATAAGAAAATCAAAATAAAATCATAACTTTATCATATTTGATAAAAAAAGGAACCAAATTTCAATTGGTTAACGAATAAAACTGTATAACTTTATAAAGTTACAAAGATACATTGCCAGTTATTAAGAATTTAGTATTAAGGTCTCTTTTCCTATATTTTAACATTTGAATAAAAATTCATGAATATGTATATATTAGGGATGTCAAATCGGTCAATATTTGATAATCGGTTACTCGGACGATTTTCCGATCGAGTACCCGGGTACTCGGAAAAATTGTGTATTCATGTAAAAGTTTCCACATCGATGTTTTCTTTCGTTTATAACATGTTATAATGCATGTTCATGTACATAAACATCGAGCCCAACGAAAACGATTTTTTGGGGTACTTAATTTATGTATCAAACAAACTCAAAAGACATGATCAGTTAATACACCAATAATTACAAATGCTTTACAGTTCTTATTTATGAAGACAATTTGGTCAACGGAAGAGAAGGACGCAAATTTGTAATGATTAGACTAGCGAAAGAGAATATCTTCGGGAATGGACTCAGTCGTGATCGCTAGTCGTATATTATTTACGTTTGCAAATGTTTTCTTTGTGATAACTCTGAAAGTTAAGTATGTTATTTTCTCGATATTTACAACTCCACCCGTTATGCATAAATTATCCCACGTTTCCAACTGCCGTTGATGCCCTGGTATGCACAGCAAATTAAAAAGTGATTCCTTTAATATATGGTTGTTTCCACCCTATACGCTAAATTGACTATGCGCATGCAGGTGCCTTTTAACATTTTTTTTAATCTTCAGTTATTTATAAATATTTCTTCACTTTTGAACAGTCTGGTGAATTGATAGCGGTATCTCTATATATGTCCGATTTCACTTCCGTATGCTTATTGAATAATTATAAGATAATTAATAGATCATAATTAAACGATTTTCATTGAAAACAAATAATGATAGACATTCAAAAATTAGGGTCACAAGAGCTGAGAACGGCTGTGTACAGTGTCCAGTGATTGGTCACAGTAATTACTGTATACACGTGTACACAGCCACAGGCGATAACGGGTATTAACTGGTGTAGGTGAGGGACATGGACAATGCCTATTTAAATCACATTTTTTGATAAGTTTTTAATACATATATGCACTTTAAAATATGAAAAAAAATATACATCCGAGTAACCGAGTACCAATTTAAGTATTCGATACTCGTACGTTCGAGCGAGTACCCGGTACTCGTTGACATCCCTAGTATATATACAGCATAGTGCCATAAATGAGTCAACTTTTTTAATGGCTGCCAATTGAATCATATAAAATCAACTTACCTGAATTCCTTGCCAGCCTCTTATATGAACTGTAATCACTCATATTTTGTGATGTCACCTTTCTGGATCAGTACCTCTCTGCATCTTCTTGGAAGGCTTGCATAAAGTTTTTGAATATAAAATAAAGGGATTTCATTCCAAGCCCTCAGTAACTGGGTTTTCAAGTCATTTACATTGTGGACCAGGTAAAGTCTGTTTTTGACTTTGTTTTTCATTAATAGCCAAACATTCTCGATTGGGCTCAAATCGGGAGACTGGGGAGGCCAACTTATCTGTGGAATTCTGTTCTGATGTTTCCAATTTTCAGATTCATTGGACCGATGACATGGGGCATTGTCATCTTGGAAGTACCATGTACTATTACCAAAATGTTTAACAACAACCTGCCAAATATTGTCATCAAGTGTTTGTATATATTTCTGAGAGTTCATATTTCCATTTATGAATGCTAAACTTCCTACCCCATAGTAGCTGATACATCCCCATACCATTATTTTAATAGTAGCAGACGACTTTGGTGCAAAGTGGCCCAAACATTCGGGTCTCCATTTTTCAGATGACTTCCTCCATACTTTAAACTTTCCATCAGGTTTAATAATAACCATCATTTCATCGGTAAACATCACCTTCTTCCATTGTTTATTGACATTCCAGTGTAACTTCCCTCTGCACCAAGCTATGCGTTTCTTTTTGTTTACGTTCCGAATTCCTATAGACTTCCGAGAAGATCGCCTTGTATAGCCCATTGAATGAAGGATCCTTTGTACTGTGCGACGAGAAACTTTAACCGGTGTACTGTTGTTGAATTCTGCCGTTATATCCTTTAAAGTTGTCCTACGAGAATTTCTAACAAGGCGAGAAAGTGTCCGTTCTCCTCTGACATTAACATATCGGGGTCTTCCCTTCCGTGACTTATTTTCTATGTCTCCACGTTCCCTCCACCGCTTTAAAAATTTCGAAATTGTAGACGTGTTTATCTTTAAACATTTTGAAATTTCTGATGCCCTGTGTCCACTTTCTATTAATTGTACGATCACTTTTTTTAGTGTCGTCTGACATTTCATTGCCGTGTTTTGCCATTTCGTAAACAAGGAAGTAGAGTAATAACAAAATCAAATTCGCTAACGAAAATCCGGAAATTAAAACTCAGTAAGTGTTACTTCCCTTTGATCATGAAAAAATCGATACCTTATCGTTTATATTTCTACAACGTAACTTTGAAATATTGAAGCGGCGTTTGTAATTGTGCGCCATTAAAAAAGTTGACTCATTTATGGCACAATGCTGTATATATATATATATATATATATATATATATATATATATATATATATATATATATATATATATATATATATATATATATATATATATATATATATATATATTACATAAAATCAAAATGAATTTTTCAGATTTTCTAATTTTTATTATTTTGGTACTGAAGATAGGCAAACGTACATATTTTCTGACAAATATAGGTGAAAGGTTTTTTTTCTAAACACTGTCACCAAAAATTAAATTTTATATTAGTTCACATATGGTTCCATAAGAGGTTTATGCATAAACCAAGGTTGCTAAAGATCGGTTAGCTACAAGTAGCCCTTGCTGCTACTATAGGCTATATCTAGATGTATTGAATGCAGTGTATGAGGAACACTTGTTATGTCATCGTAGGAATAGCCTACATGTCCTCGATCTATAGTGCTATGCTCTGAAAACCAGTCAGCTACAATTTTAACACATGAATCATATTTAGCTTTTAGAAATTGAAAAAAAAATGTACAAATGATTCAAAGGTAACAATTGATAAAAAAGACAAAAATCCTAATCAAATATTACGATAACAAAACTAAAAATACAAACTGGTTTTAAAAAAATTATGTGACGGATGATACTATGTATGCAATGACAACTTTTAAAGTAATTATCTGTGAAATTTACCGATCCCCCCCCCCCCCAAAAAAAAATCTTTATTTACAAGACAGGAAATAATCATCTATTTTGTTTTATATGAAATGTATCGAGGAGGAGATACTTCACTTTTATCCACTGTCCGTCTTCATAATTCTATTTTTAGCAGTATGTAGCATTATTTAGCAACATGCTACTAATCGTGCATTATGTACCACTTTATAGCAATATGTAGCATTATTTAGCAATACGTAGCCGTTACAATCTTGAACGCAGTTCAGTTCATTAGGTTAATCTAACTTTTCAATGTACGTATCATTTATTGCAGAAAAATATCCAAAAATGAGGAGGACAATACATTAATCCACAGTATTCAGACAAGAATACTTTTAACATTGGTCTGCCTGAATCAGTACTCCATAACTCTATTTTTCAAGTTGTTTGATATTTCAAGAGTGGTGAATATACTTATTTGTACTTGGTTTAGCATTTTCAGATTTTAACAGATTATTTGGCGATGATCATACTTCACTTTTATCCACTGTCCGTCTTCATAATTCTATTTTTAGCAGTATGTAGCATTATTTAGCAACATACTACTAATCTTGCATTATGTACCACTTTATAGCAATATGTAGCACTATTTAGCAATATGTAGCCGTTACAATCTTGAACGCAGCTCAGTTCATTAAAGTTAATCTAACTTTTCAATGTAGGTATCATTTATTGCAGAAAAATATCCAAAAATGAGGAGGACAATACATTAATCCACAGTATTCAGACAAGAATACTTTTAACATTGGTCTGCCTGAATCAGTACTCCATAACTCTATTTTTCAAGTTGTTTGATATTTCAAGAGTGGTGAATATACTTATTTGTACTTGGTTTAGCATTTTCAGATTTTAACAGATTATTTGGCGATGATCATGATTAAAAATAGAGCAGAGTGAGTGGTAAGCGCTAGAACATTGTTTTAGGTCTGACAATACGTTCTACACTAGACAAAATTGCTTACGCGGCACTTGTTATTATTGTTTGTAAACTGAACTTTTCTCTAATTGAAACTAATATATCTAATATGCAATCTTTTGAAATACAGTGAAATTGACAAATGTCTCTCTCTCTTGGTGTCATGGCAAGACCATTAACTAAACTTCTTGCCCGAAAACTAATTTCCCAACGTGCACTGCGCACCGTTTTTGCCCAGATATGAAGTTGGTGACTACCAATGGTGGTCCGAGAGGTTTCACCAGAAACAATCTCCCAGTTAGAAAGCAACTAATGTACAGCGATTGACTTTCATATCGCCATGTATCCATCCAGTGCCTTGGTGTCTATACCCAGTCCACCAAACTTCCGGTTTCCACAATTTCACTATGTATTTATCAGTTAACACATTTCAATGCCTAAATTTTTCACTAAATTTCCATTATTTTATATCAAATATATCATAAACAAGTAAAAAAAGTAAAACATTAATTTTCTTTGGTGGTGCATTACCAATTTTGTCTAATGTATGAATATCTGTTTTTGTTTATCTCTTCTTAATACATTTTTTTTATCGTAATAATTATTATCTGATGATTTCTAAACTGTTTTCAAAATGTAACACATGTTTTGTGAGGAAATCTTAAAAGAACAATTTCAATAAAAAATTCCTTGCAAAATATTATGAATTACTGAAGAAGGTATCTTCTGATCTTAAACGTAAATACAAGGCTTGATATCCTTCGTTATAACAAATTTCAAAATCAAACACAAATACGTCACAATTTTCGGATATTCTTCAATATATTGTCAATAGTTTTCCTAACTTGAATTAAAGGTATACATTGTGAAATCTAAATATATTCAAAATTTACTTAACTCTGGCTCTTCAATATAAAGTACATGTACCTACACTCAGGAACTGTGAGTATATACAATAGTATATTCCACATTGAAACCAAAAAAATCTTAAAATCATAAATTTAGAAGTTCTAATAGTACTTGCAAAGGAAAAAAAACGAAATGAATAGTGTGTCATTAAAAATATTTTGCTAGACAATCCAAATGGTAATCGTCTTATTTGAGTTTAGTAAGGAATCAAGACATGTCTGACCACCTGGTTGATGCAGATGTTTACTTGGTGTCATCTTGCGTTTCCTGTATAGGTGGCGCTTTCTGGGAGAAATCCACAAACGTGTACTCTGTTCTCTCTTCTTCTCCGTGTATGACTGGTTTCTCCTTTGTGTCCGACTTTGCGGTCATATTTGCGAATTCCACATCGATGTATAGCAATCCATCCTGATTCTGTAAATAAAGATAAAAAAGACTATATATATATATATATATATATATATATATATATATATATATATATATATATATATATATATATATATATATATATATATATATATATATATATATATATATATATATATAAACACTTTAAAACACTTTTTGAAAATATTTGAACTGTATTTCCGGCCTTCATCAGTCGTGTTTATTTAAATGCATATCAACTAACGTTGAACAACGTATTATGACGTCGCAATGTACATACAGTAGAAAGACAACGTCATGAATCAAAATTGCGCGAAAAACATCTATAAAGATTGCAAGAGTTTGAAAAGCAATCAAAATACATATATATGGACTCTAAATAATGCAAAATAAGTTATTCCATATAAATAAACATTTTTAAATATACAATGTACACACGCAAAACTGTTCATTAACATGGTTTAAGGACAATAGTGCTCCCTTTTGTTTATACCAAATGGTATATAAGTATTTAATTTTTTTCTTCCATAGATTCTCTCTATATTTACGATAAATGTCATTGTTGTACAGCTTTTCAATACCTATAATACTGTAATCTTTTAAGGTGTGAAATTCTGAGTAAAAATGTGCAGCCACAGGGTCATTGGTTTTTCTTCTAATGAGTGAGAGATTTATGACATTTCTTTGGTATAAAGTCCCACCAGTTTCTCCCACATACACAATCTTATTACATTTTTTACACAAAACTCCATATACAACATTGCAAGATTTACAATTAATATAATTTTTGATGTTATAAATATTTCCCTTATTGTCCTTTAACCGGCTTGTTTTAATAATATATTTGCAAAGAATACATTTCTTAGCACCAAACGGTTCGCACAAATTTCCTTTCTTGAAAAATAAATTATCAAGTTTTTTAGGAACTAAAATGTCTTTTAAATTTTTGTCTCTTCTAAAGGCAACAATAGGTTTGTGTTTGAACGCGTTTTTAAGATGATCAGAATTTTCCAGGATTTGTTGACGCTTTTTTAAAATATTGTGAATATTTGGAAGTCCTTTTGAATAGGTAAGTACTAAGGGAACACGGTCACACTGTTTATTCTTTTTATTATATCTCAAAAGATCCGATCGATCAAGCTTATCTTTTAAAAGTTGTTTTTCCACTTCGTTGTTTGAATAGCCGCGTTTTCATATATTCGTTTTCACTTTTTCCCGTTGATGACGATATCCATTCTCTGTGGAGCATATTCGACGTGCTCGTAGGCCAAGGCCGAAAGGAATTGCGCTTTTGTAGATTCGGGATGGCTGGATGTTTTTTTGAGATACATATGTTTGTCGGTAGGTTTGCTGTACACGTTTGTTGAAAGAATTCCCTCTTCGAGAGAAATTAACACGTCAAGAAACTCTATTTTTTTTTTTTTGAAACACGTAGGTCGAGTTCATTGTTGGGGTGTATATCATTAGCAGTTGCTTGAAAGTTGTATAGTTCATCTTCTGTCCCTGTCCGGATTCCAAAAAATGTCATCAATGTACCTCAGGTAAAAAAAATGGTTGTTTTGTACAATTTTCAAAAAAGAATGCGTTCCCATTCCCCCATATAAACAGAGGCGTAGTTACGTCTAATACTAATAATTTTAGCTTTAACAACAAGTATTACATCCAAACTGAAGGCACTGCTATTGGATCAAAACTTGGACGGAACTACGCCTGTGTTTAATTGGACTTTTGAGCTCGAATACTGTTCGTTATCTTCAGATATTTCATCTAATACCACTGAATATCCATTTGTGTCATATCACTGACTCACTATGACTGGCTATAAGCACCATGTCAATAACTAGCTCTAAGCGTCTTTCCACTGAAAAGGCATATATGCTATACCAATAACTGGCTGTAAGCATCATACCACCAACTAACTATTACCACCATGCAACTGATTATGAGCAACATAAGACTGACTAGCTATCAGCATCATACCACTGTACGTGTGTCCTCGTTCCTATTAGAAGCACCTGCATCTTCTTGTTTTCCTTGCCATTCCTTCTTCTTTCTACTCTTCTTTCCCGTTTTTCTATCCGATTGTTTATTGGATTTTTTTATCACTTCTGAGTACACTGTCTCGTTGTCATCTGATAAAATAAATTATCAGTGGAAAATGTTATCATTTTCGGTTTTATTTGTGAAAAAAACTAATATTTTCTCAAGTGGCCATAAACTGCTGACTTTGCAAAAAAAAAGATGTAAAGATAAGAAACTGAATCAATTTAAATTAGACGATACGTTCCTCAATAGAATACCCTATGAACTTTGATTGGAGTATTACTTCCTATTTTAACAAGTCTCCTCACAAAATTGAGGAACCTTACCAGGCATGTGTACAAGATACCAGAGCATGGAATTTCCTATATAATCAAATCTGATATCACTTAAATTGAAGACATCACAATTCGTAGGGTATATATATATATATATATATATATATATATATATATATATATATATATATATATATATATATATATATATATATATATATATATATATATATTTTAGACATTTTGAAAATAGTGTAGTAGAAATCACAAGGCAATAAAACTGATAGGAGATGACAAAGCCCAGGCATGAATTTTTAATAGGCACTTGTCAGCGGTCGACTTTAAAAAAATCAATCAATCAATGTTTAAAAATGAAATCAAAAATAATTTGTCGTAAAAGTTATCTCCCTCTTTCTTCTTTTGCTTTCAAATTTTGTGTGCGAAAAAGTTTAAATGTGTATTCTACTAAGGTTATTGCAAAGATCAAAACGATGCTGGCGACCAATATTCCCAAATAAATCACAAACGTTATCTTAAATTATCGATACGATTTTCTCTAATTTTGATGCCTTCACTAGGAAATGGATAGAGGTATCTTTTAAGTGTGACGCAAATTAGTTGGAAAAAATTTACTTTTGGTTCGAATTACATAGTACTTTTTTCTAATCCTTGAGATACAAATGAATGAGGAAAGCATTCAATTATGACGTCATAAGACACATATCTAGCTTCTCTACATAGAAGTTTAAATATTCACCGTAGCAGAAAAGAAATAATTCCTTCGTCGGAGGAATTGTGCGAGAAAATGCTCCTGTGTTTAAATATTGTACAATTTTTCTTTTGTTGCCACCAAATATTCCGAAAACATAGACAAATTTTATTCAAAGAACTTTCCCAAAAATGGAACCTTCAATAATGTATGTTGGTTGGTTGTAATGTTTAGAGAGAGAGAGAGAGAGAGAGAGAGAGACCATTTTTGTCCTTGATAACGTCACTTTCCACTATTTCAGTTTGTTTTCTGTTTTTCGACAGGAGACTTTTGTCAACAGCAGCGTATACAACAACATCCGGCTGGGAATCGTCTGGTTCTGGGACTGAAATACATTTACGACTCAATTAAATATGTGAAATATAAACTGACTAATGCATCTTATTATTCACCAGTTGTTGTACGAAGTCAGGTAAACCAAGCATCTGCACATCTCAATTTTCAACTTCCAATAAATTCCCTTGCATATAACATGCTGCTTTCTGGAGAATATTTTTTTCTATTATTTATTGGCATCTTATATAGATTCTACTGAAACATGTGAATATTTTAGAAATAAGCAACATTTGTCTGCATTAAATATAATATGTTTACATGGGGTTGAGTTGTATAATTCAGACAACGTTTATAAGAAAAAAATATAACCTCATTCTCATCATGAAACCTGTTGAATTCTAGATGCTCAATATTCATGTACTGAGAAGAGCTTAATAACTTATTAATTTCACAGCCTTGTCAATTGGTATCTGTCATGTTCATTCCAATATTAGGGTTCAAGCCACGGCTTCGACAGACCTAAATCGGTAAAAAAAGTAGAAACTGTTCCTTCGCCAATCGCTCGGCACTTTAAAATGAAGGCCCCGTTTCACGGTAGGAATTTGATCAATAAAGAACCCTCACTGCTAAATGGTCCTGAATACCGAACATAGATCTCATTCGTAAGCCCTTCACCGGTTTATGGTGACATCTCTATATAAGGGGAAAATTCTTGAATAGAACGTAAAATATGCTATATCAATCGATCAATCAATCCAAAACTCAAAATACTTATACCCACTTGGTTTATCATCGCTGTCTTGTTTCTTCGTCGCTGCCTTTTTCTTTAGGAAGTACTTCGTAATCACTACAGCCAGAAGAATCAGGACAAGGATAATACCAGCTACGGACGCTCCAATCACAATCATTATTGTATTATCCTTGGGAGGGGAGGATGTGATAGGCAAGGCTAAAAATTAAAGTTATAACTTCGGGATCTATAAATGGAATACAAGACTATTTCATTTATCATTATATGTATTGCACTTGAAAAAATGAACTTGGGTCAAGATCATTACATAAACTTTTTCATGAAAAAATAACCTCAGTCGTTTCCTATGTGGAAAGGTATAAATCAGAGACAAATTTTAACTTTAACTGGAGCGTCCCCAAATGACCTTGAGTTGTTCATTTCACATCTTGATAGGCACTCTCTTTTTATTTCATCTTCCATTGTTTCTCACGTAGAAAATTTGGCAATGACAGGAATAATATATATAGTTTCTTAAACTTTCACTTCAAATAACCTTGATTTAGTTTTATGAAACACACCTATTATTTTGTGTGACACATGAAACTCCTATTGTTGTACATTCAAACGTTATGACCTACACACAGACTGTACGCTTATTTCGCCCTTGTGTAAATGTCCCTGGGCAAAGATGATCAACACCCTAAGGATATAAGCAAATATATCCTACAAATATATATCTGTTAGAGTTATCGTTGAGACAAGAATACTACACGGACAGTCGAATAGGAAGAAAGACAATCAGATACACAGATGAACAGATACATTCTGTGCACCCACCTTCGTATTTGGGGGATAAATAAATCGCACTAAAATTGTACATTTATTTACTGCAGTCTATCTTAGACAAATCCAAGTCAAAAATGCTTCTAGAATGAAAGTAATACGATTAAAAATTACTACACGATATGTATGTACGTTTACCTTTACAATCAAACGCAAATCCTTTAAATTTTGAAAAATTTTGAACTACTATGGTGCTTTTTTCTCTATCTTTATAAAGGTACGTAGGGTAATGAAAAGGATACCTGGTACTATGACCTTTACTGTCTCTGGGCTTAAAGAACAGTTGATTCTATTACAACTCTCCAGTTGGTACCGATATTCCTGTCCTGGGTTTAAAGGTCCTATCTCATAATACACCATACTACCTTCTCCAGGGTCTGTAAGATTTGAAACTTTTATCCATTCGGACCCTTCTTTGCGTGACAAAATAAACGACTGTTCTGGTCCGCCGTTAAAATTCGATACCCAGGTCATATTAATGAAACCAGTATCAAAAGAACTCCATTGAAAGTTCAAAGGTGACTGAGGTCTGTCTAATAAAGTAGAGTGAAAGAAGGGATTAAAAGTTACTTGCATCATTCAAATGTTAAATATCGAGAATAGTTCATATTGATACAAATATTGAAATGTCTTATCTAAGATAAAGTATTAGTTAAGGCATCGTCAAAGTATATGTCTTCCAATAGCATTATAATTTTATGATCATGATGATTGAACTGCTAAATATAAATCTGCAGCCAAATAACACGACTTAAGGCATTCACAAACAAATATTAATTAAAAATGAAGAAGGGACAAACAGTATATGAATAATGATAAACATCCAATCGAAACTATCAGAAAGTGAAAAACATAAAACAAAGGAATTCAACCTTCAGCATTGATAGTTATATTGACGATGGTTTTCCCATGGAACATCAGTGAGTAGTTTCCAAAAGATTTCTGATCAGGAATGGGAATGGTGCTGTTAATCCAGTGTTTGTAGATAAACCTGTCTCTTTGTACAATTGTAGTTGTTATATTCGGATGTCCAGGTCCGCCCCATGATATTCTTGCTTGAGAAGGAGAAGGATTTGCAAGCACGGGCATTGCGACAAGAACTTTGACATCTTGACCACTCATTGATCCATATTTAGTCTTTAAGGACACAGTCGTATCAAGTCGAGGCTCACCTAAAAAAATGTTATACTTGAAACATATTTCATAAAGTGCCTGTTCACAGACTTAAAAGTTATCTCTTGGTGCCAGTACAAAAAGGCGAGGGAATAAATCTGTAAATCACTTTTTATTCGCGAGAAATTTATTTTCGCGTAATTACACGCGTCTATCTGCTAGCTAATATTTATTCTCACGTATATTTTTTAATGGAGAGGATTATATATCACAATAATCTCAGTTCCCAAAAACTTTGCCTATTAAGAACAGTAGTTATCTCGCGTAATTAAGGTATCGCAAAAATATATCAACCTACAGTACACAGTTAAACTAAATGTATATCATTGAGGGAGTTAGATAGATGCTAGTTCCCTTAGGCCAGGACCTTTCCTGATGTGAATGTTTAACTGAATGCGTAGCTTTATACATATTTAAATTCATTAAGTGTTCATCTTTCATATTCAAAAGTAAATGGGGTGGGTGGGGCGTATTATGGATGACAGTGAATTAACTTTCGAAGCAGGGATTAGCTTGACTTACGCACGGCAAAACGGGGAAATGAGTATATTCAAAGAGACTGATATGAAATACTGCCTATCAAACAAATGTTTATTTATCTGTGGGAAATCTTTACAGGAATAATTTTAAATTATATCCTACCTCATGACATGGGACATTTTCTGATAATGGTTTATGTACCAACATACCTGCATATAAATGAGCATTCCTTGACAAACCATCTAGATCAAACCTCCCATATTTCAGTGGGTCCGTGTTTTATGCCCAGTTCACTGATTTATATTGTTTGTTTTTTTTAACGATCCCTGCTCGTTATTCTCTTCACCTTTTTCATTGACAAGTAAATACACAGGGAAAAGTGGCTCGCATGAACTTCATATAAAATTCGCACGAATACCATGCGAATTCTTTGCATGAGAAGGAGACGAAAAGGACCACGCATGATATTCGCACGAAAATATCATGCAATTTTCACATGAAATTCACACGAATATCATGCGAAAAGAAAATCGCACGAAATTCATGTGAAAAAAAGAACCCAGGTTTCATATGAATATCATGCGAAGACAAGCATATTTTTTGTACTCCAGATATTAATATCAAGCTATTATCTATGAGTGCACCAAACCTAATCCATTAATTCTATCCTTCTTCCTTGGAAACAGAATTTTTGCTTCTTGCAAATGAAGTTTTCTTGAAAAATTCTCTTTTTCTTACTTAGTCAGTTAATCCAGACACAAGTAATGCATGATTATACAAAAAGTAACTTTGAATTTGAAAGAATCAAAACTTGTTTTCTGGACTCCCTGACTAAATAAAGACATCTGTGACATCAATTTCTACATTGAAAACTAAAACAATTGATCTTTTTCTATCTTCTTTATTGAGGTTCTCATCACATAAGATTTCTTTATCTTGAGGATTCTGTTGAGAGGGTGTTGTCGTTATAGCTGAAAATACAAAAGTAAACAATCTCAGGTTATTGAAATTCATAATGGACAATATTTTTTTTAAATTAACTATGACTAAAACCCTAGGCCCTTAAGTAGGATTAATACCTCTTGGTCATAATCACCTGTATGCCAAGTATGTTCTCCAGATACTACTCCAATAAAAAGTTGCATTTTCTGAGATACTTCTATCAAGTCTATGACCTTGACCTTGTCTTATGACCTCTGTTCTGGAAATGGCATATCTTATGATCATTATCAACCATTAGGGCAGTATGATCTTTGGGAGTTACTTTTTTCAATATACAATTATGTTATGGCCAAGAATTTAAACTTCAATTCCTGTTACCTCTACATTGCTTAAATGACCAACAGGCAGGGTTGTTTCACTGCCTCTAGTCATAATTAAGCAACCTTAAAGACATATCTAGTTCAAATTACCCTATGTTAGTCTTGGGATATACCTTTGAGTCACAGGCGAGTTTTGTCTCAGGTATGTCTACTGTGTTTCCATTATAGAGTTGTGAATGAAAATAATTTAATACATTTGTACCCTTTTGACCTTGAACATATCTAAAATGCCCTTGATACTGGGTCAAGACTCATCTCTGGACACAAGCTACCTTTCTATCAGTTATGAGCCTAAGATTGTTTTCTTGGTTACAAAGTCATGTTCAAATAAGAATTTCATTCTCTTATTCCTCTTTTTAAAAGTTTGACAAATCAGTCTGTAAATTCCTGTTACCAGTTAGTTCATATGTAATTACAAAGTGTAGGGAAAAAACAAGATGTGTTTGTGAAACACTGATGCCCCCGTATAGCAGCTTATGGTGAAGGTTAAACTTTCTCAAATGCAAGTCAAACTGCAAAGTCGAGAGATCAAAAATGCCCAAGCACAACCATTCAAAAGTTATGGTCAAGGTTAATGTTTTCTAAAATGGGCCAAACTCCAAGGTCAAGGTCAAAGGGTCAAAATTAATGGTATTCAGGGGGAAGACCTTGTCATAAGAAATATACATGCAGAATATAAAAGCCCTAGCACCAACAGTTCAGAAGCTATGGTCAAGGTTAAAGTTTTTCAAAAGTAGGTCAAACTCAAAGGGCAAGGTCAAAATTGTTGATATCCAAAGGAAGGTCTTGTCACAAGGAATACACTTGTGAAATTTGAAAGCCCTAGTACTAACTATTCAAAAGTTATGGCCAAGGTTAAAGTTTTTTAAAAGTGGGTCAAAAGTTATAGCCAAGGTTAAAGTTTTTTAAAAGTGGGTCAAACTCTATGGTCAAGGTCAAAAAAGTAAAAAAAGTCAAAAATATTTACACCCAAGGAAAGGTCTTGTCAGGATAAATATACATGTGAAATCTGAAAGCCCTAGCACCAACTGTTCAAAAGTTATGGCCAAGGTTAATGTTGGGTAAATTTTTACAAAAGTGGGTCAAACTCCAAGGTCAAGGTCAAATATGTTGGTACCAAAAGGAAGGTCTAGTCAATAAATACACATGTGAAATATGGACGGACGGGGCAAAAACTTATATACCCACGACTCTTCGATTACCAGGGCATTATTATAAAGTGGTTTAAAAGATAATTTTCAGACAAAACATGGCTACAGACAGACAAACAGACATGGTGATTCCAGGACACCCTTACAACTTCTTTGTAGGAGCTAGTATATAACTTTATTGTAGGGGCAAAAAAGTTTTAGCTTTTACCAATAATATATGGCCCAGTGATCTTGACTTTTGAGATAATTCAATGTTTTACTACACCCACATCACTGTTTTCGTTATCCCTAAATGCTCTCCCATTGGAAAATGGTTAGTCTGTACATTTCTGTTAAAACTTGAATTTCCTTAATGAGTTGTGCTAACTGGCCAAGTTTGCAATGGTTAAAATTGGCATTTAGGTGTTATTCTAGAGAATGTAATACGTACGTCTGGAAAGTGCAAAAGTTTACAACAACAGACAGACAAGTTTTGACAGTAAAAAGTTTACTAAAGCTTCTGGCTTAGATGGAATAATTAAATTAAATATGTTCAGCTTAATGTCAAATTTAAATTGTCAAAAAAAAAATCATACATGTATTTACTTACATGTACCATTGACAAATCTGTTTGCATGTATCTTCTGAGGATATTGGTACTCTGGTATTTGAAGCTGTGATGACATGCTAACTGTGCCTACAGTGAAAATTAAAAAATGTCAGATACTGTCAATTCAATAGCATTTGGTTAATTATCTCCTTAGTACTACTGCATTTTTATGCATTTATTCTATAAATTAGCAGAATATATTTAAGAATTAGATAAGCAGAAATAACCTGAATGCTTATGGTTCTGCTAGTCTGATTCAAATAATTCACAGGAAAACAAATCCTGCTTTTCTGCGGCCTAAAATCCTGATTTTCTGCAATTATATTTTTGCTTTTCTATGTTTGATCTTCTGTTATGGCCCCACCCTACCCCCAGGGGACATGTTTTGAACAAATTTGAATATACCTAACCTTACCTGAGGATGCTTCTGAATTTATATGGCTAATCATGGATTTGCAATTCTTTGGAAGAAGATTTTTAATGATTTCTCCTATGTATTCTCATTTTAAACTTTGATCACCAATTATGGCCCCTCCCTACCCCTAAGGGGACATGATTTGAACAACCTTGAATGTAAACTATCAAGGATGCTTCCATAGAAATATGTCTAATCACTGCTTAACTGTTCTTGAGAAGAAAATTTTTCACATGTATGCCTAACATAAAAATTTGATCACCCATTTAGACCCTCCCACCCCCCAGGGGTAATGAATTGAACAAACTTTAATCTATACTACCTGACAATGCTTTCATATAAATATGACCAATCATGGCTTTGCTGTTCTTGAGAAGGAGATTTTTAAAGATTTTTTCTATACACTGTATATATATTTCTATGTAAAAATTTGTTCACTCATTGTGATCCCACCCTAGCCCCGGAGGTCATGGTTTGAACAAACTTGAATCTACACCACTTAAGGATGCTTCTTCATAAAAATCACCAATCATGGCTTAACTGTTCCTGAAAACAAGAAATTTTAAAGATTTTTCATGTTTTCCTGTGTAAAACTTTGATCACCCACTGTGGCCCCACCCTATCCCAAGGGGTCATGATTTGAACAAACTTGAATCTACATTATGTCAGAAAGCTTTCACATAAGTTTCATCTTTCTGACCCAGTGGTTCTTGAGAAGAAGATTTTTAAATATCCACACCCAATTTTTACTATTTCTTACTTATCTCCCCTTGGAAAGAGGGTATGGCCCTTCATTTGAACAAATTTGAAACCCCTTTACCATAAAGGATACTCTGTATTAAGTTTGGTTGAAATTGGCCCAGTGGTGGAGAAGAAGATGAAAATGTGATAAGTTCTTGACAACAATGACAGACGACGGACAAATTTTAATCAGAGAAGCTCCCTTGAGCCTTTGGCTCAGGTGAGCTTAAAACCAATCATGGAAAAGCAGCATGGAGTAGTCGCAGAAAAGCAGACAGGTTGCAAAAATAAGATGGGGGGAAAAGTATGTCAGCCACTTCATCATAAATAACAACATTATTTATATATATTGATGTATACCTTTGCAATAAATATTTTATTCTAGATTTTTTTTACCTGTTTGCATGTAACATATATGTATAATCTTTGAGAAGCTATCAGTGTGGTATAGTGGGGGACCATCTGCTCATTTTCTAGCAAATACCTGCAAGTTAAGAATACAACATTTTAGTAAATATTTCTCAAACATGTCATTAGTAAACACAAAATAGAATATACAGTACAACTCATTTACAGGGAAGTTACTCGGACTTGCTTTCTTATAATTAAGCTTCTTTAAATATCTGCATGTATTTTGGAAAGCATAAAAGTTTAACTCCTAAAACAACTGAGATTTACCTCTTTTTATGAGAACTGAGTTCTGTTGTATTTTCAATTTAAAATGTATAGATATGTTTACAGTGGCATTAGTGCTCCTAAATAAATACTTTTTATCTCTAGCTCAATCAGAAACCCATTGATTTATTAGCTATATAACATTACTGCTTTTATTAATATTGCAAACAGAGCGTCAAACTTCAAACTTGATGAATTATAAACATTTTTTATATCTATCCCCATTTATAATTAACCTCCTAGTGTTTTTAAAACACTGAATTTATCACAGCACACCCCAATGCCTGCCCTGGTGGCAAAAAGATCAAAGAAAACATTATTCTTTTCACTCTTTAAGTCTTGACCTTTTGGTTAAGTGATTATAGTGAATTGTACCAAATAGGAAGAAAAAAAAGACCCCACAAAGGGACACAACTCATTTACTATTTGCAAACTAGTGAACATGAACTACAGTGTATCTAAACAGATGTGCCCCCACTGTGCATGTCATTAGTACATTGTAGTAATTATATAAATATCATGGTTCTATATATAGAGAGAGTAACCTCTTTTTGATTGGTGGTGATGGGTGAATGTGAGGTGTAAAGGAGAGTATGGAGAGGAAGAAATAGGGATTAGGTCGGATTCAGACAGAGGAAGATAAAGGAAATTCAAAATAGTAGAGTTGAAGGGATGGGAGCTAGGAGAAGGATAAATTAAAGACCCACCCCGCTTTTTTCCAGGCCACCCTTCCATTATGTATCTATTTATAGAACAAAATGATTGACTTACAGTCTGATTAAAAAAAAATTAGCTATATCCTAATATACATGTATAACTTTACAGTGCTGTATATTGCTTGGTGAGGTTTACACCAGACCCAGGTGCAACAGGCAAAGAGTGCCTGTGCCAGGTCCATCTTATTTCAACATATCTATTTATTAAGCTGTCAGCATACATGTATATTGCCAATAAATTATATTACATTCATCTGTGATAAAGGAGATGATAAAAATATGACAAACTTACAGAAAATATGCAGTTGAATTTACTCTGCTCTTTCTTGTCTGCTTTCTCAGCCGCATCATGACGTAATATGTGACGTACGGCATTCCATAAAAAAACTACTTTTGGTTTCGTAAAATAAGTGTATACCCCGTAGTCATCAAAGTTCCGACTTCGACGCGGAAATACATTTTCAAAATAAAGATTTAAAGGACAAAAATTATAGTTATTTAGATATTTCCCGATTCTGTGATGAATACGAAATGGACTGGCAGATTTAGCCAGGTTCTACTTGCACTTCCTGTTACAGAAAAAACGAGTGTACCCCCCTGTGGCTTTTTCCAGAGTTTCCTTTGGGATTTATGTGCTCTAATCCCTTGAAACGACGGTGAATATGTATGTACTGTTAATTGTTTGTCATATTTTGTGTTTAAAATGTAGATTCTTATTGTTATTCATTTTGCAACGAAAATTTTCAGAATAAATTCGGATCTCGTTTTCGTTTCAGGTTCAACAGTTCAACGTAACACGGCCAGGTGAATCGAATGGTTCCGTTTCATCGAAGTCATAATGAAGTTATGCATTTTTTATGCTAAGCGACATTTATTTGAAGGCTTTACTAAATTTTGAGTAAGTAATTAACATTAAAAGTGATTTTTAATTGTGTATATTGTTCTGACACATGTGCAGAGACTTGTAAACACGACTTTTACAGTGTATCACAAAAACTATTTTAGGACGCAGGTCCCACAAAAGATCCAATTTTCTTGGGGATTAATCTCACAAATGTGACGGTTATGAATGAAAAAAATTCCTTGTAATAATTAAACTGTTGCAATTGATATATTCTGATTATTTTATGCAGATTTAAAAAATCCATATTTTCAGCATTATAATGTCTGTAAAACTCATAAATCCAATTGGAATATCATAACTAAAATGGACTATTATATCTAATTTGGACAATAGGTTCCAATAACAACCTTATACAGTGTTTTCCCTTTATTTCAAAGTAAAGCATTAGAGATCAATTGTATCTGGCTTTGGGTTGATGTTTATGACAAATCTCTGTGGACCTTACAACAATTAAATTTTATTTTATTTTTTTTTATTTCAAAGCGGCATTTTTATCAATTGAAGCGATTAATTTGGCCAGTAGCTGGTTCTTAGGGAAATCACTACTTATATAGAGAGTTGCATGGTCAATAACATGTTCTGATGTCTGACATATGCCTCTATTGTGCAGTTATTAATGTACAAAACACAGGGTCTTCTGTTTTGCTCAAAACATGAAATACCAGTGCAGTTTAATATAAACAAGTTGACAAAACACGGACCTTTCAGGTGATAACATGGAATTTACTGTATGTAATGACAGATCCTATTCAGTAATTATAGGAGTTAGCCCCTTTGACTGAAACAATTGGAATATCAGGATGGGTAGTTAATAAAAAAATTTATGATTTAATTTCTTTGTAGGAAATGCTTGTAAGGACAAAAGACTGAAAAAAACTGAAAAAGACTGAAAAACTGCCTTTAAACACAGCCATCATTAATGTAAATGGATTCATAAGGAGCATCCAAACAATATGATATTAGGATCATCAGAGACTGGCAATTTTTTACCACTCACTGTGATAGATGCATCTAAATAAACATTGAAATGTTAAATTTTTTTGTTCATTGCTTTTCCTCATATGTTATTAATATTGCATAATATTCTTGTGAATATCGCATGATTTTCACACAAAAAACAGACAAAGTGGAATTCGCATGGATATCATGCGAAATTTTAGTCGCATGAAAATCGCATGAATTTTGCATGAAATTTGTGTGATAACATTCGCATGAAATTCGCATGTGGGACTTTTCGCATGATTTTTGTATGATTTTCGCATAAATTTCATGCGAAAAGGCAAACGCATAAAAATTATGCGAGCCACTTTTCCCTGTGTATATATATTTTTTTGTTTTTTGAAGCAAAATTTATTAAAAAACAAAGGAAAATATTTTGTAGTCTGACCTACAAATTCCATTTATTATAGGATTAAACGTTCTTTTTTCAGAATTTATCGATGTGTAAATTCATGTCTTTGTACTCACAAACTGAATAAAAGTGCGAAGCACTTTTATGTAAAGTTTGTGAGTACAAAGGCATGAGTTTACACATCGATAAATTCTGAAAAAAGAACGTTTAATTCTTATAATTCCAAGTTTTTAAAATTATTTTAAGTTTTAAAATTATTTCTCTTTGAAGCCTCCATACAATCTGTTATTTCTGTACAGCGTAGGAATACTTTATGCCGCGATGTGGAAATGAATCGCAATCGAGATAAACGTCGATAAAGTTCAATTTTAATTGTCAAAACATTTAATAAAATAAGCTTATAAAAACTCTTCGAATATTGTTTAAGTTAACAAATATCGTAAATACAAGTAGACTTCAAAAGAAGTCGTCCTTGATCACGTTGACAACATAACGACAGACGCTCTTAAACGAAAATAGCAAACCGACGACAACCTTGGTTTGCTCTGGTTTGTTCAAAGACGGGACAGAATATAGGATGTAGAAAAATGAATTTGATGCTAATAAGGCAAGAGTCTAAGGTACGTTTCTCTTTCCTATCACAGCGCTACCGAGAACTGAGCTGATTTGTTTTGTAGGTCTATTAGGAACGTCGAGAATATGACTTCAGAGATTTAAAATTCAAACTCGTGATCTGACAGTGACATGAACATAATATTCCCGTCTGTCAGTCCTGTATGTCGTCAGTTTTGTTTTTATTTAATTACAATTTTCTGTAATTGTTTAGCTAAAACACAGAATAGAAGTAACGATTTGTTTCATTTTTTTTACAATAAAAGCTAGGTCAAGAAAGTAGTTCTGATTGAGAATTTATCGATGTGTAAACTTTTTCTTGAATTTGTTCTCGTCCAATCAAAACACAGGAAATCAATAAGTAAAATTAAGATTGGAATTATTGGTAAATAATTTATGAAGAAAACATCTTTTATTTTTGTTACAAAGACTTGGAGAACTTACAGTGGACATTCAAAGTAAATTCCGTAGATACGTTCCCAAGTTGAGATGATTTTCCAGTACATGTGTAGGTGTCCGTGTCAGAACAATTAGTGTTTAGTATTGTGTGATTCCGCCAGTGCTTGTTTTTGGCTCCAAGGATTTTGTCATGTAAAGATCTGGTGAGATTGATTGTAGGGATGGGATTGCCATCCACATAACACGATATGTGGAGATATTCACCTTCTGTGATGTTAAGCCTATTATCACTGCTACCATTTAGTAGGATTTTTGGTTTCAAAATATCTACAATAAAAGTTCTTTGTGCAAAGTGATAAAGTACAGAGTTTCATAAAAACGTCTTCTTCTGTTTAATTTTATTGCAGTTGTTTGCTTAATTATTTTCCATGTATTTTGATTTATATATTTCCTTCATGAAATATATTCATTTCAAAATGATTACATTAACACCTAAAAACATTGCATTTGTTCCGTCTTAAAATATGGATATGAAACATGTTACCTCAAAGAACAGACATAATAAAACTTAAGTTGAAGTTTATGTCATAGGTTTTTTAATATACTTACACAGTATGTTTAATACGATGTTCTGTTCATTACGTCCTTCACTGTTCTTTGCTATACATTGAATCTGGGTCATTTTGCTTCTGTTAGCTTTTTGTTCCAATAAAGTTGTTGATGAAAAATCAGAGCGTGGTGCATCTACAAAATGGCCTGATGTATTCTTATATTTCCATTGTAAGGTACAAGGTGGATTACAGTCTGCTGAACAGTTGTACGGACCAAATGTATCGCCTTCCTTTATTTTTAGTCTACCTCCGTCATCAGTAGGACGAAGTGGTGTTATTTTAACAATTTCCGGACCATCTGTTAAAAGAGAAAAGCTTGCCTAAAAACAGTTTCATACATTTTGTTATTGATAAAAATTCAGCGCTTCCTATAGGTAGGTCCCTAGATGAATTACGCTATCATTAGTAGTAATTTTACAATTATCTGAAAATTAAAAAAAAAAAACTTAATTAGAGAGCGTCTAAAGAAATTTTCCAGATCTTTAATGAAATATAAAATGGTCTTGCCCTCAAATTTTTTGTTATTTTTGCACAGTTTTAAAACTTCTTAAATATTTGATTTTATTTTCTACATGTACGCAATTCAGCTTCTGTCATAAACTGATTCCTCGAAAACAAACCATTGTCTTCCATCAGCTTATATTTGCTTTAACCTTATCTAAATTTAGAGTAAGGTACGTAATACATAACAAAAACATTTGATGCAAATAAAGAAGGTATTATTAATTTTTTTTGTTAGTGAACACATTACTTTCGACATGTCATGTTAAATCAATATGACGATGTAATTAAGCTTTCCAAAAAACACTCGTCACTACATGTTTTCCGAAGTATTGTCCAATAGCACGATTTTTAGTAACCGGTTACTCGCGTACTTTTCCGATACCCGGTTACTAGGATGATTTTTACTATCACCGGAACATTTGAAAACACCCTTGCTCACCTTATACACTTAATATAGTATCTGTACTAATTGTAATGTCTCTAAAGTTTAACTTCCTTCATATACCAGTATATATTAAAAACAAACAACACCCGCACTGTATGTGAACCTTATTTACACTTATAAACAAACGGCTTCTAAATAGATTGATTTTATTCTTGAATGTCACTTGAACAAGAAAAGATTGCTTTCGTGAAAGGAAATATTCCGTAAAAGCTTGCTGTTTGCGTGTATTAAAATATTTCCTAATATGAAATAGAATAAAACTGAAATTCCAACATCAAAAGAAAGATAGTTGACAATTATTTAGACAGAATTCTCAAGATTGAAAATGTGTACGTATAACCTTTAATCTCCATGCTAAATGTAAAACGTACAATACTATCATTGATACCGTGGGACAGGAGGGGGGATGTCAAATTGATAAATATAACACGGATGCTGAAAAATCAAAATAAAAGTATAATAGAAAAATTCACTCCTTGACATTACCCTCGCCTCAATTAAAAATGTTTCCACTACAATTTTCTGTACTAATTAAATTGTTACAATGGTAAAAGAAAGAGTTGTTTAAAATAAAACAAGAACAACATCGTTTTATACACAATGAAATCGAAGGGTACCATAATTCAGTAACTTGGAAATTAATTCACATAAACAAATCATAATAACTACCAGAATTAAAGATTTGCAAACGTAAAATAAAATATAAAACAATGTCATTCCTCTATCTTTTGCAACCGTATAAGTTATACATCAACATGTAATTATAAAATAACAAAGGGGAAAACATTGAAATATGTAGTCTGACTTCCAAATTGCTAATGATTATAAAACTGGGAATTAACATGTATTTCTTAAAGAGAAGAAATCGGAATCATGACCCGTTGTTTTACAATTAACTGACAAATCTATTCGGTACATCAGTCTAGTTTTCAAAAATAGTTAAAACGTATGGATACAATGTAAAGAAATATTAAATGTGAAACCAACATAATTCATTCCACATGTATGTGCAAAATTATAAAACTGATTTCATGTGTTAACTTGAAAACAAGAGAAATATGAAAATCCTCCGTGGTTTTAAATATGCACTGTGAAAAATTAAATGTCTTCAAAAGTACATTGAAAATATATGTATATTTGAAAAATGCAGACTACAAGCTAGAAATACATTATGCTACTATACTATAATGAATTAACGCCGCTTTTTAAACAGAGAAATATTTGTTGTTGTTTTTTTTTTTTGACAAATTTTTGACAATCTGGAGTTAATCGACAAAATCTAACCATGCATTGAACTTGCTATCAAATGACAGCCACTTCACTCTATATTGTTCCTTTCCATTTACTTTTCTTGATAATTTTCTCAATGTCACAAATCTGTTCTTCGTCTTTTTAATTTTGAGTCACAGTGTCAATTTGATCATTCTGATCTGGGATTTCATCATTCCTTAAAATGGCAGGTTCAATGGCATCGATATTGGCAGGAGGGGTTTCGTTAAATACATCAAATCGCAAGACCCCCTATTTAACCTGTTAATGTGAATTCTGTTCTTAATTGCCTTTCCATCTGAAAGCCTCCACAATTTTACATGAATCTGAGAAATTTTCTCTGATATAAGGTAGGGTCCCACCCATGGTCTTAGGAATTCCCTGGGGTAACTACAGGTTTGTACAAGAAAGCTGTATCCCCTACACTGAATTGTGGGTGATTAGCTTTTTCATTAGATGTTTTAACCATTTTCTTTTTTCTTTCAACAACTTTTTCTTTCGCAAATACTTTTGCCTTCTTATGTCTCTCTAATACTGGACCAATGTATTGGAGTGAATTTACATATTTTACTTTTACTTTGATGTTTCAGAATCTATGTTATATTTATCAATTTGACATTAACTATTCTTCTTAAAATAAACATTTACAAGAACCTATCAGTACTCACATAAAGGATATATCCTAATTTCTTTACTTCTGACTGATTGAAGAGTTTCTTTCGCCTGACAGCTGTATCGGTTGTATTTGACGTCTTTGGAGACGTTAAATCTGTAAATCTCACTGATCTCATGTTCAAGTTTGGTGGTGCCGTTGACAAACCATGAATATGAAAGTGATGGGAATTTCATGTAATATTCAGGAGCAGAGGTTGATCTACTTTCACATTTCAAGTATGTGGGATATCTTAGGCTAACGTTTCGGTCTCCTCTTATGATGGGTTGCACGGGTTTTCCTGAATAAAAGCCAATCAAATGTTAGCCCGAGGATCATGAAAACATCAAAAAGCTCGAGTCAAAATCAGTACATTAAGGAGGGATTCTTGTCTGATTTCTGACTAGACGATATATTCCAAGTATATCTGCTTGTATGTCTTATAAACTTAGTTGTAATGTATTTAAAAGATCATATTTTTCTTTACTCATCATAATTGTACAATTTTAAATAGAAATGGTAAACTGAGTTTGAAATCCATAAGGGACTATATTTTTGGCACAACTGCGGCGTATGAAAATATCTCCTTTTCTGCCTATCAAAATCACTTACAGAACATTACATGTGGTTAATTTTTTTAAACAATCAAAGACTTAAAGTAATTTTGATATGTAACTAAAATTATAAATAATGCCCTAAAGTTTTAAAACATAGCAAATAAAAATGATTTTCTAAACAAACTACAATCTTGTTAGCTTTTGAAAGTCACCAACCTTAAAAGAAATTTGAGCAAAAAATCAGTAAAAATGTTTTTTTCTCTCTGACGAAACAGTCAAAGCTTTTTGTTTTTGTAGCATTTTGTATATTATATGACTACTTTACCATATGTATAAATAGGAAATATTTAAATATAAGAAGTATATAAAAATAACTAATATATCCTAAAAAATTAAGAAAAACAGAGGAAATCCGGATTAGCCAATATCTTTTTAAGTTAAATAATGTCAATTAATTTGATAGAATCATCTTTTTTTGCAAAAAGAAAAACATTTTATCTTTTAAAATAGAAGTAGGCATCACATGATCAGTAACAGTAATTTTTTACTCTAAATGTCAAGGAAAATGATAATGACCTTGATCTGACCTTGTTTCTAAAATAAAACGGTCAAATTTAATCTAATTGATACCATCACTTAGTGATATTGTCTTCTTGAATCTATGAAAATTTCATTAATTTTTAAATACAAGAAATATGAGTAGAATAAGAGAAGAACCCCTCCTTCAGCAAAAATGTTAAAGAAGTCATAATGTATTTTCATATTTCTGTTGTTTTAAAATTTGGAGATTCTCTTCACTAGTAATGATATCTTTTTTTGAGTTTCTTGTGTGTTTTTCAGTGTCTTATGTTCTATTCTTGTGTTTTATATGTGCTTTTGTTTATATGCGTTTAAGTTCAGTATGTTTTGTCTTATATGTACATGTACATATCATTTTTGCTAAATAGGTTTCTCTCTGAACAGTCGGTAAAAGGGCTTTTAAGCTTATTTTTGTTAAATGTATATAATAGGTCTATAAATTTTAAATAAAAATTTATCTACTTATTTTGTTAATTCACCAGTAAAGATGAATGAAATACTTTTGACTTGAGTCTAGGATGATCCTGATGTTTAGAGAGGTTTTGACTGTTAACTGTATTGCATCTTTTCAGATGTTAAGATTTTTCCTCAAGGTTATTTTTAAAATCTTGTTTTAAGGTCAAGATCTAGTAAATGACAGGTGCCTACAGATTTTTAAATCTTTGCATATAAGTACGTTATTGTTCCCTCCATAGCCTGATTAAAATGAAAAAGGGTCAATCGGGACTAGTTTTTTAGAAAAACGCTGTCAAGTGATGGCCATTCCATCACCTTTGGTCAATAAATAACGTAAGAAATTCATTTCGAAAAAATAGGTTTTTTCAGTATTGTCTGAAATAAACAATTCCAGAATGCCTACAAGTTTACAAAAACGATTACAATGAAGATTAATTAATTTACTTTATCAAAAGATCAAATTTAACATAGGTATCCAGGTTACCTTTTAAGATTTTTATGTTTAAAACTGTTCAAAACGTCTCAATTAACAACGTATTTTCGACGTCACGAGTTACGCTGTACATGTAATAAAGTTGACGTTACGCTCGATGCATAGATATTGTACGTTTAAAATAAAGTTCATTTCTAATTATGAATTTCGTGTTTGCATTTATTTTATTTTATTTTTTTTTTTAAAGACAACACCAGATCTCAAGTTTATATATATATATTTATTTAGCGGACAACAAATTTATTTTTTTGTGTAATCTTTTCTAATATTTGAACTCTATTAGTAACTCTGGGTTTTCCGTTCTGTCCTTTTTCCGAAAGGAGCAATGCTACTCCATCTGGGCCCCCGCGTTTGTTTGCTTTTATCAAATCCGCAAGAGTCAACCCTGAACCAGCGATTTTTTCTTGCATCGATTTGCTTGTTACAGTGGATAACGGCGATAATGTCGCCAAGCATTGTTTCTTCCTATGTAGGTATGATAAACTTTCCTCCACATATGATGACGTAAAAGAAAATGACAGGAATTGCTCGAGTGATGTGTTTTCATTACAAATAAGCTCCTGGAGAACAAGTACATCACTCATAGCGTTGTTAAGAATGATTTTAGATAGGCTCTTTTGGGTATGATTTTCATGTTCGGGATATTTTTTTCTGAAGTATGGAAGGGTATCTACAAATCCAACAACCTTTTCCTTCAAATTAATCATAGAATTTTGATAATCCTTCATTGAAAGCAAAGTTTGTATCAAAACTTTCGAATCAAAATTTTTTCCGTTGTGCGCAAAAAGCAAGGATTTTTCAGGTAACCACTTTAAAAATTCAGATATAGTGTCCTCCAAATTGTCTGTATCTACGACTTCTCCATCGTAATAGAGATTGTTGCCATGCTTTTCAATTTTAGTGACTTTTGACGCAGCTACAGAAATTTGTTTCTGTGGTAAAATATATTTATTAAACTGCCTTTCTCCATTAACTGCGGATATTTGGGTGATCTCTGAATCGTATCCTGAAAAAAATATTACAGATCATTTGAAATATATTAATAAGGAGTATAAGAAGATTGTCAGTACTAGATATAAATATTTCTTACACACACACACACAGAAAAAATTTAAAAAAAAAACATAAAAGGGGGGATGGTAGTGGTCCTTGTGGAGAGGCTATTGCACCAAACAATAAGGTCATATAAATCAAAATTGCTAACAAAAAAAAATGGCGAGTGGGCGGATTTTATTTTTTATAATTGAAAATATGATTATAAATTTTTTATACAAAATTTTGACATTATTATAATGCCAATATGGATAAAATTCTCTTAATATCTACAGATTCTTCTTATACAAAATATTCACAGTGTAAATCGTGTGTCACAATGTAAATGATTTCTGCAAATAAAATAGGAAAAAAATTGGAGCGATTTTATGTAATGAAAAAAAGGTTATATTTGAATTCGCTATTATATTTATATTATAATAATGAATTTACAAAGTAGCTCTTCGAAGTATCAAATAAAAAGAAACTGTGTTTGCCATAGAAATTTTTGGTGAACTTGAAAGACATCCGTGATTGTCATTTGACCAGTGAAATAAGAAATATAGACATATTTTTAGCAATACTAAAAATTGAATTGTCATGACCACTTAATAAAATTAAGAAATTTAATTATACATAATTTAATTCAGCTCTTTACAGTGCTTTGGTAATATGAAAACTTCCTTTTAATCATAAATCCAATTTCAAAAAATACTTTAAGTTTTCCTATGCAACACAAAAACATATCCCGTAAACATTTTTTTTTTTAAATTTCTTTGTTGAACGTAACTGTTATTTTTGCTTCTCGCCATTAGAATGGTATTGCCTGTTTCTATGTATATCGCGCATATCAGACAGGCAAGCCAATCTATTCTCGCCATTCTCCTCGTGCTCCTGTGCTTTAATACAAAAGGGAGACAACTCTAAAAACTTGACAGATCTATGCCAACTCTTTTTTTTATGCTATTGACACAAAATATCAAATTAAAAAACAAAAACAAACAAACAAAAACAAAGCCAACGAGGCGAAGCTTTCAGAGGGGCGGGCGGGGATGAGAATAAAATTTTAATTTTATCGGTCCTAAATAACCTACTAATTTAGAGATTAGTTTTTATAACATAGTCATGTACTTATTTTTATTTTCAAATAAAATTCAGTAAACGACAATATATATAATTCTTATGTATAGTTTTACCGAATCCTGTAGTTTCCAGATCAAATACTACCACATCCGCGTTCTTAGCGGATTCAAAGTCAATGCAAGTCTGTGTAGGTGGCTCCATCTTATCAGGGATTGTCTGTATTGAATCAATATCCGTAACTATTAAGTCTACCGATGGTGAATATTGGACACCCTCCCGAATTTCTTTGCTTTTTGTAGATTTTATTTGTACTGATTTTCGCATCAATCGGCGTCTCTTCGCTTTCTTTGTCTGTTCCCGATTTTTTTCTGCCTTTCTTTTCTTATCCATTTTCTCATTGTGTCGTATTGTGAACTTCCCGGGCGATAAGCCGTGACGATTATGAACCTTTAATTTTAAGAGGTACTTCATGCTTTTGTGAATAAATTTCATACTTAAATAATTATCAATAAACAATACAGTATCAGTGGTTTTGTAATATTGATACGAGAGTAATTATTTCTGTTCTAAATATTTTTTCTTCTTTTTGAGTCTAATAGATTGTTATTTTTTAACTTGAAATATTCAAAATCATAAATTCATTTTTTAGGAAATAAATTTAACAATCCGGGGGACAAGCACTTATTTACCTGACTGATGTATTTCTGAGAGACTGAGTCTCTCTTCAAGTTGTCTCCTAAGAGATCTTTTCCATAGGGCAAAGAACTGTGTTTATAATTTGACGGGTCTTTTAAGTATCCACACCAATGAGAGTCGCAATGGGAGTGATCCCCAAAGGAATGTGGAACAATTGCTCTGATGCTACTTTGCAAGCCTTCTGGATTTCCTTTATTTTGGGAAATTGCGTATGAAACATCTTTAAGTAAATAATTGATCGTTTTTGTGGACAACGACTTGTGTTTTTCTTGAAGTTTATAAAGCGCATTTGAAATATTTTTGCGTACATGATTTTTGTCACTTAGTTTCCTTATATTAGGATCTACAGTTTTTTTCATCCTTGAAATTGTAGTTGAATCGTCATCCATAGTAATTTTCGAAATGTTAAACCCTCTGTCTTTTAAAGATTTAGCCATATCAATAGCTAATGCAGATTCCATTGCTTTTGAGCTGCCATTGAAATTTTTATTACACTCATGATCATGAGTTTGGGTAAATAAACATTTCCTGCAGTCCGTGGTTTTGTGGTCAAATGCGACAATTTTACCAGTTTCCACACCGATCATCGTAGCAGTTGCTTCAATACAAAAATCAATAAAAATATAAAAATTCAATATTTTAATTGGAATTCTTCTTAGGGGTCTATCGGATAATTGTTGGGAGGTTTTAAATCTTTAAATCTAATCTTTAAGTACCTGAATGACTATTGTACGACCGTCCGCTTCCGCGTTTCTGCCACGCAGCATCGAAAGAAATATTAATCGGACTTGTATCATCTTCATCATCAGGATCTTCTCTGGACTTACTAAAATTTAAATAGTACATTATTTTCTGAGAGCTTTCTGTTTAATTTATATTTCATCTAATATTTTTTTTTTAAATTAATTTCTTGGGGGGGGGGGGTGTTACAGTTGGCTAAATGTTATTTAGTGTTTTTTTCTATTTTCTTTTTTTAATTTTTTAATAAACGAATGAGCTGAATCATTATTATATCTTTTATATAAAAACAAGGATTCCAAAATAATAATTCTTTCAGTGAATACATACGATGTCAAGTTTGCTTCTTCCAATAAAGCTTCATCGCACGATTCATTTGAATAATTTCTCAATGTTGCGCCAATTTCGTTTTCTCTTGCCCGCAACGTGCTTGGGTGAATTGAAGGTGAATTTAGAGCGGTTAGAAAATTTGAAACTTGATAAGGTCCTAGTCCAGCATGATCCATAGCTAAAATAATTATAATATAATTTTTTAATTCTAGTAATGTTTATCGTGTTGTGATGCTAGTATTCATCTTAAATATTTAAATTGTAATAAATAATTTGCAATGTTATCTTACTTTTCTTACTTAACACAAAGATCCTTTTCAATTAATTTGTTAAAATATATATCAATACTTTAAATTTATTATCGTACGAACCTAGGCCACACTTCGTATTTACGTCCCATATTTTCATTCCCTTGACAGTGCCACTTGATCGATGTTCCTTTCCAGTATATATCTTTACTACTTTTTGACACATCTCACATTCAATATATAAAATACTTCCCAAACCGTAGATTCGTTCTTTTTTGCAGAAATGAAGATGAAGTGGCGTTGAACAGTTTGGGCATGATTTTAACTGCTCTGATAGATATCTCAATTCCACTATTCTTTGCCCGTCTCCCCAGTCTTCACAGATCTCCTCTTCATTCTCCGAACTAGGAATTCTAACTTTTTCAATAAATTTTTCATACCATTGAAATTTTCCTGTAGACGTAAATCGACCCTTTTTGTCGCGAACATGTTTAGATTCCATCTTAATAAAGCACCATGATTTTTACGTCATGAACTTAAATGTGACGTAATTTTTAAAAGATATAAAAATTCCCGAAAATTTGGCAATCAAATTTTGTGGGAAAAGGCTATGACGTCACAAAGAACCCAGCGTCATGAAATGTAGTCAGAAATCATTTACTAGATCTTGACCTTAAATGAACCTTTTCAAAATAATTTAATTTGTCGAAACTGGATACGTGTAGCACTTTGAAGATAAAGCCATTCGTTGGTTCATCGTTCACATCTTAAATGTCCAAAAATACCAGAAAAATATGCATTCTAATCAACTCATTAAATGCTTTATTAGGCTTACCAGAAACAGTGAGAACAACTCCACTTTCTCCAGACCAAGCATTTTCTTTTGTAGGATTTCCTACGTAATATCCGGCATCTTCCACTGTTATGTTTCTCACCTCAAATAGTATATTAGTAGAATTATATGGTCGGGTGTGGAATACATACTTTTCAGTTGATGGCAGAATAGCATTGTCTATCTTTATTATTTCTGATACTGAATCGTTATATACATGAAATATAAAGTAAAGTCCAGTTCGCGGAAAATATGTAGCAGTCCATGAAATGTTTCTTGATTCTCCCTCCTCAGATTTTATTGTGTTGACTAAACAGGAAATTGAGAGTTAGTGCAAAGAGAAAAAAAACTAAATTTGTCTTCTTGAACTATGTTAAAAAATGAAGGAAAAGACATTGACATTAATGATTGATTTTATTTTTTTTGTATTTTACTCAGACAGAAATCTAGAAATGCACCAGAACCCATGCTAAACTGTGCACAATATGGCGAATTACTTTGTTAATAAAATCCATTTGTAGTAATTATATCAAGCATGATTCGTTAATTATGTGAACTTAATTTTTTAAAACTTCTCCAGCACTAAACAAAATAAATCATTACTTACAAAAGGGGTTAATCTGAATTTCTTGACTTTTGTCTGATTCTAGAGATTCTTTTGCCTGACAGCTGTATCTGTTGTATTTAGCGTCCACAGACACATTAAATCTGTAGGTCTCTCCAACCTCTTTGTCTAGCTTGGTGTTGTTTACAAACCATGAATACGATAATGGCGGAAACTTCTCGTAATAATGAGGGGCAGACGTAGATCTACTTTCACATTTCAAAATGGTATCGTTTTTCGCTGTGATTTGAAGGTTTGCTCTTATGATAGGCTTAAGTGGCTTACCTGAATCAAACATTTAAATGATGATGTTGAAAGCAATGAAACGTGAATTCTGACTGATTGTATCTTTCAAATAAGTGTATATTGCAAGTCTTATTTTCTTAACTTTATATATATTACTGTAATAAAATTGTCTAGTTTCTGTCTCATGTATTTTTATTACAACTATTTAAAAAGACATTGAATGTATGGAAGTTTGCTACCTCAAACAATACAAAGAAAAATACTGACATGGCAAACATTCATAGTACATGTCCTGGATGCTCAAGGAAACAAATGCATTCAAATTCATTAAATGATCTAGATATTTTACCAGAAACAATGAGTATAACCCCTCTTTCTCCTGAAAAAGCATCTGTTTGTGCATCACTTCCTCCGTAATATCCAGCATCTTTCACTGTTATGTTTCTAACCACAAATAAAATGTTTCCAGAATCATAGGGTTCCCTATGGTATAAATATTTTTCCAAGTTCGATGAAACTGGTTGAGCTGCATCAATTATTTTCATTGGCTGACCGATATATGCATGAAATATGAAGTAATGACCACTTCTGGGAAAATTTTGAATAGCCCATGAAATGTTTTTTGATTCTCCCTCCTTAGATTCTACTGTATTTACTGAAATGAAAAATGAAAGATAGTAATGCATAATTATTTGGTATAGTATTTGCATACGTTTTTAAATTATAGTTAGAAATATTTTCATGAAAAAGTACGAGAGGTGATCAAAAAGTTCGAGAACTGATTGAATTACTTCCATGACAGATATAAAATTAAGTTTTAGTGTTTATTATTTCTTAAAGTCTCCAATGCACCAATGCGCGAATCAAGTGATCCAGGCGGTCACGTAACATGCTCCGTAGCGTTCTGTTCACGAAAAAGATTTTTCCGAGTCTTATACTTCTTACTAGCATGCAAGTTATTTTTTTTTATAACAAGAACAGTCCATTTGTCAGAAATGGTCAAATCTCGCCAATAGGATGGGTGGAAAAAGGATATTCTTTCCCAGAATGAGTATTGTGACCATCACAATCCGAATCATATGTATTAAGAGCGTCATTTTTCCAATGCTGATAAAGTATGGGCGACTTTTTCTACCATATCTGATGTGTTTAAAGTCTAAAGTGATCGATAGGGATTCAATAATTATAGTATTGTTAAGATGTTCAACTATTTTTCAAACTGTAACTTTGCATTCTTTCATAACAAATTGCTCAACCAAGAACACATCTCTTTCCCAGCTTGCTTTCACTCGGCAACAGAACAAACATCATTATTAATCATTACCCTTCCTTTTCTAAAACAATCAATCCAATTGATGATTGATTTTTCTGGCAAGTCTTTTGTCTTCATAAATCTTTTACAAATTATTATATGCTACTGCAAAGGATGTTTCAAGATATACGTTAAATTTTTCAGCCGTTCGTTGCTCGAGCACGATTGAGTCAATCATTGTTTGTCACAAGTCTCCTACATATTGACGTCATTTTCACACTGTGACGTCACAAACACGGTAAAAACATTATAAAATTTGCTATTTATAGAAAATGTGTATGAATATTTGTGTGCCGAATTTCATTCTGATCTAAATTGTGGTTTTGTAAATATAGAGATAGTTTGCAAACTTTTTTATCACCCCTCGTAAATGTTTAAAATATATTTTGTTTTTTAATTTTAGATCTCTATGATAAATGATTGTATGAAACGAGCAGCTATATAACATTGCTTGGCAAGTACGTTTGAAAATAATCTTTTCACATTTCGCATAATATATTCAAATGATTGATTGATTGATTGACTTTATGTTGTTTAAAGCCCCGTTCGAGAATTTTCACATATAAAGAGACGTGACCATTTAGCAGTTAAGGGTTTTAAATCTAAATTTTACTATGCACTCTGGGCCATTTGCCTGTGAGGGATCTTATCGTGCTAAAGCCTGCAAATCACGGGGCCTCGGGAGAAACCCGCAACTTTCCTCAATTTTTCGAGTGCTTGGCGAAAGGACAGTTGCTACTTTTTTGTTGAATTCTGTAAGTCGATTGCGAACTAACGACTTTCCGATCACGGAGCGAGCGCTCTACCAACTAAGCTACCACTACTAAGTCAGAAACGTACTGACATTCCCATTTTTTACTGACAAACTTAGATAATTACTGACAATGTGCTGTCTTTACTGCAAAACTTAGACAATTACTGACCTTTTTACTGCGGGTGCTGATAAACTTAGAAAAGTGCTGACAATCTTAATCGGTGCTGATAAACTTAGACAATTACTGACCCGTTTTACTGTCCCTGCTGAAAAACTTAGACAAGTGCTGACATTTACTGATAATTACTGTCCCTATTGTTCTCGCTCTCGGGGAGGCTGCAGTGGTATGGAATTGATTTGTTTTTTAATCTTAAAGAGGGTTTATTTGATCTTTTAAAAATAATTTTTATAACTTTGCCCCAATGATATTTTTAAAAGCTCCTACGATCAATTTATAGAATTATTTGAAAATATTTCATAAGGAAAAAATATAAAGCTTCAGAACCTTTCAGCAGATAAGCAATTTATAAATTATTTTTAGAGGCGTTTATTCGGAAAAAATTGCGTTTTACAGGGATCTTTTCTTCCTTATTATTATTATATATTCCCTATAATGTACATGTAACCCCCCATTTTGTTTATAATTACATATTATAAACGGTGGGGCCGGGGGGGGGGGGCTTTTCTGAGAATAGTCTTTTGGTGTAGTTTTCATATGTAAATTTTGATGTGGACGCTCCCCCCCCCCCCAATTTGTGTGCTGTACAGTCAAACATACCCAAATTCCAGCATTTGAAAGAAAGAAATAAAGAAAACATTCTAAAAAATTAGGTACCCCTCCCCCCGAAATAGGATATAATTTTTTTTTAGTTTTTTAAAGTTTGGTAGTTCACTTTTTATGGCTACAGGGTTGTATTGATATTCTTCGATCCTTGATATTCTTTGATTAGTTAGTAATTCTTTTGAATAAAATGCATGTACATCTTTTAGTTGATTTCCATATCTGGGATTTCTGGATCTCTACATGAGAGTATTTTTTTAGGGTTAATTATTACTGTAATGATTTGTAATGCACGGCAATTCATTTGTTATTAAGTGATAAAAAAAATAGATAAATGAGCTATTACAAAATAATAAATTCAGCGGTTTGAGACAAAATATCATTAATTCGTATATTTTAACTTGGATTCAAAATGATACATATGTATTGACAATTCTTGCTTTCAAGTTAAGTAAAATACTCCTTGAATTGCTAATCTTATATTTTCTTATATTTTCAAAAGTTTATTTGTTGATGCGGCATCTTGAAATAGAATGTTGCTAGAAATCCATATACATCCTCCTATCAAATAGAATGTTGCTAGAACTTCATACCCATTTTCCTATCAAATTTAAATAGGTGGGGGTGGGACACGTACGATCTTTAATAAAGACGTATTATAACATAACAGTAGCCGATTTCCTAACATAATAGCAAACATACTTGAATGTTAGAATAATACTGTTGGGTTTAATTAGTACTTAAATTTTCGAGATCTGTGAAAATTTTGAGCCAGAAACAATCATAGTATGTAATTTTTTATTTTGTGCGAACGATTGATATGTCAATAAAATCGATAGAATTATTTTGATATGTTCTCGCTTGATTGAATGGTAAGGTTTTGATGTCGCACTGAGGTGTGCACATTCTGTTAGTTTTCACAAAGATGCATGGTGCATTAGATCACGCAAACATATAAATATTTGTGTCTCTAATTAGATATTGTATATTAAATGACAAAATGCTTAAATTAAATCATATTTACACGTGAAACTGATGATCTTCATACCCTCTATCTCTATGATTTTAAAAAAAGTTTTAGATAAACTTTTTTTAAAAGAAATTAATTTCTTTTATCTATTGTAGTAATTTAAAATTTTATTTTCCGTAGATTTATTTAATGAATTACCAGCAAAGGTTTTATCAAGCTCAACGCCAATTCATCAAAATAAATAAATAAATAAATAAATAAATAAATAAATAAATAAATAAATAAATAAAAATAAATAAATAAATAAATAAATATATCGTTTCATAGCGTGGTCGGGAACTTTGTTCAGTATATAAACAAATTTGATGTTACAATAATACTGTGCGAATTATTCGTCCAAAATGATTAAAGTGTGTTAGCTGATAACCGGCAGAATTACAGAACTATTGAACACACAGTCGGAAACTCTGTGAAGCACCCGTGTGTAGAAGAAATCGCCTGAGGCGATCCGAGTGTGTACGGTAGCGAACATAAGACAATAGGTGTCACTGCTGAATTATACAGAGGGGCACTCGCCGGATATCACAGGATGTTAGTTACGCAACATTACGGAAACAGGTAGACTTCTCTGTTTTTCAACACAATTTTGGGCAATTCAACAAATACATACGCAATCTACAATCTCTTACCCTCTATTTAGAATAAAATAAAATACTCTTAAAACATTGCTGTGACGTCATGCCTTTGTTCTTGCACTCTAAAAATTTACCTGTAGCCGTCCGATAATAATAATTAGCAGTCCAATAATATATTATCGGACGACAGTGATAACAAAATCGGACAGTAGTTAAAAAACAACAACTAGAGTGAAATCAAGGTTTAATATGTCCAGAAACCAAAAAAAAAGTCAGGGAGAAAAAATTCAGGGAAAGCGAACGCGAGGAAATTAAGTTGTTAAAAATAGAAAATCCAAGAAGAAACTGGAGTTTTAACCTTCCTCAAAAGTAACACTTTCTATTCGGTCTTTTGCAAAGCGTTTTCGATACAGCACTGTGAATAAGCCAATTTATTATTATTTGATTTTGAATCTACAGAAATGAACTTTATTGTGTTTGAAAACTACTCACTGTAGACCGTCACCTGACCAGTAGCAGACAGGTAGATATAACCCTGAGGGTATAATTATCACATCTGGGCCTGTACAGAATGGCATCAGTCAGGATCAAATCATCGTTATCTCGATTAAATAACAAGAAACACACAAAGATTTTTAATGAAATGGATAGAGACACAAAGGGGTGAATTTCTCGTGTGAAACACGTATTAAGTATATTGTTAAACTTTTCTCTCGCCATTCGATTTGGTCCCTCGCTTCGCTCGGCACCAAATCTCATGGTACTCGTGAAAAGTTTACCAACATATACTTGGACTCCTCCAGGTAACTTTTGGACATTTAAATAGCAATGTTTTAAGTAAGATATATGCCTCATACAATTCTATATGTAAAATTATCAGACTGTTTTCGGCTCTAACGGGCCTCAAACAGTCTGATAATTTTACATATAGAACAGTATTCGGCATATATCCATTACTTAAAAAAATATACTAGATTTGTACTATATAAATTAAATGAAAGATTAATTAAAAATAAAATGTGAAAATCCAATTCGGGAAAGACACAAATTTTTCAGATTTAGCTGTGATTTAAAACAAAAAAATTAAATTAATTAAAAGGGGGAATCCTAAAATATTGCAAAAATATGGATATCAGGCTTTTCTTCCTAATATGTTCTGTTAAGACGGGATAGTGTGCGATGTACATTTTAAGGGAAGGTAAAGTGAGAGAACAATAATGAATGTGTTGTCGATTGCACCCATGTAAAGTTTGTTTATCAAAAAAAAAAAAAAAAAAAAAAAAAAAAAAAAAAAAAAAAACTAAGAATAATCAGGGACCTATATACTAATAGTATATAGGTCTTTGGAATAATTATAGGCACATTTTCTAAACATTTAGTAAACAATTAAAGAATAATTATTCGAGAACAATTTACAGGCAACAAGATCATAACAATAAAAACTAATATCAGAGTTATACTATATTTAAAACTATCTACATTGTTTTCACTTCGCCTGGATCAATATTGATTTTTTTTGAGACAGAGAGAAAGATCGAGAGAGACAAACATCAGCTCCAGATGGTGGGGACCTACAGTGCAAAATTTTAGTCTTATACAGAGGAAAGTGATAAAATATTAATCAAAACTGAAACAAATGAACAAATAAATAAATATATAAATACTAATAATAATGATTACGATCTTACATTGTGCCAAGTGGTCATATTTTTCGTGTAACTTGGGATACATGTTCACTAATATTTTAATTGATAAACCGTTTTCTTTGATATAATGTTTTCAGTGAATAAATTAACAAGACACAGTTTATATTTTGAAGTTCTATATATTTACTCTTGTTCAGTAGGGAACTCACTTAGGATCAATTGAAACCGGATATCCCAAACAGCGCTAGTAGAATATGACTTGTACAGATGTCAAAGAACATTTAAGGAATGAAATTACCGTAAATTATTCAAGTCTTAGTAGATTAAGATTTCTTTCAACAAGAGGTGTCTGTCCTGTTGATAAAAAAAAATACAGTTGAAACATGTATTTCCGATCGAAGAAAACAGGAAATAATGCAAACTACCGTAAAGACGGGTATATTTAGCACCCGTCTGCGAATGAATAAATTGATGAAATTTATTTCTTTAGATTGAACAGGAATAGGGATAAGGTGTAATTATTCAACACATTTATTTAAACTTGATTCACACAAAGTTAATTGTACATCGTATTCGTTATGAATTATTTTACAGATACCAATTATAAAATTCTTAGTTAAAAAAAAAAATAACTGTCTGGGAATTGAAACTTTATTTCAAAAATTAAAATAAGACTGTTTCTAAATTAAAAGTTATTAACACACAAATATTTTCACGCCACTGCAGCCTCCCCGAGAGCGAGAACAATAGGGACAGTAATTATCAGTAAATGTCAGCACTTGTCTAAGTTTTTCAGCAGGGACAGTAAAACGGGTCAGTAATTGTCTAAGTTTATCAGCACCGACTAAGATTGTCAGCACTTTTCTAAGTTTATCAGCACCGGCAGTAAAAAGGTCAGTAATTGTCTAAGTTTTGCAGTAAAGGCAGCACATTGTCAGTAATTATCTAAGTTTGTCAGTAAAAAATGGGAATGTCAGTACGTTTCTGACTTAGTGTACCGTGACGGTCAATATTCAGAGGAAAGAATTAATCCCTTCAATAATATTGATATAAAAAATCATTTGAGTTTTTAGCGATTCATTCTGTATTTTAATTCGTCAGTAAACAGAATTGACTTGATAAAAGAATATCGTTTGTTAGTATCATATGCATATCAAATGAGCTTATCTCTTTTGTTGTATTCTAAAAAAACAGAACATCATTGTTTTCTTAATTTATCTACCATCAATAAAATCAAAAACTCTTTCGATTTTACTGATATTTGTCAAATCAATTTTTAAAAATCTATGCTTTAAAGTCATCCTGATTGTGTAATTAAGCGTAATGCACCCTACAAGCAGAATTTTTTTAGGGAAGGATTCAATTTTGACATTATTAATGAGGGTATTGAAATCTCTTAACTTGAATACCACTGGTAATAGCCATCTTTTGTGGCAGTATAAAATCGCTAAAACTACTACTCGCAAAGATATACCCGGTATATAGAAATTTTTAAGGATTTCCATTCTTGCTTAAAATCAACTTATACGGTATCAATTATTGAAATTTTAATTGACCTTTGTCGTTTATAGTCAGTAAGACGTCGAAATATGAAGCAGATGAGGAAAACTCTGTGATGTCGTTTATGGCGTTTACATCCCCCAATTAAAATTAGAAAAAAAGTATTTAAAAAAATCACTAAAATATCTCTGGTATTATAACCTCAATGGGTATTTGAAATCTATATAATTAATGATGCTGTAATGAAATCTGAAACAAACTGTGGGTGTAATGAAACCCCTTAAATCAATCAGAATAAAAATACATGTTATATTGTTTCGCTTTCATTCTTACAAAAGGCACAGCTATCTTAAGTTTTAACATTTATTTTTTAAGGGAGTTACTTAAAGAAAGAATTCAATCTGCTTCTTTATCACTTGCTACATCAAAACAAACTTTTAGAAATCATATATTTCTAAATAACAGTGCCCATATGTATTGAAATGGAAATCCATTTTGATGCAGATATAATATTATATTTAACATTTTTCCTGTTTAAAATGAAGTGCAATGGTTTAGTGCATTTCTTTAACAGAAGCAACTAAAGTATCAATAGTAGTACTAAAAGTTCCTTAGACTAAAGAACTGTCAATAGACATAGATTTCAAGTATTTTGTTACTGTCGTAGGAGCACTGTTTCATCACATGTTTACCCTTTAATCCATTGGATACTACTCATTGGATATTTTTTTCATACCCCACTGCTGTGACGTCACATTGGGTTTTTAGTGAAAATGATAAAGCAAATAATGTGGAATCGAACATAAAGATGTAAACATTGAAAGTGATGTATTAAACATGTGATCTTTATCCAAATCGTTGTCTGTTTTTATTCCCTCGCCGAGGCCGGGGGTTCAAGAAAAACAGACAAATCGTTATATAAAAAAAATTATATCTACCCACAAATCATGAGGGATCCATATAATTGTATATCTGCAGATATATATTTTATTGTGAAAGGCAAAACTTCTGTTAGGGGAGAGACTATATATATATTTTTTTAATATTTCCCATCTTTTTAAAAAAAAATCAAATTACTCTATTGCTTTTTTGATACCCTACTATAATAAAAATGCATCGATATCGAACCAAGATTTTAATTTTTCTTTTTACATTTTTGGGATATTTAATTATTTCAGAACTCCAAAACCATGCATTAAATAAGTTTTGCCATTGAGCAAGAAAAATAGATTTCTAAGATAACGGATAGGTTATAAAAAAGATGGGTTCCAATTGCGCCCCGTTATTAGCAGACTTGTTTTGTTATTCATGTGAAGCAGAATTTATTTAAAACCTGATACAAGAGAAGAAGAAATCACTTGCTGTGGCCTTCAACTCGACATTAAGATATATCGACGACGTATTATCAACAATAGTTCATTCACGTAATATATCCCAGCGAGCTTGAAATAAAAGATACCACAGGGTCTGACACATTTGTTTCATATTTGGATATTTTACTAGAAAAAGACGTTAAGGGTAGCCTAACAACAAAGCTTTATGATAAACTCGATGACTTTAACTTTTCAATCGTCAACTTCCCTTACTTATGCAGCAATATACCCTTATCACCTGCATACGGGGTTAATATCTCTCAGCAAATACAATCTATCGTTAAGTCAAATGCTGACTGGCGTGATTTTCGTATCTATATCAAAAGGAAAAAAAAGTTTTATCTTTTCTTGACAAACTTACCATTGTATATCTTATCGTAATCCACGTAGCCTTCTGTAAATATCGAGGTGTTATACTCCCGTACCTTGATACTGACAGACTTGTACTGCATCACATCCTCTACTGTGTACTGGTCATCATAAACCAGTATCCATTCACTGGATTGAGAATCCTTAGTGATGATTATATCATTACGAATTGTCGAAACATTGGTCCATTTGAATATCAGCTTGCCATTTATAAACTCCGTAGATATCTTAATGTTATGTCCTAAAAAATAAAATTCAGTGTACATTAAAAGTAAGCAGTTATAATTATAAATCAATTGACATCAATAATACTGTACAACAGTCTTTTCAAAAACTTAATTATATAATTAATTATATATTAATAATTATAAAGCCAACTGGAAATTATGATGAATTTAGCAATGAAATATCTGTTAATAGTGTAATTATTTATGTTTTTTCTTTCTTAATAACATTTTATACTCTCACCCATGGAGTAAAATAGGAAATGACTTCATATTATCCTTAGTCATAAAAATCAAAGATTCTTATGGCATTGAAGTCAATTTTTTGTTTTGCATGATGATTATATCACTAATATTTAGTTGGATTTATATTTAAGGTACACTTTCAAATGAAAATTTTTATTTTGAATATCAGAGATATTAATACCTTAAATCTCTGAGCAAGTTTTAGTTTTATTGTAAATCAATGTATCATTGTTAAGTATAAATAATCAACTGTATCAATCTCAGGGTGGAATATGTTAGGTAAAACCTCGGAACATTAACTGGCAAAATTGGAAATATGCAGCTTACGTCATTTCCATCTGTTACAGTGTTATGATTTAATGAGAGACAGTGAAATGGGCGGCTACAATTCGACACGAAAGTCCGAGAAAACATTGGATTGAAATTCCAGTTTGAAATTCATTATCTTCCGAGAAAACATTGGATTGAAATTCCAGTTTGAAATCCATGTCCAATGTATTGCAGTAAAGACAGTACAATAAAAATAATTGTCTTTAAGGTTATCAGTAAAGAAAAGAATATCAGTACGTCTACGTCACAGTAGTGTTAATGGAAAATTATACTTTGGTATAATGCATTAAAATTAAATCTAGAAGGATTCTTTAACATTTTTAAAAATAATTTTCAACTTAATTTTATTTTAAAAAAAAATGCCTTTCAGATATGGTTATGGCTATAGACAAGTGTTTCATGCAGTGCCTTAGGTAATTTAAATTGGAAAATCAGAGGAGAGTTAATTACAAAAAATAATAAATTGTCCAGATAAAATTGTTAATTTCAAGATGATAAACTTTGCACTTCTTACATTTGTGTGATACATTATGTTCTCGTTCTGAACCGTTTTGAAATTCATTAAAAAATTCAAGGGAAAAAAATCTGTTTTTGTTTTAAAATTTACCTTTTAATATGTGTGTTACAAGCAAAACTGGATATTCAGAACATTTATCGAACATTTAGCAACAGCTTTTAGGGTATATATTTTATAAATGAATATATTAATACACGAAATTTTAATTCCCTTCAAAATGACCAAACTGCTTCTGAAGTTAGTTCTGTTTTAAAGCTGTGTTTAAACAATGGTAATAGGCTTATCTTTATACAGAATGGTTTACTGGAATAATCCCCAGTTTATTACTAAGCGTTACAAAAAAATGTTCATGCCCAAAACTGTCATTATGAACCAATCACTAATATAATAGATTGCTCCACACAAAAAAAAAATTAACAAATCTTTTACAAAAGAGTAAGAATATTCTTCTCAGGAATAAGAAAGTAAATTATTTGAGCACAGATATATCGGTCTCTGTTAAAGGTATCCATATCAACACTTCACATTTCGATTTACCTATGTCTTTCCTATTCTAGATTTTTTTCATTATCCTCTGGACCGACACAAAAACACAAAACATTTTCTAATGAATACACATCCATATACAAAAAGATTTATATAATTGATTATATATGAACTTTGTTATGTTGTGTTTAAAATATGAATAACTTGTGACGCGTTTTTAGACTTTTATATATTGACATTATATTCTCCTATGTTATTATATCAATTACTGTATCCATAAAAAATGTGATTTATTCCATTTTTTAATTTCTCTTCACAAGAAGCCACTATATTTAGTATATGCTTTTAACTTTAAGTGTCAGATTCATGGTGAAATCACTGAAATCACACTGTGCCTTACCTTCTATGAAACATAACATCCCAAATAAAATAAAGCACACAAGCTTGAATTTACACATCTTTCACTTTCTAAGCCAAATAACGTAGACACAATTTCAATTACAGTTCCAAGTTTCGATAAAAGCCTTGTTCTTTAAACGATATGCAATGAGCAGCTGAATTTTTGAATTACAAAGCAACAGTATTCTTTCCTTCTGCTCTGCTCTTATTTAATATATTAATTTGTTCACTAGGAAGAAAATAAAACATGTAATTAACAAGGATGTGATGTAGTATATAGTCTCAATTGTACATTTCATTCACCTACATTCTTCCTTCTCTTACCTTTTGTGAGATTTCTTTGATTTATCTCCTTTTTCTTTAAAAGTAATTTGAACGTTTTCTTCCATATCAGAAAAATTAAATGCAAACACTTTTTTCATGCAATTAAATCAATTAAATGACATTTGTCTGTAGGGCCAAATGTACTGAACATCTCCTCAACCTTATCATCGGTTGCTACATACCCAATTTTCGAACATTTTATTCTTACTAATAAGTAATGTATACGTATTTACTTCGGATTTATATTTTTAGGCGACTTTCTTTTTGAAAATAAAGAAGTCTTACGATTTTGTAATTGTTATTTTTCATGCATATTAAAACAAACAATGCAGTCTTAAAAGAGTTTGATAAGATTGCTTTACCGAATCTGTGAGCGTCCTTTATTCACATGCCTCCAAGTACCAGTGCTGTTCCTGACTAATTGATATTGTTCTTTATGAAAAAATCGAACTAATTACATATTACCAAACAGAATAACTTGAACTTAATATTTATCAGTCTGTTTTAATAAAATAAAAACTTCGTTGAAGAAATATTGTATTTCAAAAATCATTTAAGAATCATTTAATCTCAACAAAAATTATAAATAGTATTGACCAAATCCCCTTCATCATAAGAAGCCAGAGATATGACCTGGCTAAGATTTGGTCTCAGACCTTTCTGTTACAAACCATTCCGTCACCACAAGAAAAAGAAAAGAAAAAGCTGGGGCTGAAAAGGACAAGGAAAATTATCCATACAAGGTTAGACGGAATTGAGTCACCGAATACACATTAATTTTTGCTTAACTTTCTCACAAATTGACTCAGCTATATAGTAATCTTCTAGATTTTATAACTGGTAATTGTTTGTCCAGACGGTGGAAGTTAAGATATGAAAGAAACATGTAAGGTCTATTTATTTTTGTTCAAAAATATTTTGCATATTATCCTTGTATGTTTTTCAAAATTATTATTTAAACCTCTTTATTTTCTTATCTATGTAAAGTTATTTTGGAATGAAACGACAAAAGCATCTTACTGCCATCAATTTATAGAAATTAAAAATCAGGTCAAGATCTTTTATATCGATAATTTACTGATTGTGTCCAATAAACAACCCTACCAGACAGACCTAATTCAAGTATTTATATATGGTTTGCTTATGAACAAGAATGATTATAAAAGGCATTAAGATATTGTCAAGTGTAAACATTCATATTTATGTAAAATATTCCTCCTGGTTCTATCTTTCTATCATGATTCTGTCCTTTTCCTTCTACTTCTTGTTGTATATCTATTGTACTTCGATTCAGTGAGGTGTTTATTTCATTTGTTTGTAAGAAATGTAACTTTAGTAGTTTATAAGCACAGCAATACGTCATATTTAACACATATAAACAAAGGGGGATTATGCAAACTGTTGTAGTGTTACTTTATATTATTAAATGAAGACACTACACAGCCGTTTATCGAATGCTTTTATTTACACTATGTACATACAGTAAGACAAGCAAGCTCAGACTGAATTCTGATGGCTAAGGCATGGCATTATCAAATTACAAGTATGAATGAAATATCAGAACTTTCCCAGGATAAAACTGCAAGGTTAGCAAACACGTGTGGTCTATAACGGAAACGCTTGTCAGATCCAATAAACAGGATATATCATTACACCTTCCCTTTGAGATTAGAATTTACAAATTTAAACAAATTATATGCCTTAGCAAAAACCAATTAAATTAACAAAAGTTTTATCAAGAAAGAATTTGAAGTCAGAGGTTCAAGCACATGACCTACCGTTGGAGTGTTGTCTTTACCACAACCTCTTACAAGAGAATATATATAGATATGATTACACAGGACTACACTGGATATATGTATGCATAATTGTCTGATACTAATAAGTCTTTACATTGCAAAGTCTTTGAATTTCTCAGGTACCCTTACTATTCTGCCGCTGCGCGTTTTCTGCACGGGCTTGTTATCGGCCTGCGTGTTGTCATTAACTGCAGGGTTATCGTTTTCGATCTCGGTGTTAATTTCTTCACCAGGTCTGCCATTTTCGCTGTTCTTTATTAGATGCCTTTGATTTCTACGGTACTCAACGCCTTCGGATTCTACGACATATGACCGTGGTTCAGGACATTTTTGTACAATCACTCCTACCTTCCATGGTTTGTTTTCGGTTTGAATGTTAACATTGTCTCCGATTTTTAGATTTGGTAGATCCCGTGCATTACGGTCATAATAAATTTTTTGTTGATTCTGCTTGTTTACAAGAGCTGTCCGAATTTTACGGGTCTTGATATGTGGTTTCAGTAATGCCTCGTGTGTCGGTAATATGGATCTCGTCCTGCGTCCGAACAAAAGTTGAGTGGGAGTTCCTACCCCATCTATCGGCGTGTTACGCATCTGTAACAACGCGAGGTTTGGATCCGTTTTACCTTCAGTTGATTTTTTCAGGATATTATTTACAGTCTGGACTGTACGCTCTGCCATGCCATTTCTCTGTGGGTAATGCGGGGACGACGTTGTATGCTTAAATCCATATTCCGCTGCAAATCTCCGGAATTCGTCACTGACGAAATTCGGCGCATTGTCACTTATCAATTCCTCTGGTATCCCGTGGCGAGCAAATATTAGTTTTAGTTTGTTTATGATGCTGGAGCCAAATGTGCTCTGCAGTTCACATATTTCGAGGAATTTTGAAAAATAGTCCACAACAGTAAGAAACGATTTTCTGTTTAGCTCAAACAAGTCGAGTCCAAGTTTCTGCCATGGTCTTAGTGTACCGATTGTGGTTTCAACGGTTGTTTGGTTTGTTTCCTTTTGTATTTGTTGCACACTCTGCACTCTGCAACCTTCTTGTCTATGTCTACTTCTCTGGCTCGATGTTTGCATTTCTCGGCTCCCATATGTCCATAATGCAGTTGATTCAGGATGTCACTTCTGAGTTTCAAGGGAATAACAAGTCTGCGACCTTTTGTGATAATTCTATTGTAAAGACTGAGCTCCTCTCTAAAATTCCAGTATTTCTTAACGAAATAGTTACATTCTGTAATATCGTCTGGCCAGCCTTCCAGAATTACCTTCTGTAAAGCATTCATTTCTTTATCTTTCCCAGATTCTGTTGCCAATTCGTTTACCTTTTTGTCCGATATTGGCAAGTAGCGAACAGCAAATACTTTAATTAAATTAATCCTTGTCTTTCTGATCCGATTCTGATTCTTCAGTTGCTCGGCTTAAGGTATCCGCAATGTACAGATATTTTCCAGGTTTGTATTTGACATTTAGGTCGTATGGCTGTACTCTAATCATCATACGCTGAATGCGCGGTGGCGCCGATGACAGCGTTTTCTTGAACAAACTCTCAAGGGGTTTGTGGTCACTTTCTACATTGATGTTTTGACCATATATGTATTGGTGAAATTTCTTGCAAGCAAACACAATCGCTAACAGTTCCCTTTCTTTCTGTGTGTAATTACGTTCCGATTTGTTTAATGATCTAGAAGCATAGGCAATTGGTTGTCCGTTTTGTAAGATGCAGGCTCCTAGTCCTGTTGATGACGCGTCTACTGAAAGTGTTATTTCTTCGTCCGGATTAAAGTACTTTAGTACTGGAGCACTGACAAGCACGGACTTCAACTGTTCAAAACTTTGTTGTTGCTTTTCATTCCAGTGCCAGGCAACTGTTTTTTCAAGTAATTCCCTCAGAGGCTCTGTGATCGTGGCTTGGTTTTGTATAATTTTTCCTACGTAATTTACCATTCCCAAAAATCTCTGCAACTCTTTCACATTTGTAGGCTCTGGGAATTCGCTTATGGCTTTGATTCTGTCAGGACACGTTTTAAGTCCATCTTCTCTAAAAATGTGACCCATATATTTAACTTCATTCACTTGTATTTTACACTTCTTTTTGTTCAATTTTATTTTCTCTTGACGCACTGCTTTCAAATCTCTCTCGAGTCTTTCATAATGCTGTTGTACGGAAATTCCCCAGATAAGAATGTCATCCATTATCAATTTTTCAATTTTTTCAAAGATTTGAAACTTTTTTGGAATACCTCTGGGGCAGATGAGATTCCAAACGGCTTTCGTTTGTAGCGATACCTCCCAAACGGCGTATTAAAGGTCGTTAGCTTTAAGCTTTCCTGGTCAAGTACGATACCCCAAAATCCAGAGGATGCGTCCAAAGTACTGAATACTTTAGCCCATGCAAGCTGATGTGTGATATCGTCAACGGTTTTCATTGGATAATGTTCTCTTTTAATTGCTTCATTAAGATCACGGGAATCCAGACAGATTCTTACCCTATTCGGTTTTTCTACTATGACCAGTGAGTTAACCCATTCTGATGGTTCATTTACCCTTTCTATAACATTTAAGGACTCCATTCTTTCCAGTTCCTCTTTTAATCTATCGCGCATTTTGTATGACACTTTTCTCGGTGCATGGACAACCGGCGGGACATTTTTGTCCACATGAATACGATGCCTGCCCCTCATACATCCTATCCTATCGAATACGTCTGAGAAATCTCGGATAATTTCTTCTGCAGTCCAAAATTCGTTTACTGTCTCTATAAGCTTCAGGATGTTCATTTCCTCACACGATGGTAATCCTAATATGGGATCTACGCAGTACAGTTAAGGTGCCAAATGGAAATATCGGCGAATTTTTTAGATAGAAAATACATTCTTTACAAGCATGAGCGTTTCTTTTTAGGACTTTACTATTATCGGACAAAAGTAATGTGGTTGAAAACTACATGTTGAGGACGATTAGATTTTTTGTTTAGACTTGTCACGTGATGTAGCTGTCACGTGATTTTAGCAAATACACCTTAAGTATTGAGGTCATCTATAAATTCTAATATTGCAAGGGCATAACCAAGTTAAAAATCTAAGTTTAACATATAATTATTTTCAACACTCTTTGTAGTTTGTGAAAAGTGCTGCGAACCTATATAGATTATACTATCTAATTGCTAAAATTACATTTGTTAGACCGCATGTTGAATATTTTGCTGGTCAAGTACATTAAATATAGATATAATTAATTCATTTGCAAGATTTCAACGGGTTCGCAGCACTTTTCAAATATCTTCATACTTCTTGAGTTTATGTGTAAAAGCTTGTCATAATTCATTGAGGGTATGCCCTTGCAATATATCGATTTATTACGACCCTTCTATTACCCTTCAATGAATCTGCATACAAATATACTACAGTGTCGCTTGTCTAGGGAATGTACGGGAAGTATATGAATAAAATAATAAAATAGACATCGCATCCAAGTAAATGGCCTCTTATATATCTACAATTTATATTTCATTTAATTACAAAATACATTTTTCATTGTATAAATATAACTTGATCCGCCTCTCACTGCATACAAACTGTGTCAAATTTTACGATATGACGTCACATTGACAAGTGCATTGCGATCAGTGAATTGTTTATATATTGCTATTTGGGATTTAACCAATTACAATAATGCATGCACTAGTTAGTATTGATGTAGTTTAAAGCTATTCAACAGTTTAAAGCAGCAAATCATTTCATTTTGTGGTAATTTGAAGAACTTATATTTTTGTGTGATGTCATAGTAAGCATTTCCCGTATAAATTAGGCCCCGCCTCCTTACTGCAGCCTTAACTGTGCTGCGTACTTTTCCCGGTACAACGTAAAACTGCAGCGCGTAATATTTATTCTTGTGCTGCACTGAGCACAGAATTTTTCCAGATATTTTTAATTTGTGACCAGTATATGATACAAGCTTTGCTTGCGATTGCTGTAGTTTCCGTATTCCCAATTTATTGCACATGCTCTTTGGAATAATGATACACTGAACACCTGTGTCAATCTTGAACTTGACATTTGAGTTTTCTACTTTCAGTGTTGTGGTTCCCTTTCTTCGGGTGTCGTCTGTAGATTCCACAGTCTTCGGTTTTTCGAACAACTTTTGCAAAAACTTAATAACTGATATATTACCATGCCGTTAATCTCTCGCAAATTATATGGATGCTAATAGCCCCCGTCCGTATTAGAGCTTTTGGACACTTAAATTGCTTTAAAGAAAATTGAACCCTGTATACTTAAATTAAAAACAAAAGTGCTGTAAACGACCATTTCAACAAAGAGTTTTTTTTTTATTAAAGGCACATAACTACACCTATTCTAGTGTTTCTTTCCAACGAAATGTTCAAGTCCGGTAAATTTTCAGCTTTGCATTATTCACAAAAAGGAAAAACTGACGATCCCGGTAATTACGGAGGTATCAACATCAAAGGCAGTAAAGGAAAGCTTTTACATCAATTCTTTATGAAAGGATAATGACATGACAATGCCAGGAAAATGTTGTCACTGATGCACAAATTGGAATTCAAGCTAACTAATTAACGACAGATATAGATGCAATACTTGTACCTCAAAGTTTAATTTCACCAAAGTGGAATATGAACTACGTTTATATTGCTGTTTTACAAAAATTGTTTGGTACAATTAACGAAGAAAAATTGTGGTATAAGCTGATAAGGTTGGAGATATCTTGAAAATTCCTTCGAATCATCTGATCGCTCTACGCCTAAGTACGTGCTTGTTTCAAGAAGAATTTTCAGGAAACACGAAGATAATACAGTGGGAAGTCTAATCAATGTTATCACCTATACTATTCAAAATGTATGTTAACGACGTGGAAAATCACTTCATGATCAATAAATATCCATTCGTAGAATTAAGGGAACTTTATCAAATTGCAACGGTTATGTATATTTTGGAAGTGTTATTTCTTATGGAATAGAAATTTTGGGTTTTTATAAGGCACAGGAAATTGAAAGATTGCATTTATCTTTTGTAAAAGTAATAGTATGTATTATATATACTGTATATATATATACTGTATATTTTCATTATTTAAAGATCTGAAGTTGACGGATGACACTATTGTCTCTATGTTAACAGGTTCTAATTTACAGAATAGAGCTTTTTGTTCAATTCTTTCCGAGGATAGACTTCTTTTGAACTTCATCAATGTGTGCGATTCCATTTATATAATAGATCCGCCGCTCTGTGGAACCTACACGTGTACATGTAGATACATGCTTTTTACAGGATCGTAAATGATAAAAGTGATCTAGGCCTGTTTATTCTTTTTATTCTTTTTAGCGGGGAGGATTTATGTGATTCTGTTGTTTTTAAATTCAGAGAATGGATTTTTTTCCTTAAAAAATACCTGTTGGGTTAAAACAGAATAGCTCAGAACTTGTGCGGAAATGGAACTAAATTAAACTATGTTTTTCATATTAAATAAGAATTTGTATTAAAATTTGTAAAAAGTAAATTCATTCAGTTGTGGTTAATTTTTTAAGAGTTATAATTAAGATGAAATGTATGAAAAGCGCTTTTAAAATCATACAAAATGATGTTGATATCATTTAATGAAAACGTTAAGTGACATTTCAGGAAAGACATGTCATTGCGACATTTGGGTAAAATGTTTTAAAAACGTTTTAAAATCATACAAAATCACGTGAATAAAACATTTTCAAAAATATTTTAGTATCATTTTAATAAAATGTTCTGATAACATTTGCTGAAACATTGTGCTAAAATGTTTTAAAAACGTTTCAAAAACCATACAAAACATTTTTGAAAATGTTTTGTAACAATCTGAAAATGTTTTAAAAAAAATTTAAGAATGTTTTTGTGATAGCTGGAACTGTCGCCGGTGTAACGACTAAAAGTGACCCTAATAGAATATTGACCGGGGGTCACTTTTCTACGTAGAAATTTGACTCCCTGGTCAATATTCTACTTAGAAAAATGACCCACTTTTTTGTAGAAATTTTGGCCTTGAGGTCATTTTTCTCAGTGTGGGTTGTAGAAAAATGGCCCCGTAGAATAATGACCCTGTGTATTTTTTTTTTTTTTTTTTTTTTTTACAAAAAACTGGTTTTGGTAGGAATATTCTTTTTAGGCAAATACATAGGAGTAAAATCACGCAGCCTAAAAGCTTTAAAGTTTGAATGACAAAAGGTTATACTATATCTTACATCAATAATACAAGATGTTTTATCGCCATTAAAAGAAAACAAATAACTCTAAGAGCAAGAATACCCGTGTTCTTAGATTTGTTTTATCACATTTTATAAAATAAATAGTTTCTACAGTCGTCATTTAAAAAAAAAACAAGATTATTTACTTAGCTGGTGTCAGAAAGAGAATCTTATATATGAATAAAATAAATGCAAGGTTTCTATGTATAACTGTAACGATCCTCTTTAAATTTTGCTCTGGGTAAATAATGTAAAAAAAAAAATGAAAATAAAGTCTCAAGCGTTTTTTTTTCTCAGAAGTTATAAGAAAGATTAATGTTTTTGAATCCTACTCAAATAAATTTGCTTGAAAAAAAATTGGACAATTGTTAAGAAAATTGGATCTCATTTGTGTCTTTTATTTTTTAGCATAAAACTTCTTCTCATAAAAACATAGGGAATATTAAATTTGTGTAAAAAAAATAACGAACAGGACTTAATCAATATTCCTCTGATTTTCGATCTTAGGAACACAAAAAATGGTTAGCTAAAAATCTTAACCAATGCCTTTTGTCGTTTGCTAGTGTCAACAAAGCCTAAACAAAATGAGGCTTTTTACATAAAAAAATTTGATTAATTAATAAAAGAGATGTTTGGTATACCAAGAATTGACACAAGTCTATATACACAGTAGTACGTCTTTCCACTTTCTAGTTACATGTAATAATTTTTACCAATAGAAAAAACCGAATCTTGCATAATGAAAAAGCTTCTCAGCCTAATTTACATATTTTTTTCCTAAGTATGATTGGCAATATAAGCACAATTGAAGTGCGTTTGCAAAAACATAGAACTGTGCCCAAAAATATTGTAACACATTGTCTACGAATCAAGTACGTGATTCGTGTCAGCATATCTTTTGTGGTAAGTTTTGATTGAGTGGGTTTTTTGTTTGTTTGTTTTGTTGTTTAACGTCCCTCTCGAGAATTTATCACTCATACGGAGACGCCACCACTTGCCGGTGGAGAGTTGTAAATTTTGACCTATACTCGGAACTCACGGCCATTGAGCAGTGAGGGGTCTTTTTCGTGCCAGCATCTGCTGCGACACAGGACCTCGGTTTATACGGTCTCATCCGAAATACCGGTCTCCACGTCCCACAGTGGGGATTAAATCCTTACTCCGCGACTCTAGAGCGAACGCTCTAACCACTGCGCCACGCGGGCGACCGAGGGAGTGGGTAACAAGGATGAAAAAAAAAAACCTCTGGCCATGTCTTTCCTATACATTAATTATTCGTTCTTGCTGTGTTATACGAGGTTTAAAAAAATATGAGTTTTTAGGATAAAAATAAACAAACATTTATTTTTTGTTTTACATCAAAAATTCTACTTAAAAGGAGTAACATAATGTATTTGTGAATGATTATGTAGATGATACATGTATTTATAATGATAAAGGAAGAAGGAGTATATTGCCAGTATTTCTATCACAATCGAAGGGCACCAATAACAAAAAATTACTATAGTAAACTACAGTTAACTATAGTAAATACCTTGATACTTTGATATACTATGAAACTTAGTTTGGAACTTTTTTGATTTTTCATCAGGCTCGGCATTCTAAAATCCTGATTTCTTTTGTATGCTCATGTCTTCTAAAATATTCCTTTTCATTCCAGAATTTGAATAAAGCAGACGCTAAAAATTTTATTACCACCCTTATCCCCCCTTTAACATCTACAGCGTCGTGCCAAAAGTATTCGCGGGAAATGGCGGTCGCGGTCAAAGAGTTGTTGCCCTTCGTACAGAAAATGAATGTTATGACGAAAATACTGAATGAAATTTAATTTTGAGAAGTTCCCGAAATAAGTGTAAATTTCCGGATGTATGACGTATAAAAGATCGTCTGCTAGAGTAAATTGTTTCGTCATATTTGAATGTAAACAGAGATGGGTTGAAAGTCTAAAGAATTGTCACCGGACAAGAAAGAAGTGATCATAAATTTAAAAAAAAAGATGGATTAAAGATTTTTGAGATTTCAAGGCTGTTAGGAGTGGTCGAATCTACATGTGGGTCTGTTATTAGGACTTTTCAGGAACGGGGTAGCCTGTTGAAGGCTAAAAGAACTGGCCGTCCGAAAAAACTGTCCTGTCGTGGTGCCAGGTTACTTCGGTTGGTGAAGTGGAACAGAGAAAAGGTACTAAAAGATGTAACAACCGAATTTAATGTTGGAAATGGTTTAAATCAAGTCAGTAGGAGGACTGTGCAACGGATTTTACATAAAAATCAGATTTATCGGAGAGTTGTTAGGAAACGTATGGTGGTGAAAGAGGTCAACCGAAAAAAGAACTTACATGGTGCCTACAAAAACGGAGATCAACTGCTGTAAACAAATATTGGAGAAACATTGTCTTCAGTGATGAGTTGCAAGTCGTACTTGGTCAAAATAATAGGGTCTACGTGTGGCGATCTGCTCATGAAGCTTACAGACCGGAGTGCATATTTGCAGAATACAAGCCCAAAGTTTCAGTTATGATCTGGGGGTGTATTGCCTGGTATGGGCCTGGAACTCTGTGTAAGGTAAACGGCAATATAAATGCTGAGAAATACATTTCAATACTGTGGAATCATTTAAATTCGTGGGGGTCAATGTTCGTGGGCAAGCAAAAGTTTATTGGTTCGTGGGGATGTAATTTCGTGGGCAGCTCCTTTATTTGGTAGATTTAATTAATCAGTACGTTGACAACTATGTTCGTGGGGATGTTAATTCGTGGGTAAGGGTGACCCACGAAATCCACGAACATTCATCCCCCACGAACAATGATGATTCCACAGAATTAAATGAACAACTGTGGCCTGTAATTGCCTGTCATTTCCCACACAATTCCTACATATTCCAGGATGACAATGCCCCGTGCATCGAGCCCGTATCGTAGAGAGATATAAGCATGAAAACAACATCCGTGGAATGATTTCGCCAGCCCAATCACCAGACATCAATATTATCGAAAATAATGTAAGCATCGGGTGAAGAGAAGTTTACAAATTCGGGCCGATGAAATATTTAACCCAGATCAGCTGTCTGAAGTTATTCTCGATATTTGGCAGAATCTCTCGGTGGATTACATTAAAAACCTTTATCAGTCCCTACCAAGAAGAATTCTTGCTTGCATTCAATCCAAAGGACACCTCACAAAGTACTAAAGGTATGTGTATTTGCTTATTGTGTTGAAAACGGCGAGTTTATTATGCTAAGCGAGATAACTCTCAATTGACGTCCGCCATTTTCGCAAATACTTCTGGCACGACGCTTTATATCATTTTCTAGTTATTATTATAGCTGTGTGTTTTCGGTTGTTTTTTATCCGTTTTCTTTAAATTTATCGATTCAGCGTCATGGCAAGGATCAAATGGTTTGCATAATAGGACCCGATGGCTTTTTTACGTTCCTTGCAGACCTTCAAAAAGATCCAGTCGTGTGTGATTATTGACTGTTTGTTAAGCATAATTTTGCATAGAATGCTGTCTCCAGAGAGTACCTTTTTTTCCGGGCTCTTTGGACGAAGATATTATTTCTCTTGCTTATTACCTATATTCTTTTACCTATGCTGCCATATAATCATCATCAGCTTATACATTGTGTTATATCCAATATATTTTTAAATGGCCACGACAAGCACTAAAACACATTTAGACTTGTTTTATTGAGTATATAAACAGACATCTTTAACCTTTTAAAGGGTGAATCTGAACAAGTTTGTTTCTGTTGTTGTCCATGTCATGTGTGTCACGAAATAATGAATATAGCTTATGTACCAAAGAAAGATCATTGAAAAGTTCTTTAACGACAACTAAAATATAACTAAAGGGTCAAATGAAAGCCATGAAAAAGGGCAAAGAAAAGCCACTGAAACATAATTGAAATATGTCTTCTGACTGGGAAGACGCATTTTTTTCTTTTTTCTGCAACAGCTGCAACATTAATTCTTGTACTTACAACCAAAGAAAACATTTTATTAATAAATTGAAATCAACACAACGTTGAGTCTTGCCACCGCAAGGCAAAGAATGTACCGATGTCGATTTGACGGTTTTCTCGGACACTAATTCTGAAACTAATGATTTATATAAGATTTACCGTATATCCGGTTTTTTTCGCGTGTTGCAAATTTGGGAAAAAAGGGTAGATTTGTGCAGTTTTTATTTTGCGTAAGTTATTTTTTGCGATTTAATTTTCTTTTTTTTTTTTTTAAAAAAAAAGGTAACATTTTTATGACACACAATAACCGATATAATTTCTGCGTGTTTTATTTTTTGCGAATTAAAAATGATCGCAAAAAATGCGAAAATTAGATCATACGCAAAAACTACGAATTTATAAATAACATTTGGACAATTTTCAAATAATTTTAATACTGGAACTAAACCTAAGACGGTATCTAAAAATGGCAGTAAGGATTATTAAAAAGAAGCACGTGAGAGGTGAAAAAGAAATGCTGATAAACTGGAAATGAGAACAAAAAGTTTTAAAAAAAGAGAAACCTTTAGATTTTAAGAAAGGTAAGTTATATATTCAATGAAATTAGAGGATAAACGAAAAAATAGATAGGGGGATGTCAAATGTTATTAATAACATTTTGCTTATTAAAGATTATATGGCAGTTGTAATATAACTATTGGATCAACCCTAGTAATAACAGCGAATTAAGTTTATAATTAACGAGCGCCAAATGATAAATAAAACTACCAAAAAAAAATATCGTATGATTTCTTTCAACAAGAATAAATTAATTTCAAATCAAGTTTCAAAATAAAACTGAAAGGCGTAAGAAGTATTTCATGCATGTTGGACTACATCATTTCAATGTTTGATGCATGACTTATATGTGACAATATTCCTTTCTGAGGGGTTTAATAAAAAGGATTTCGGATTTATAATGTTTCGATATTTTTCCTTATACAGAAAATTATCTTACTCCTTAAGTATTGGATGTATTGCAATAAGACTAATGAAACATGTACATACATGTACGAGGGTAGTTAGAAAAGTTCGCCGAAAAAATGTATTGTAAGTGCGCTATTCTTATGATTTCAATAAAACTCTGCAGGTAACAAATACAAGTATTTAAAAAAAAAAAAAAAAAAAAAAAAAAAAAAAAAAAAAAATTGATGTTTTCTGATGTTTTTTTTAATATAAAGCTATATCATTTTCAAAAAATATGCCCCACGGAGCAAGTCACGTCTTTGCATTTTTTTTTCATTATATAGACCATTCTGTGAAATAAAAAAAAAATCACTGTTTTAGCGCATAAGGATTTACTACGTATCATTTGTCGCTACAATATGTATCGAACTTTTTTTCTTCTTTTGTTCTTGTTGTTATGGAATTCCATATACGACAGCCAACTGCTTACTGCCAACTGCTAACTGCTTACTGCCAACTGCTCACGGCTTACTGACAACTGCCACACATATTTGAATAGATTTTCAGGTTTATATTGATATTTATGTGAATTTTCATAAAACCAGGCGCGGATCCAGGATTTTTTTTACAGGAGGGGTCCACCCGAGTAAAAAAAAATCCAACCCAGAAATTAAAAACAAAAACGTAAACTCCTTTCCTAAACGTAAAAAACCTATTTCGGCGGGGGGGGGGGGGGGTTGACATCTTATGCTTCATATCTATAACTTTTCATATCAACTTAACACGGATCCACGTTTTCTAAGGGGGGGGGGGGGTCCAAGGTCACCGTGGCTTTTAGTTGGTTTAGTATATACATTAAATAACTCTACAAATTCCAGGGGGTGGTCTGGACACTCACCCACCCCCTCCACCGACCCCCTCTAGATCCGTGTATGTAAAATATAACTTATTTGGGAAAATAAAGAGATATAGATCTTTAATTTGAAAAAAAATATTTCACTATAGAAATTAAAGAAAAATGGAAATTTATTTTCAAAACATCTTCCTCCGAGAAACAAGAGATCCTTTTTTTCAGTTTTTAATCATTCCAAAGGTTTTGTTGTCTCAAGGGGGGGGGGGATGTATTTTTGAAGATTAAAAACAGGAAAATAGTCATTTTATTACGGTGAGATTTAACAGTCATTTATCCATTTTCATTTTCATGAGTATTTGAAAATGGTAATGTTTTCAGCCTGATTTCAATTGATAAAATTTTCTACCCCCTTATGAAAGGAATTGTAAATAAGAGTAATTAATTTTTTGTCACTGGTTTTTAAAATTAGTACAAATGAACTTTTCTTTGCTTTCAAACAAGTTTTTATGTCCAAATTGCCATTTATATTGAATTAAATGGATGGAAAATTTAGGCGGGAATCGAGAGTTAGTGTGCGTAGTTCTTACAATAATAACAAAATTTGGCGGATTTTAAAATATCGAATAATATCTTTCGGATATTCTTTTTACCCTAGGAAAAGTACCTTTGTATGGGAATTTTTATATGTGTCTTATGTAAATCGTTTTAATGGCTAATGTTCGATCTGTTAGATCTGTAAAAAACATTCGTGGTGGTGTTGGTTGGGGGGGGGGGGGGGGGGTAACCACTAAATTTCCAACATATTCTATATACAGAAGTTCTCCCTTACGGAAGCGTATTAGTGCCAAGTACTGTTTTCTTTTTTTTTTTAAGTTGGTAATTCCAACTTTAAAATTGGAAATTCCAACTTTAAAGTTGAAAATTCCAACTTTAAAGTTGGCTTTTCCAACTTTAAAGTTGGTAATTCCAACTTTTATCTTGGCTTTTCCAACTTAAAAAAACATTACGTGGCACTAATACGCTTCCGTAAGGGAGAACTACTGTATATAGTATATATAGTAAATGTTACTAAAGACCCTTTTAAAAGTTTGTTCTTTTGTCGTATGTGACACCCCCCCCCCCTTACACGCATTAAAAAAGTTATCAAATTATTTGCTTGCAACGAAATGCAGAAATTAAATGGTTTGTTTTTTAAAGAGGAAACACTCCTTCTTCCGATTTACTCCTTCCTCGCCTTTACAGTTTAAAAATTCCTAAATCCGCCAAATTTTGTTATTATTGTAAGAACTACGCACACTAACTCTCGATTCTCGCCTACATTTTCCATCCATTTAATTCAATATAGATGGCAATTTGGACATAAAAATTTGATTGAATGCAAAGAAAAATGTTCATTAGTATTAAGTACTAATTTTAAAAACCAGTGACAAAAAGTTAATTACTCTTATTTACAATTCCTTTCATAAGGGGGTAGAAAATTTTATCAATTGAAATCAGGCTGAAAACATCACTATTTTCAAATACTCATGAAAATGAAAATGGATAAATGACTGTTAAATCTCACCGTATGTTTTAACTTATGTAAAATTTAACATAAGAGATTGATAAAGTGATAAAGTACATTTTTTTATTTGTGATCTCATTTAAAATTGGTAATAAAATGACTATTTTCCGCTGTTTTTAATCTTCAGAAACACGTGCCCCCCCCCAACCCACCCCATCCCCTTGAGACAACAAAACCTTCGGAATGAATAAAAACTGAAAAAAAAGGATCTGTTGTTTCGCGGGGGAAGATGTTTTGAAAATAAATTTCCATTTTCCGTTAATATCTATAGTGAAATATTTTTTTTCAAATTAAAGATTTATATCTCTTTATTTTCCCAAATAAGTCATTCTTTACATGCATGGATCTAGAGGGGGGGGGGTCGTTGGGAGGGGGGGGGTCCGGACCATACCCTGGAATTTGTAGAGTTATTTAATGTATATACTAAACCAACTAAAAGCCACGATGACCTTGGACCCCTCCCCCCCCCTAGAAAACGTGGATCCGTGTTAAGTTGATATGAAAAGTCATAGATATAAAGCATAAGATGTCAACCCCTCCCCCCCCCCCACCCCCACCGAAAGAGGTTTTTTACGTTTAGGAAAGGAGTTTACGTTTTTGTTTTTGTTTTTTGTCAAGAAATTTCTGGGTTGGATTTTTTTTTACTGGGGTGGACCCCTCCTGTAAAATAAATCCTGGATCCGCGCCTGGTTTTATGAAAATTCACATAAATATCAATATAAATATGAAAATTTATTCAAATATGTGTGGCAGTTGGCAGTAAGCAGTGAGCAGTTGGCAGTAAGCAGTTGGCTGTCGTATATGGAATTCCATATGTTGATGTTGTTTTTTTTTGTTTTTTTTTTTTTTTTGTTTTTTTTTTTTTTTTTTTTATGTTTTTTGTTTTTGGTGAATTTTATATAAGAGGAAATTACTGTTTAACACGCATTCTCTGTAAGCATCAAAAAATCTTGGAAACGACATGTCTCGGATTTTGATGAAATTTGCACCACAGGTGTGTCTTGGTACAAAACTAGCAAATATGGAGTCGGAAGTTCCATACATGCACTCGGTTGCCATGGAGACGGATCCATTGAATTTGGCCATTTTTGGCCCTTTTTGACCAAATGAAAACTTGAAAATTTAGGAAAAGTAAACAAATATTTGTCGGTATCTAATACACTCAAACAAAAATCATTGGATCATATGATAACATGAACTTTTAAGGTACACAGGGCATTTAATCATTTATTCTAGAAATATTCTCATTCTAAGAAAAAGGTTATGCAAACTGACATGGTTTCTGAAAATTTGAAAAATGGGGATTTTAGTATTTTTTGAGATCTTTAAGGCATAATTACAAAAATTGTCCGTGGAAAATTTCCAAATCTTATGTGTGTTTTTATATTGGAGAAATAGTAGTGTCATCTCATGAAAAAATATCGGTGGGCTTTAAATCCTATTTTTAGTAACATGTATCTATAAAAAGATATATTTTAGAAAAATGTAAAAATTCAAATTTTGGCAAAGTTTTAGGTGTCATTGCTGAATAATTAGGAAGTATATTTTAAAATTTAAGATGTTAATGACAGTAGCTGGACACCACTAGCTGGAATGGACAATGGTTGAGGGGGATTCCCATTTCTATTTATAGTATCAAGCACCTAAATATAGATATGTCTCTGAATATTAGGAAAAATGACAGTTTTATGCTAATTGGAAGCTTCATAGAAAAAGTCTTAACAAATATTAAGCTTTCTACAATATGCCCTCAAAAAGAACATGTGTTTGTACAATAATTGATACAATATTGAGGATTTGACTCGTGTTTCTTTTTATAGCAACACTGGTCTAAAAATAGATTCCTCGAATTATCGAGAAAATGTAGATTCTTACACTTTTTCAGGCAATGTTGGATGGAAAAAATGCAGACTAACTGTTATAAACCTAGTGCGACTGACAAGTACTAGAAACCATTTACTGAAATACACACTACTTGAAGGGGGTTCCCTTTTCTATTTTTAGCACAAACACCCATAAATAGAAACATCTCAGCATATGAGGAAAAATTACAATTTTCCACCAGTTGTAAGCGTCATTGAAAAAGTATTCACAAAATATACTGCTGTCTACAATATGTCATGAACAAGAACATTTGGGTAATTAATAATTGACACAATATTGAAGATGGACTCTCTTTTCTTTTTATAGCAACAGTTGTCTGAAAATAGATGCAGTGAGTTATTTAGAAAATATAGATTCTTGCACTATTTCAGACATTATGGATTAAAGAATTGAATACTCTCTATTATAAACATTATGTGACTGACAAGTACTAGAAACCATGCAATGACTGAAATGCAAAATGTTTCAAGGGGATTCCCATTCCTATATTTAGCACAAAAAATAAAACCTTAAATACGTCTTAGTATATGAGGTAAAATTAAAATTTCCACATACTGGAAAATATTTACAAAGAATTTGCTTTCTACAATATTTTAACAACAGGAACTGACAAGTACTAGTGACCATTTACTGTAATGCCCTGTATTTGAAGGGGATTCCCATTTCTATTTATATTATAGAATCAAACACCTTAAAATTTACGTCTCAATATATGAGAATAAATAACAATTCTTCAGTAAATAAGCTTCACAGAAAAAAAAAATACAAAATAAACTGCTCTCTACAATATATCATTAACAATTAAGAACAGTTAGTCAATTAATATTTGACACTATTTTAGGGGTGAACTTTCATTTTTTATAATAGAAAAATTGTCAAAAAAATATCAAAATGCTGTGAGTTATCCAAAATATGTAAATTCTTGCATTATTTCACACATAATGGATGAAAACTTTGCATCCTAACAGAAAACGTATTTACAAATAAACAGCCCTCTACAATCTGTTAACATCAAGAACATGTGGTTAGACAACACTTTGTATATTATTGAAGGTAGATACTCAATTCTTTTTATAACTATCATTGTCTGAAAAGAGGTACTGTGAATTATAGAGAAAATGTAGATTCTTATTGCACTATTTCAGATATTGTAAAGGGCAAAGAAGGTACAGTTTAAATACAAATTTAGCCCTGTATTTTTTTTAAAATATGAAATTATGGTCAGAAACTAAATAAATGCTTTCTCAACCGTTTAAATTCACATGCAGAAAAATCATACAGTTTTTAGCTCAACTGGTCAGAGACCAGAAGAGCTTATGTGATAGTAAGGTGTCCGTCGTCTGTCCATCTGTCTGTCCGTCTATCTGTGAACAATGTTTCTAAATGCTACTCCACTTACAGTTTTGAGCTGATTTCAATATAACTTGGCACACAAGTAGACTACTTTAAGATACATAATTCTATTTATCAGTTTTTGATTTCGATGAACGGCGTTGCCATGGTTACTAAAAATAGAAATTTCTTTAAAACACTTTCAAAACGCTACTCCTCCTACTGTTTTTTTAATTTCAATATAACCTGGCACACAAATAAATTACACTAAGATATATAATTCTATAAATTGGTTTTGGATTTCGATGAACAGTGCTGCCATGTTTAGTAAAAATAAAAATTTCTGTGAAATACTTTCAAAATGCTACCCTCCTACAGTTTTGATCTGATTTTCATATAACATGCAAGTAGACTAAACATAAATACAAATTGTCTATCCTTTTCTTTTTTTGATTTTGATGAATGATATTGCTATGCTTAATAAAAATAAAACGTTCTGTATTTTTTTTTCTAAAGGCTACTTCTCCTACAGATTTAGTCTGATTGCAATAAATCTTGCCACAAAAAGAGACTAAACCAAGGATCATTATTCTACCTGCTGCTGTTCCAATGTTTCAAGTCAAGATGCTTCTTTCCTTTTCCTTTCTTATAAGTACAAACCGATAGAGCTACTTTAGTTTATATATAATCTCCTAATTACCAATTTTGACGTCATAAACCTGTGCATTTTTCTGTATTTTAATTAAAACTTGCAGAAGACATCAATTATCATTGGAATTTTCTTTTAGACAATATGGACCATATGCATCTACTTTCAGTGTTGTTGCTGATTACTGATTACTAAACTAATTATTTTTCCGATTCCTGATTGTCCTAATTCTTGTCTTTGAGCAATGTATTTTCATCTACAAGTTTATTTTGTCTCTATAATTCTATTTAGCCAAAGACTCAAAGAGCTTATTCTGTGGCCGTTTCTGTGGTCTACGTCCACTTTTTGGAATATGGACCATATCTATAGAACCTTTTGGCCAATTTTTGTCAAATTTGTCACAGAGCGTCCTTGGCTTATACCAAACATAGGGATATGCCCCTTAAACAAGGGAAACAAGAGGCCCATGGACCACAAGGCTCAACTGTGTAACTTTGTCCCCCCTGTTACTCACCAGATTCCCCTCCCTTTAATTGTCATACTTATTGTGGCCCACCCTACCCCTGGGGGTCATGAAATGATCTGAACAATTTAGAATCTACACTACATCTGCAAGCTTCCACATAAGTTTCAGCTTTTCTGGCCCAGTGGTTCTTAAGAAGATTTTTAAAAATTTTCATATATTTTTTCAATTTAAAACTTTGCTTCCCTATTGTGGGCCCATCCTACCCCCCCCCCCGGGGGGGGGGGGCATGATTTGAATAATTTAGAATATACACTACCTCGATCCAGAAGCTTCCACATAAGTTTCAGCTTTTCTGGCCCACTGGTTCTTGAGAATATGTTTTAATGACCCCATACTATTTTTGTTCCTTATTGATTTTCTCTCCTTGTAATGGGGCTTGGCCTTTAATTTTAACAATTTAAACTCCCCTTCACTCAAGAATGCTTTGTAATAAGGTTGTTTAAAATTCACTCAGTGGGTCTTGAGAAGAAGTTGAAAATGTGAAAAGTTTACAGACGGACGGACAAACGGACGGATGACGAACAACAGGTGATCAGCTTAGGTAAAAGTAGTGGTTGCTAAAAAAAATCCTCTTCTTAAGAACCACTGGGCAGATTATCACCAAACTCAATTATATGCTAACATGGATGAAAATATGATGTAGATTAAAAATTGGTCAAGGCATCACCCTGGGGTATTATTATATTGCCCAATATAATGACTGGAATTAAGATTTTTTTCAAATAATGCATCTTAGGACCTCATGTCAAGATGACTCAAAAGTAGGTCACGATGACCTTTTTTGAAGTTTGCATGCATTCATCTTTCATTTTATTTTGATGCATATCTCGGACACTTTAAAGTCTCTAATCATCAAAACTAATCAGTCGATGCATTATGGGGCCTTAAAATGTGTCAACGAAAAAGTAGAAAAGTAAGTCACCGTGACCTACTTTCTGATTTTATAGCTAATCATTTTCAAATAAATAACTGTCATTATTTTAGATACTGAGAAGTTTAGACTGATTAAACCTTGTAAGCTGCATTTGAATTTTGTCAGTATTTATTTTCAAATCATTTTAGAGGCATATTTTGGACACTATGAAACCTAGAATCATCAAACATTGTCAGTTGATGCATCTTGAGTCCTTGGAATGTACCTACTAAAAGGTAGATCACCATGATCTACTTTTAGAATTTCATGACGATATTTTAATATTTCAGATGGTAATTGGCTTAGATTCATCAAACTTTGTCACGTGATGCATCTTGGGTCCTCAGGATGTGTCAAACAAAAGTAGGTCACTTGGATTTTTAAGGGAATATCTAAATATTTGAAAGAGTAAGAGGCTAATAATTTCTCATTTGATGCATCTCGGGATCCCGGACTATGTTAACCTAAAGGTAGGTCACATTGACATAATTTTGGGATTTCACAGCTATATCTTAATATTCCTGATAATAAGAGGCTTAGAGTCATCAAACTGTCAGTTAAAGCATCTTGGGTCCTCGAAATGTGTAAACAAAAATAGGTCACGGTGACCCAGCTTTGGATTTTTAAGGCAATATCTAAATATTCCAAATTATAAGAGGTTTACAATCATTAAATTCACAGAGTTTATCCAAAAGGTTGGTCACAGAGCTACTTTTGGGATTTATCTAAATATATAACATACATGTACTAAAAAGCTTAGAATAGAAGTGATACGGTTGTAAAATTTATCAGAAGAACGATCCTAGGCCCTTGGGTCTCTTGTTAAATTGTCATTTCATTGATCCGTTACAGGGTTATTCTCAGATGGCTGTTAAAACCCTCTGGCCTCTTGTATAATTTTGTTGCTATAAATGGAAATGGAAATCCTCATTGATTTTGTGTATTTCAGTTATAAATAGAACTGGAAGTCATTGTTTTTTACGCTTGTCAGTTAATGGTAACTAGTACATGTACTTGTCAGTCTTATTATGGATATTTTACTAGAAAAAGACTTTAGTGGTAACCTAACAACAAAGCTTTATGATAAACGTGATGACTTCAATTTTTCAATCGTCAACTTCCCTTACTTATGTAGAAATATACCCTTATCACCTGCATATGGGTTTTTTGTCTCCCAGTTGATTCGATACGCAAGAACATGCTCTACGTATGAACAATTTCTAAAACGAGGCAAGCTATTGACAAACAAGTTGATGAAACAAGGATATCAACAGTCTCGTTTGAAGTCATCATTTGGCAAGTTTTATGGTCGGTACATTGACCTTGTCAGCAAATACAACCTATCAATAAGTCAAATGCTGACTGACGTTTTTCATACTAATTGTTAGGCTATTATTTACACACTGAATTGTCTACGGATTTTTCTGGGTTTTTTTTTTTTTTTTTGTTTTTGTTTTTGTTTTTTGATCATGACAAGGAGCACACAGCGGGTGTGACCGATCGGCAGGGGATGTTCACTCCTCCGTGGCACCTGATTCCACCTCTGGTGTTTTTGGAGGTCCGTGTTTGCTCTGCTTCCGATTTGTATTTTCTAAATGGACTTTGAACTTGAATACTGTTCGTTATCTCCATATTTCATTTCGTTTTCACCATTCAGTTAGTCTGCAAATTTTCCATCCATGATATCTCAAATAGTGTGAATTTACATAATACAGCATCTATTTTTAGACAAATGTTGCTAAAAAAGAATTGTGAGCTACCTTCAATAATATGTAAAGTGTTGTATAAACAACTGTTCCCGTTATTATTGAAGTATTGTAGATAGCAATATGTTTGTAAAAATTTTTAATGAAGTTTACAGTATGTGGAAAATTTTTATTTTACCTCATATACTAAGACGTATTTAAGGTTTTATTTTTTGTGTGCTAAAAATAGAAATGGGAATCCCCTTGAAACATTTTGCATTTCAGTCATTGGTTTCTAGTACTTGTCAGTCACATAATGTTTATAATAGAGAGTATTCAAATCAATCCATAATGTCTGAAATAGTGCAAGAATCTATATTTTCTAAAAAAAACTCACTGCATCTATTTTCAGACAACTGTTGCTATAAAAAGAAAAGAGAGTCCATCTTCAATATTGTGTCAATTATTAATTACCCAAATGTTCTTGTTCATGACATATTGTAGACAGCAGTATATTTTGTGAATACTTTTTCAATGACGCTTACAACTGGTGGAAAATTGTAATTTTTCCTCATATACTGAGATGCTTCTATTTATGGGTGTTTGTGCTAAAAATAGAAAAGGGAACCCCCTTCAAGTAGTGTGTATTTCAGTAAATGGTTTCTAGTACTTGTCAGTCGCACTAGGTTTATAACAGTTAGTCTGCATTTTTTCCATCCAACATTGCCTGAAAAAGTGTAAGAATCTACATTTTCTCGATAGTTCGAGGAATCTATTTTTAGACCATTGTTGCTATAAAAAGAAACGAGAGTCGATCCTCAATATTGTATCAATTATTTTACAAACACATGTTCTTTTTGAGGGCATATTGTAAAAAGCTTAATATTTGTTAAGACTTTTTCTATGAAGCTTCAAATTATCATAAAACTGTCATTTTTCCCAATATTCAGAGACATATCTATATTTAGGTGCTTGATACTATAAATAGAAATGGGAATCCCCCTCAATCATTGTCCATTCCAGTTAGTGGTGTCCAGCTACTGTCATTAACATCTTATATTTTACAATATACTTCCTAATTATCCAGCAATGACATCTAAAACTTTGCCAAAATTTGAATTTTTACATTTTTCTAAAATACATCTATTTATAGATACATGTTACTAAAAATAGGATTAAAAGCCCACCGATATTTTTTCATGAGATGACACTACTAATTCTCCAGTATAAAAACACATATAAGATTTGGAAATTTTCCACGGACAATTTTTGTTATATAGCCTTAAAGATCTCAAAAAATACTAATTTCCCCATTTTTCAAATTTTCAGAAACCATGTCAGTTTGCATAACCTTTTTCTTAGAATGAGAATATTTCTAGAATAAATGATTAAATGCCCTGTGTACCTTAAAAGTTCATGTTATCATATGATCCAATGATTTTTGTTTGAGTGTATTAGATACCGATAAATATTTGTTTACATTTCCTCAATTTTCATGTTTTCATTTGGTCAAAAAGGGCCAAAAATGGCCAAATTCAATGGATCCGTCTCCATGGCAACCGAGGGCACGTGTGGAACTTCCGACTCCATATTTTCTAATTTTGTACCAAGACACACCTTTGGTGCAAATTTCATCAAAATCCGAGACATGTCGTTTCCAAGCCCTATAGTAAATTTGTTGGTGCTTACAGAGAATGCATGTTAATATCTTATTATAATTGATCAATGTTAAAAATAAGGTTAAGAATGACAACGTCATTGAACCTCTTTTAGTACCGACCTTTTTCGAAATCATGCGTTCGGGCAGAAAATGCCCAAAAGAGACTAAAACGGTATTAAATGCTTCTGGTGATCGCTTACACGTATGTTGGACCAAAGTGTTCAAATGGTAGCAATGCTTTTATATTTATTTATTTGAAATACACAATATTATAGTACAAAAATAAACATAAAATAAACACAATCTTGTCAGTGTAATATTCATTTTTGTGAGACAGAGAGAGAGAAAGAAAGAGAGAAAGGAGAGAGAAAGAGGGGGTGAGGTAAAAAGAAATGGGTGAAAGATAAATAGAAGAGGAATCCAAGTTAATTTTAAGACAAGGTTCATTTATGTTAGTATGAAGTATGGATTGCCATTTTTGCCAGATTTTCAACTCATTTATTTTATTGCATTCCCTGGCTGTATATTTCAAATACTTATAAAGAATTTTGAAATCATTTAGAAAATAAAGATAGAGAGGCTAAAGTTTTGGCAACGAAATCTGTAGATGTATTGCTTCATTGACATAAGCAAAATAATTAAAGATTTTAATGATGTTGTATTACTTATATCTCCAAATATGAAAGTTTTACTATCCAAATTTAGTACAGTGTCTTTTTGGTGACAGAATCTAACAAAACCATCCAGAAACTGCTGTACAGTTGGATCCCATGACCGCGAAATAAACAACATTATATATTTTTCAAAATGTTTGTAATGAATCTGATTTTTACAATTATCAGTGTCATTCTTTAAAGTACATAATAAATTTGTATGTAAATCCTCGTGTCCACAAACTTTTCTAACAGCCCTCGTATATCAAATACAAAGTGAAAAAATACAGATTCTGTAGATTGATATTCTTCTATAACCATGAAATAATAGTGTTTTATTTTGAATTAAGTGAAACTGTTAATCCCCCTCTCTCTGCGCAATCGTTAACGTATACGTATTTTTCTTTTATCTGTGAGAGCAATTTAGACGCTATTCCTAATCATACAAATGAATATCTAATTTAAGCATGTCTAAAATCTCTGCTTGTTTCATAGAAATAATAATAATTTTCTTAAAAAAAAAACTGGAAATATAAACAAAAATAATGAGTTCTCCAAAGTAATATCGACATTAAACGTTTCACAATGTCTATACTTGCACTATTTCTACTTTGACTATTCTGTATAATTATACATCATCGTGAGAATATCTATTTTTCAATTCATGAATAAAATGAAGGATCACTTATTTATTCAATTGATCGAAATCTTTGTGAAAAAAGACTTTTAGAGTAGTATGTAACACATTTACATACAAGGTGCCTTCAAACTTGGCCTCATAATTATTGTTACATAATACATACAATATCCGATAAAAATAGATTACAATGATCTTACCTTGTACAATATAAAACATCCCAACTAAAGCTAGACACAGATTTGTGAATTTAACCATCTCTCACTTTGTAAGACAAATAATTTAAATATGCTTTATACTTTTTGTCTCTCACTACCCAGCTTACGTGCAAGCTACGTTCTTTAAAGGCTCTGAATGAGGAGTTGAGCTCTGAAGTTTTATCTCACTGAACTCTTTTTCCTTCTTCCTTTTTGTTCTCACTGCATCTAGTACTATATTCAACAGGAAGAAAATAACATACTGTTTTAATATAATATAATATAATGTAATATAATATAATATAATAATATAATATAATATAATATAATATAATAATATAATATAATATAATATAATATAATATAATATAATATACTTTATTTGTAAACAACAACAATCTGATGTAGATTGATTGATTGATTGATTGTATATTGTTTTACGTCCCATTCGAGAATTTTTCACTCATATAGAGACGTCACCATATACCGGTGAAGGGCTTCAAATTTTGACCTTTACTCGGCACTCAAGGCCATTGAGCAGTGAGGGATCTTTATCGTGCCAACGCCTGCCGTGACACGGGGCCTCGGTTTTTAAGGTCTCATCCGAAGGACCCGCAACTTTCACTTCAAAGTGCCGAGCGCATGGCGAAGGAACAGTTGCTACCCATTTTTTTATCGACTTAGGTCAGTCGCGGCCGAGATTCGAACTCACGACCTCCCGATCACGAAGCGAGCGCTCTACCGACTGAGCTACGGTATCTGATGTAGAAAATGTGTTATTGGCTCATTATTTTTTTTTATATCTGTGTATCTTACATTATTTGAGAAATTTTTGTTTTGTTTCTTTCCTCCTTAAACATCATGTTCTTGTTATATCGTATCATAACATCACAATAAAACTTACTGATAGCAAAACTTAATTCTCTAAGACATTCATTTCTAATAAAACGACATTTTCATGCTCTTCCCTCTGCAAGGTCTAGTTTTTTCACTAACGAAGAACTTTAGTATTTCAACCTGTTCTAAATCGCTTCAAAACCCACTGAGTTCCTAACACTTTTTTTAAATATATATATATATATATATATATATATATATATATATATATATATATATATATATATATATATATATATATATATATATATATATATATATATATATATATAATTTAATTTTGTTTGTATTCTAGCCTCTGATTGGTTAATATCCAAAAAGGAGCACAAATTATTTCTGTATAACCTGGTTTGGTATCGGACATCCCCCCCCCCCCCCGACAACCAGCTAAATCATCTGTATCCATACAATCCTCTCATTTCCGGTCTTCGGGATTCATAGAAAATTCCAGATATATTAAATGTACCTTTAACTTCAAATAATCATTCGATCTTACCACATGTAAACAAACAACAAGTCTGCTAAGCTTATGTATCAGTTTTTGCCTCCCCTAGCTTCTCATCACTTCCGTTACTTCCGCTACTATGGTTGTTTTATTGACCGGCAAATTTGAACAAATTAAAAGCAACGAAATTTTACACCCATAGTTATTTAATGATTTTAAAATTAAATTATAAGGAATGACTAATTCTTGGCTTCGCGGATTATAAAGCGTAAACTGACCCAAATCAGGTTATTCTCGAATAATTTGGCCAATAATTAGAGTCATTCCTTAAATATACTACATTTATTACGTTTTACATCAAGAATTGTTTTTTAAAATATTTTGTTTCTTGAAATAAAAATTTGAAATTTAAAGTCTATATTATATAACTATGGACTGGTCCCTTGGCTCTGAATGTGGTTCATAATCTTAGTTCTCGCACTGTGGTCCGTGATGGCGACACTTCTATCCTGGACTCACTTGTGTCGCATTGTACAAGTAGGGAGGAATAAATTGTCTGGTCCTTCCGACTGTATAATTTTGCATTTTTACTTCTACTTCTTACTTCTAACTTAGGATCTATGGAATGTTAGAATCAATAACATATTGTGATTGTTTGTTACTTATGTACATATACTTTCTGTTTTATATATAATACTAAATGTGCATATTTTCCTATACATACTTTACTCATACTTTGTACTCAAACTGACTTTACCGCCGAAATATGGCTGAAATATTGCCGACTCGGCGTAAAACAACAATAATCAATCAATCAAACTGACTGTCCATACTATAAACATGGCCATTTACTTATACAATGAATACGCGTTACATGTATCTACTTACTACTGTACAACACTACAATGTTACTGACACATTGTTACTACTTTGAATATACTGTGAGCACTGTATTACCACTTACTGCAATGAAAACGACGCATCATTACTACTTTCAATATAAGTACATTATACACACAATTCAACAATATGCTTACTTGAAACAACTTTACGAAAAATGTAATGCAGAATACAATGCAGCAAAGGAACTTGGCAGAATTTGCAAATAAACTCAACTGAAAAGTAACTTTAAATAAACATTAAAAATGAAATACTCTTACATTAGAAGTGAGTAGAATATCTGGCACATAAAGATAATTCGAAAGGATTAATCATATACTGGCACAGGACGACGTGTCCTTCTCTGATGCCTGCTACGTCCACTGACCAGGGTGAGTATTTTAAATTCCTACCCTGTCCAGGGAGTTAAAAAACTCATATAAATAGTACTATGGGAAACGTTTGTGATTTAAATATCAACATAGGTAAAATTATTATGACAAACAGTTTTGACATTAATGTGACAGGTATGTTGCTGCATAAGTAAGGGAAGTTAGATTGAATTGAAAAGTTAAAGTCATCAAGTTTATCATGAAGCTTGGTATTTAGGTTACCATTAAAATCTTTTTCTAGTCCAATATAAATATGAAAAAGATATGACGGACTGTGTAGTGTCTTTTATTTCAAGTCCACTGGGACATATCGTATCGACATATGAATGGAAATAACTATTGTGAATTGACAAAACGTCCTCGATATATTTAAATGTCGAGTTGAAGGCCACAGCAAGGGATTTCTTCTCATGTTTAAAATTTTGAATAAATTTTGCTTGATATGAATATAAAAATAGGTCTGCTAACAACGGGGCGCAATTTGTAACCACTGGAATTCAAACAGATTGTTAGAAGATCTGGTCTCCAAATACCACATAGATATTGTCAATCAGAAACTCAAGTATTTTTTGACATCAACTTCAGAGTATTTGTGTGTACAATCAGAATGTTTTTGAACAAAATAATTTGAAAATAACCAATGACAAGGTAAGTAAATTTACAATTTCCATTTTTATTGAAAAAGCAGCTGTCAATGACACCAAATGTCTTAACTTTAATTGATCATAGAGAATGCTTGTATACCAGGGATGGGGTAATTGAAAAAAGTAATTGTAATTGACTGTAATTAATTACATTTTTTGAAGTAATTGGAAGTAATTTGTAATTGAACATTTTTTCAATTACTTGTTATTTAATTAATTACACTGAAAAAATACCATGTAATTTCAATTACTTTTTCAATTACATTCAATTACTTTATATAATACACATTCATGAAATATTCAAGATATATCATCACCACTATCTCCCCATTTTACTGGTTTTTATTTTATTGTTAAACATATCCTCAATCCTTCAATTATACAATATCTTAGGTTAATGCTTACAAAAAAATAATTAAATGATTGGCTTGATAATAAAACTAGTTTCTTTCTAATCATTATGTAAATTTTGAATTTTTTGATCTATGTTTATAAATATGAATTTTGAACCACCCTTCTTAGGTCTATTCAGCAACGTAACACACATACATTTATTATATTTCAATCTTTGTTGTTTGATCGATAATAAAGAAAAAGAAGGTGTGTGTCATTGATTAAGTTCTCTCTTGTTGGGAAGAGATAATTGCCCTCCAGATCACAGCTTTAAATTGCAATCAAAACAAATCAACTCCTCTAAAGAGATATTCATTCCATGATTTAGAAGACAAAGCCAATGGAGATAATTATTTCAATTTAGAATGCTCCGCTAGCTTTAGAAAAGAAAAACTTTCAATTTGATAATTATCTAGACAGATTTTTATGAATGAATTTTCTATCTGTGCAATTCTGATTTATGAAGTAAAGTTGTTCAACATAAATAGCAATTTAGGATGTTCAGGTTACCTTCAAAGGAAATATTTAATTTGAGGGGGTTACAGCTGTACAGTTGCGACTCATTTCACTCTATTAAAATACTCACTTTAAATCAAACATCATAAGCCATGCAATTTGTGTACATGTAGGTTTTGTGTGGTGGAAACTGCATCAAACTGATCTCGGATAGTTCTTTAAGAGATTCGTATCGTTTTATAAATAAATGTCATATATAAATTAAACCACAATGATACACAATGCCTATAGCATATTATTTCTTGTACTGTTTGTGCAGAGGCTGAACTTATATACAAATAAAGGATGTTCTGTATATTCATTGACAAGGATTATAAAAAATTTCAAAAAATTAGAAATGTAATTTTTAATTTAATTAATTACTTTTGCAAAGTAATTGTAATTTAATTAATTACATGTCTTAGAAAGCCTATAATTTAATTGTAATTTAATTGAAGAAAAAGTCAAAGTAATTGTAATTTAATTAATTACTTTTTAAAGTAATTGACCCCATCCCTGTTGTATACAGAGTTGAAAACTCGTAGGATTTTATTTTATTGATTTTGTTATTGATTTTTCTTAAAATTTTTCGATTTCAAATTTTCCAAAAGTTCCAAAAGGATTATTTAAGTATCCTGATCTGATTTACACAACTTCTCGAAAATATTTTTCCACAATACTCTTGAAGTTTCTCCTTCATTGCTGTTAATATTTTAGTGAGGAGTAAAGAAAGAGGGTTGGTAGAACATTAACTGGAGCCCTCTATGTATCTTTGTTTGTAAGGCTTTCAATGAAGTTTCAAAATCTAATATGAATATGGTAATTCATATATGTTGGGAATGTTAAAAATATTCAAAACTGACATTATTTGAAGAATTTTCTCCTGAGAAAGAGAACTATTGGTATACGTTTGATTGCCACTTGTAAAATTAGATCCCAGTTCTTCTAAAATACAATTAAAATAATGAGCCTAAACAACAACCAAAAAATTAACCAATTAATCTATGCGTTTCACGTGTCTGTTAAATTTAATCAACTTCAATAAGGTGTTGACTTCTGTTATAAGAGGAGTTGGTTTATTACTTTATTTATTAAGAAATTACAATAGCCAAACGGCATATTTTAACACAAAAGGATAACGTTTTAATTGTTTCGATCAATCTTGGTACGTTTTGCAATTCGTAACTCTGTCAACTTAACTATAGAGGGCAAGTATCTATGATCTTCAAATCAAACTAATTTGCTCCTTAAATTTACAAAGAAATGGTATTGTGATGAGGACAATCAAGTTAAAAATAAAAAAAAATACTGAGTGACTTGCATTGAGGAAAAACATCCACTCATCCTTTCAAAAGAAAATTGTATTCTCGTAGTTTGTTCTAAATTGTCAAGATAGACTCTTTAATATTTTGGAAAACAAAGAGCAACCGAAATAAGAATAAAAACATCGACTAACAAATGAGTTTATTGCCATTAGACAAAAAAAATGATAATAATAATAATCAAAGTACTGAAAGTACTGGGAAGCGCTAAGCATATTGCAATTTGAAATTCATCAGAATTATTCTGAATTTAAATTGCCTGTTGTATTGGAATTTAAGCAATATCTTGACAGTGCAGTTGTTTGATACATATATTTCTAAACAATTTTGAACACTTTAAATTTCGCTGAAATTCTTCTCATTTATGTGCAACACCAACAGCTAAAATGTTCTGGTGATAATTCTTAATAATAAATTCATTCAGTGTTTACGAGTGTTTTAAATTGAAGATTAGCTGTTAATGACTGTGCTTTATTTTTAGAAACTGCACTCGGAAAATAAAGATGTTATTTGTTTATTGTGTCGATAAATATTTCCTTATTGATAACATAATTATTTATTAAAGTTATGAATAAAACATCTCAAAAATATCGAATAATAGTATTCTCACTAAATTAATTGATTTTAGTATATATCTCTTTATTTTCATATTCATAACCGAATTATAAATTTACGATTTTATAGAAAGGATTTTACAAAAAATACATTAATGAAGAGTGTAAGATATTTACACAATCGCTACGAGCGTCCAGTATTTATTAATGATAAGTAAAACTTAGACTATATATTACATTTTGTTTTGAATATGCTACAGCTGTGTATTATACATTTTTAATACCTCACATTCATCGCACTTTGCAGCATATCGGCATCATTTTTGTAACAACGTCATGTGACAAAATTCTATGTCAATGAAATGAGCACCCGTAGAGTTAACGTCCTTTTGTCAGAGATAATGGGTAAATATACATTTTGAGTATAAAGATATCATATTTGTCTTCTTTGTTTGATGATAAAACATTCGGTGTTATCCTTTTATCGCTGATTTTCATATTCATGATTTATAGTGTATTTGCAACAAAAATTTGTCTTTTCTGTTGATCTCACAATATGTATATCTGATTTGTAAATATTACTTTTTTAAAATAAAAATTTTATACTTTTCTTCTTCGGATTAAAATATGTCATTAAACCCCCAAAAGTATTTTGGACTATTGTTGAAATACTTTAAAATGCTTCAGTATTTTTTACGGACGTTTGATGCTTTGCACCATTCTTTACTTGTTTATGTATGATTTTTTAAAACTAGGGCCTACCACGCAAAACATGTTTAGAGGAAAAAAATATCCATAGCACCGTTGTGTTAGTTGAAAAGGAATACTGAAAATAATTGCCCGTAATTTTTCTGCTATTTCAATGATAAATAATTCAACAGCCCAAGAAAGAAAATACAGTATATTAATCTCAAGTATTAATAAATCTTCATGAAGGTATATAACATTGTTTTTTTCTTCTTTTTTTATGTAGTCCTCATTAATTAAGTTGCTTAGCAGTCAAATCGGCAACACGCGCACATCTTTACATGAACTATTTCTTCCTAGTTTCCTAATACAAGTACTACACTGTTTGCTTAATTTCATCGGCGCTATTCCTGTCCATTGCTAAGAACGTTTAATTAAGGTTTTTGCATTTTTCGCCAAATCTTGCGCACTGCACACACAATTTTAAAGCACAATATTCCGAGAAATAAGTTTTCCTATTTGAGTGGATTCGTTGAAAACACATTCACCACGTGACCTACTTGTACGTACAGCCGCAAACTACCTTTCATTGCGAATTATTTACATCATATTTTTTACCCATATTACAAGTATAGAGTACAACACAAGTATAGACAGGCCATGAATGCATTCCAGTCTGTTACTAATTGATACTGAGATGCGAAAATCAACTTCATTGATAGATCTCTGCATGGTGCAAGGGTGATAAAAAGAAGACTTGTTTTTAGTTACATTGCCTGAAATATGGGTCTAGAAGAAGAAGTAATAGTTATATGGATATAAGTTATACAGAACGTACATATGTAAGTACATTGTAAATCAATTTTATGCGAAATTTTCTACTGAATAACTCAATTCCAGTTTGAGTTTTAAGAGCCATTCTCTGTAATGACTTGAACTTTTATATAGGAGCTGTGGCACGCATAGTCTCAGAATTTCTCCAAACTCTCTATGATAAAAGTCTTTGATCCCGTAAATCAAATCAGGCAAAAAATGGTTGCTATGTGTCATGGTTACCATAGCAACATGTCCTAAAGTTTGAAAAATGGCATTTTTCAACATCTTCAGAGTCCCACAGTTAACGTTTGCAGCAAAGCAAACAAGTGGCAATGACTGTTTCTGAAAGTTGAAGGCCTGGTGTCTTAAATGCATGATAAACATGTTTGGTAAATCATCTATAACATACGTTACTATGGAAACAAATTATTCAAAAGTAATAATTTTGTTCATTTAAATTTATAAAGTCATACACTTAAGAATAAAAACAATTATAGGTTGAAATGCAAGCAAATAATAGAGAAGAGATCCTTGTAACATATACCAAGGAAGAAATATGATATTTCTTATAGGTTGGCAATGGTTGCTATGGTTTTAATACCACGAAGGGATTTTAAATTTACTCTCTTAGTGTTTTAATCTTATCCTATCTTTTTAAAAAGCATATTTCTATATAACTGATGATCAATTTTTAAAGGCCTTGGTGTGACCCTAATTTTCACATTTCAAAAAATTCAATTTCTATTTTTTAAATAGTGTGTTGCTATGGAAATAAGGCGAAAAAACATGCATAAAAATCTGAAAAATACTCTGTTTCCTTGGATACGTACCGTTGTATGTAGATTCTCAAAACTTTAATGATTGATATATGTGAACAACTAACCTGACTTTCAATTTTGACTATCACCCAATCTCTAACTGGATGCAAAAAGCTGGCACATAGGGTCTAATATTGACAAAAAATTAACAAAATCGAACATTTTCTCTTCTTGGTAACCATAGCAACAGTATTGTATTTTTCAACAACCTTTATCAATATATGATATTCAACTTTAGTTCTACGAGATAGTGATTCAAATAATATTTTTCTTGATTAAAAGGTTAGTAAATTCCTAAAGCAGCAAAAAAATATCACTTTAAACAACTAGTACGTTGTTTCCATGGTTACACTGCAAAGTAACAATTAATCTCAACTTTTCTTATGTTGTCGGTGTTGCAAGGTCCTAAGGATGCATATGTGCCAGTAATGAATTTTATTGTTTTTCCTCACGATAGTAGCATTAACCCAATCATAGCAACAGATTTTGCATGGTGACACTGTGTTACCATGGCAACTATGAAAGTAATTTTTAGAATAATATTGCCAATACCTAATTACATGAGGTCAAATATTTTTCATTGTTTTTCTTATGTTGTTGATTGAGTTTGATCATGTAACATCTATCATTTGTGACTATAGAGCGTTTTTCAGCATTATTCAGCATCTAAAATGTATTCCAAATGTACCCATGGTTACCACTTACTTAGAGATAAATTCTAAATAGATTCTTTATAGCATAAGTGGCAACAAGGTGTCATGTTTTTGGGAGAATGGTTTGTTTGTTTTTCTTAGTCTTTATTAAGGCTTAATAAAGATTTAAAGTAGCTGAAAATCTCATTTTTTTCAACTTTTCTGGCTGTTACCATGGCAACCAAGACACATAGCAACGAAATTTTATTTGATATATGTTTCTGGTGTCAAGTTGTAATAATGGGCAAAGTTTCATCAAAATCGGTGACCATGCGTGGCAAAGAAGTTGAAGTGGTTACAGAGAATTGCTATTAAATACTTATTAAAATCCCATCTGAGTTTTAAAAAATATGTACTTATTCAATCACTACATTACATGTAATTGACATATAATAAACCGTTTTAATTAAGTATTTGCGCCATAGATGCAGCAGTTGTTAGCTACATGGTACACAAGTAATGACTGCCGACACGATTTTAAATGAACTACAATGTATAGAGATAAGCATGACAAGAAGCGCCCTAATATACTAAGAGTGGATTTTCGTACACTGTACCTGCATATCTTTACCTTAGTATTTGACTCCTAATATTACACTTAAATAGCCGAAAGAAAGTCGGGGCAGTTGCATATTTTCAGAAATCCCAGTGAAGTTATCTATCTTGCTTAGTGGCGCTGGATCGCGAACGGAAGTAGATTTACGATGACAGTAAGCGCTTAGCGCTTAAAAATAAAACATATACAATCCGCCAGTAGATCAAATGTTTACTCAGATCATTCATGCATATTGTTAGGCAATTATCTTATACTGAATTAACTACCGATTTCTCTGTTTACACGATCATGAAAAAAGAGCACGTCGCGGATGTGACGGTCGACTAGGGATGTTTCTCCTTCATGGCACATGATCCCTCCTCTGATGTTTTCGGAGAACCGTGTTTGCTTTGCTAGGGTAGAGTGGGGTAATTTCGACCACTTTTGCTGATTTGTGGCTTTCAATCCACAAAACACGACTGTTTTCAAATGTACTAGTTAAAAAAGATTCAAAGTAATTGAGACTGATTTTTTTCTTCAGATTTTTCTGCTTTAGGAGTTAAAAATGCATATAAAATAATGAATAGGTTTAAAAATAAGTAAGCATGTCGCATGGGTTAATTTCGACCGGCCTTAGGGGAATTTCGACCACAACAAACATCAAAAAGAAAGATAACTCTTGCAATGCAAGTAAACTTTACCTGTCGCATTTTATTCAAAATTTATGGTCCGAGAAACTATATTGCTTATTTAGAAAATACATGTGTATCTATCTCTATCTCTCTCAATAAACAGAGTAAAATTGATAAGTACTAATATGCATACAGTAAAGATATGGGTTGGGTTACATAAGCTTTTCAATGCTGTCTTATAGACATCTTTCAAAATTCTTATTCTTTATTCTAAATTCTGCTTTTAATTCGCCAACTCTATAATTTAAAATTGTGATATATAGTTATGCAAATAGATAAAATTTTCTCAGATCCCACAAATAATTTCTTTGTTATGATTTTTAAATTCTCCAGCCCAAAAGGAATAATATCTAATATCGTCTTTTCACAACAGAATCATTCAGATTGTATATCTATGTATAAGGTTTGGGCATAGCATTAGAATTGCGTATATTTTTCTTCACTAATTTTTACCATATACACATTCATTTGGAATGCGTTGTTACAGGTAGTATACGTATTTTACGTGTTTTGTTAATTCTTGAGAGAGATAGATCCCGAGAAATTCGATAAGTCAATTAAATAAAGATTTACAGAAGCAAAGTCCTCTGAGCCCCCCCCCCCCTCCCCTCCAAAAAACCTAAACTCAAACAAATCATTTCAGTATTTCGTGGAACATCATAGTGGTTTTTTTTTTGTTTCAAGATTGTTGCGGCTCTTTTGGTGTGTTGTTCTGATATTTTGGGTAATATTTGGATTTTTTTACCTGGACTGTGTGATACGATCTTAATACGACTGGGTCATTGGTTTTCGATAGCCTCAGTCTTATTCGTCAAAGTTTACGCATTCGTAATAATGAAAAAAAATTACAAAAACCTGATTTTTTTGACATATATTTAATATTGCCTGCACCCTCTCTTTTGTTAATTTGATGGGTTTGGAATCTTTAGGATTGCTCTCGTCATGTGTTAATTCAAAGCCAGTGCCGACTCCGTGTTCTCTCGCACCTCGATCAGTGATGCACCCTCGTGAATACTCCTACAAGTAAGAATCTCGTGAACGGCCCGGACAATATATATAGCTAGGCATGCACATGTTAATTAAATAATCTGACATATTTTTTTTAATATAAAAGGTTATGTGTAGATAATATTGTACATATACAGTATAATTATTTTTTTTTAAGATCTAACTCTGCATTGCATTAAACAGCTGTTGAAGACAACTTACACGTATATTTCAGAATAAGTGGTCGAATTTACCCCGCGTCCTTAAAATCAGTAGGGGTAATTTCGACGAAAATCAAATGGACGTTTCTTGTGCATTTTGAGAGAAATCCAAGATAAAGAACTATATACGGTAAGGGCGTTTTCCTGCTCCCATAATAGTCAAATTTTGAAAATCTCTTGAAATGAGAAAAAGTGCATATATTGTATAAAATAATCCAAATTAAGACAATATATTATGAAATTGGAAAAATTAGTTGGCTTTTCTTGTCTCTGTGACGTCACAAACTATTTGGATTTCCGTTATTTTTGAAATAGAGGCCAAAATGCACAGATTTTGTTCAATTTTGACTATAGTATTTATAGAGCTCAAGCTTGCTCAGGTACCATGTTCACATATTTCATTGATATTATCATTCTACACATTATATCAAAAGATCTAGTCTGAGCAGACCTGCGCTCGATAATTTCCAATCAAAATATCGACGTAAAATACGCTATTTTCTCTCAAAATCATTGCAATTTGGAATTTACGTCATTTTATTGACGTCATATCTGACTAATGATGTCATAGTTGATAAAAATATTTAATGCTTTGAAGTCTGCAAATATCCACCTGGTTTAGAACATAATTAAAGATTTCTCCATCAAAGTTTTATTTTGGGGGCAGATACTGGCCACTACAGAATATAGTCCTTTGTAAAATTCTGCAACTTAAAGATATTCCAAGAAGAAATAAAACAATTTTAATTTAACTCGTACTGTGGACTGTTGAACAAGGTTAAACTTAAAAAGATGTTGTACGAGTTGTCTCTCTTGCATTTCCTTGATCAAATCAAGCGCACTGAAGACTGGGACTTCGAACGTCAAACTGGAGACATAAATGATAGTTAAAAATATTATTTATATATCTGATCAAGCCATATTTGCGATGAATAATTATACTACGACACACAATTTGAGGAATAGTTTTCTATAATTCCGAATAAATTAAACTTGTCTCAACACTTCCGTAGAACTTTTGTGTGGTTTTGAGTTCCTGTGGTCGAAATTAAACGGTGGTCGAAATTACCCTGACTTACCCTAGCAATTGTATTGTTATGGACTTTTGAGTTTGGTAACTGATCTTTATCTTCATAAGTCACTGAGAAGAGGATAGTTTTATATGGAAGAAATAAAACAACAGTAATGCATATGTGGGTCGGAAAAAGCGTGAACGTACAATCAGATAGCCATTGAGGTTCATGGGCATCTTGTTTGATATAGAGACAACTTCTAAAATGAAATCACACTTACACAATTTATTTAAGGATTTTACCACTTGTAAATGTACTTACATTTATCTATCGTGGAATTTTTTTTTAAGTTTTAAACATCTTTTCTTCCGTCTCGTATCCTTTCTCCAAATCTGTTAGAAATGAAAGATATCATTTAAGATATTGTATTTTGCACTTGTTCTTCCTTTTCATCTATTTTTTTTCTGATTTATTTTCAAGAGTTCTTTTTGCCGTCATGTTAGGACAGATGCCAGTTATAAAGATATCAATATTGAATTGAATTTTTATTTCTTTTTTCTCTTTCTTGAAATATGTACGTTTTTCTTTATATGTGTGTTTTTTATTATTTTTTTTCACATATTAGGAGATTTATCCGCTTACTTGAGTACTCCAGCTTGCACATCACTATAAACTGATTTATCATTTTCATGTCATTGGAAATATAGAAATGTCTTATCTACGTGTGTTTAATTTTCTTGAAGTTTATTAGGGAAAAAAATGAACAATTAGAAGAAAATATGACGTGTTTAAATTTATTATTACTGAACAAATCCAGCCAAGCTGTCCAATATTAACATCTTGGTTAAATATGAGATGCTTTTGCTGAGTTTATTCAATATATGAATGACATGTATACCTAGACAACAATATAATTACCACTTTGAACGAAATATGAAGATGACGAACAGTAATCAAGCACAGAAATCCATTGGAACAATACAATTCGAGAACAGAGCAAACATGAACTTCTAAAAACATCAGAGATGGAATCAGGTGCCAAGGATACCTGAATTTCCCCTGTCGACCGTTTACACCTGGTCCTTGTGATGATCGGGTAAGCGGGAAAATCAGTAGACAATTCAATGTAAACATAATTGCATAACACCGTATATGAAAGGTAAGGTAACATTCGACTTAACGATAGATTTTATTTGAAGAGTTCGTTGCATGAACCATAGAATTTGAGAAAAGGGCGAGAATGTTGCTATCCTCGTATCGTCAATTGATTTGTCAATTGCTTGCTTAGTTTTAGACATTATTCGTGCGTACATAGAAAATGCTGCTACCTATCGAATTCACTGAGAGATCTGAACTCCATATGCAGGTGATAGTGGTATATTAATGTATATGAAGGCTACAATATGAGACTTCCTCTTTTCATGTAGTAGTTTCTGAATAAATTCTGCCCCCTGTTACAATGAATACGAATCACAGGTCCGATAATAATGGGGCGCAATTAGTACCCATAAATTGGGATTCCAAAAGACTGTTAAAATTTAGTGTAAAATTAGAAAACATGAGATCTGGGTTACAGTTATTAATTTTTGAACAATGAGACTTTATTTCACTGCAAATGTTTTCGCTTGATTAATTTCTTTTAATATTCTACGAAAGCGAATGTTAATTAAATGCATTTTTAAAAAGAATTATTTTCCGTCATTAACAATGTATTTATTAAAGAAATAAGTTTAAAAAAAGCTATAAGCTAAATAAAGGTTCGGTGTTGTAATAAACAATCTCTCTCTCTCTCTCTCTCTCTCTCTCTCTCTCTCTGTATCTCTCTTTCTCACTGGTTGATATTTATGTAATACATTTGCAATTACATGTTCAAATAAACGATGATATGAAATATGATTATAACGAACAGTATTCAAGCTCAAAGTCCATTAAAACAATACAACTCGGGAGCAAACAAGGAACCTCCAAAAACATCAGAGTGGGATCAGGTGCCGTCGAGGAGTAAGCATCCCCGCTGTGTACTCCTTGTCATGACCGGGAAAGAACGGAATAATCTGTCGACAATACAGTGTGTAAATAATGGTCTAACAATTCGCATATCTATTCATGAACACAAGCTCCATATTACAACATCAACGAATAACAACGATATTTAAAATGTCTTATTTCCAGGTATTATCTGATTTCTGTAACGCTTTTGAAAAGTTGAGGAATCAGTTTAAAATGTTTTCAATTACAATTATATTGTCTTTTATTTAGGAAAATCAGTATAAATATATATGTTTATTCATTTCCTTATGATGAAAAGAAAAGTATAAATCATTAAATTAAATTTAATTCTGTTTAAAGCTTTATACTTTAAATGTACATTCTTCATATTCGACAAAGTGGAGAAAATGTGCACAGAATCTAAAAAAAAGACATGTTCTCAGGAAAAGGATAGATTAATGTCCAATGGAGTGCAAGGAAAAATAAACAAGTGATGTCTTGCAATTTAATCTTAAAAAACTGGCTATGAACTTCCTGGTTGATACAAAACAGTAGATAAATAATTTGAATGTCTATAATTCTCCTCTTATTTAAGTAACTATGTAAACGTGTATGGAAAAAAGCAGAGGATATTTAATGGGAGGATTACAGAATTACAGAAATCTAACATTAAAAAAAAGAGACAGAAATATTTACAGCAAGATATAATATTAAAAACGCTTTTAGTAAAGTGCAAGGGATGTAAGTAATCTTTCCCTTTAAAGTAATTTGTTACAAGACATTCTCCTGTGTACGCACGGGTTGGTCAATCAATTGGCCAAATGTTATATCATAGTCAATGAAAATATTTTTTTTAAGCATTTAAAAAAAACAAAAACAATAACTATGATTCGGCAGGGGTCTTTTTTTTGGGGGGTTGGGGGGGGGGGGGTTGGGGGGGGTGAATTTCTTTTTATATGAGTAAGTTGTATATTGCATAATAAAATCATAGAGAAGTATATTTTGTTTGTTTGTGAAATGTCCCTTCGAAATTTTTTACTCATATTAAGAGGCCATCACTTGCCGGTGGAGGGACCAAATTTAGACCTGTACTCGGCATTTATGGCCTATGAGCAGTGAGGGATATTTTTGTGTCAGCACTTACTGCGATACAAGACCTCAGTTTATACGGTCTCATCAGACGGACCAGTCTCCACGTCCTGCAGTGGGAATCGAACCCGCACGTAAGGATTAACGCCTCAACTCTAGAGCTCTAACTACTGTCCCATGCGGGCGACGTATTGTAAAGTAAAAAGCAACTGCTTTATCACCACCCCTTCTCCCCCCCCCCCCCCCCGAGAAAAATAAGGTATCGAATTCTCAAATAATTTTTAAAATAATTTTCTGTAGTTTGAATTTATATGTTTGTATAAATCATTATCAATTGGATAATGTGGAGGTTTCTTAGTTCTCTCAATTTTTATATACTAATATATAAGATACAAACTAAATGTATTTTTTTTAAAAGTGCAATGTGTCATGCAAGTGAAAGATAAGGCCCATGGACGACTTGTTGAGCTTTTTTTTTTAAATCAAGATGACATTTTTAGGAGTTTACAAGGATGTACTTGTTTATTTTCCTATCGTGAAAACATCTTTTCTTTATCTTAATTGTTTTAAACCGTCTCTTCTTCCGTCTCCGTTGATTTGTTTTTTACAGTTCTCATATATTTAATATATTTGGAAGCTTTAATTTATTTTGGAATTTTTCCATGAAAATGTCTTCTATATTAAGATTTCTTTACATGGCTTTTCTTCCGCAATTTTAAGAATGGAAAGCAGGGAATCAAGATGTAGTCATAATTTTCAACTTTTTCTCTCTTTTAAATGTTTACCTTCCATCCCTGTTTTCTTTCAGTCTTCCCTTATTATTGATGAATTAATTTTCAAGTTGATTGTAGCATTTTTAAATAATCTCTGCATACTTTAGCATGCATGCTTGCTCAATGCAATTGTCTATTTCTATTTCTTTTCTTTTTTCAAAAGTGATATAGAATTTTCTTCAACATGTTGTATCAAAACTAATCTCGTAAAAAGGCACTTTCTCCTCCTTGGCACCTGATTCCACCTCTGATGCTTTTAAAGGTCCCTTTTCCGCTTTGCTCACAATCTGTATTGTTAAACGGCCTTGTGAACTTCTTTACTGTTATATATATATATATATATATATATATATATATATATATATATATATATATATATATATATATATATATATATATATATATATATATATATATATATATATAAAACTGTTCTTTATATTCATATTTCACTGTTCAATTTTTTTAAAACTGTTTTGCATTCGTTAAGAAAAAAAGCTTCCATGTTTGTAAAATCAATCCGATATCCATTTAAAAACGTTGGATATTGTTTTTGTATATACTAGAAATACAAAAAAAATCCCCTATGAAAACACAATTCTTTGGTATATAACAATTACTTTATTTAGAAATTGGAAGTAAAAGTTATAAGGAAGTACAATACTTTTCGTTTTCTTTCCATAGTTTTTTTTTTTGGGGGGGGGGGGAGGGGGATAATAGTAGTATAGGGAGGTACAAAACAATTATGATAAATTACATTATAACCACATATTTAATCTTTAAAATCATTTATCTTAAGAAGTACATTTTGATATGGGATTTTGTTTTATCCCATGTCTTTAAAAATAAGTTATACTCACGAACATCCTTGCCTATATTAAGAAACATTTTGAACTTGAATTTTTTTGTGCATGGGCCTGAATGTTGGTATAAATTGATTTATTTGTGTACATGTATATATGAGTCAATATGATAATCCTATCTTCAGGAATTATTAGTGTCTCTGTAGGGTTCTCTGTCTCTGTTATGACCTGTACAACTTGAATCATTTTCATTGCATATGTTGTCAGTTTATCAATGCTATATATAAGAAATTGTCAATATATTGAGATTTTCATTGATTATTTTATCCCAGTTGTTCTCTTTATCTTCAAAAGTTGTTGTAACAATTGTGTATAATGTCTGCCTTAGGCAATGAAATATCAAAATTACCGGGGATCTGGTAAAAGCAGTTGAAGGAAATTCCTTTGCCACTCATATTTCAATGATGTGAGAAAAGAGTGATAACTAAATAATATATATTGAGGCTTTAAAGATTTTGGTGCGCTTTTTATAATGAAATAATGTAAATGTGATAAAAAAATCTTATTAACAGAATATATTATCCATGGATAATGGATTTAATCATCCTTATATATTATCGTCTTTCTTTCTAATAACCGTCGATTGTACCTTTTCTTGATGTGGTAGATAGTTGAATCAAGAAATGTAATATTAATGATAGAGATTAAATAAAACAATTTTGTGACATCTTTGCTTTAACTTGCTTTAACCAATAAATTGTTTATTGTCTTGCACTCCGTCCGATGAGTTACCTGAATGGTCAAATAACATTCAACTTAATGGACAGCTACGGATACATTAAATTGTTTGACGGCGCGGCGTCTTTTACAGGATACCTTCAAAAACTTGTATATAGACTTTTTACTTAGATTTGCTTCTTCAAACCGTAGGAAACATTTATAAGGACAATGATCATGCGTACTGAGTTAAAACTATGCTGTCACATTAATAGCGTGTAAGTTGCATTTCAATTAAAGACTTTTAAAAAGTGTAATTTTCAACTAATATCGTTTTCGCTTTTCATCTCTTCTCTGTTAGAGAAATTTGACCTTTTTTTTTAAATCGAAAATTGAGTTTGATCGAGAAGCCATAATCAGTTAACCGACTGTAAGTACATGTACTTATTTTTCACCAGGAAAAAAATATGCACAATCCCAATATTCTTTTTCCAAGATGTTCCTTTTAAAAAAAAACTCGCTCGATTTCAAAAATTTAGAACAAATTCATGGAGTATATGTATCGTGTTTCCGCAATTGAATATAACGTTTTGATAATTGTTTAATGAAGCCTGTATTTAATCGAATCGTGTTTTATTGTCTTTTTGATGAACCCTATTTTGAACCTTTCTGACAGAGAACCTAGTCTCCTAATAGGGTAAAAATTGGTGATTTAAGTTTTTAGTAATAAGGTAAAAAGATTTTTGTCTATTTTTGAAAGAAAATTAAATTAATCTACATTATATGCGGACTCGTTCAAGTATGCTTTGTATATTGTAGAGTGGAAATTCTACGGGGGAAGAATTTTAAAGTTTTAATTTACATTGTTTCTTAGATAGAAAGGAGTTCTACAAATTTGAATTACCAAGAATTATACGTATAATGTTAATGGCGATTTTCTTTCATGTCATGAGATATTTGTCGTCATTACCAGTTTTTTTCTAGTTCAAAAACTTACTTTTATGTAATTATTCATCCGAATTAGTTAACTATTAACCAGTTCGTTGTCTTCAGAAATGATACAGATTGATAGTGTTTATATGTGTTTAAAAATTAGTGTAGAATTGAATGTAAACTTCTGGTAGCTATATTGTTTGTTGGGTATTTGAATGGGTTTTTTCCCCCATAAATTTCTATTTAGAACGTGTCCTACAAAGGAACAAGATCTAGATCTGCGCTCTATGTTTCCCGAAGTGAAAAGTATCTGAATTTGACAATATTTTAATAGGAAGTGAAAAAATTCGGTGTTCTACTTTGTCACCTTCTTGTAACTTGGCGGTGTTGTTTGAAGGACCGAAAAGTCACATTTGACATACATAAAATCAATATCTTACTACAGAACTTGGATAATTTTACTTTATTACAAGTAGTGAGAAGTACAGTACCAACCGAAACTGCCTTGATGACCACAATTAAAAAAATGTTGGAAATAACCCATGCAAATTGCATTTAAAAAATGTTAAACGTCTTTCTTAAAAAAAATTTAACAAAATATACACAATGAGGAATATTCTTTCCTCTTCATACATAAGTACATGGATTGCTCAAGCGAAGAAAACATCGGTGTCTGTTATGTCGAAAGGTATTTTCTATCCTAAAAGCCTCCTCGTTATCACTTGCCATCTTTGACGAGGGCGACGTATTGTAAAGTAAAAGAATGCTTAACCCCCCAACCCCCTTAAAAAAAATAAGGTATCAAATTCTCAAATAATTATTGAATTAATCTTTGTTCAAATCATTATCTAATGGATCACGTGGAGGATCCTTAGTTCTCTCAATTTTTATATAATATACTAATATATTAAATAAAAACTAAATGTAATTCACAAAAGTGCAAGAGACCGATAAAGCCCATAGACGACTTGTTGAGCTTTTTTTTTTCCTAAAATTTTATCAAGATGACATTTTGAGAATTTTACCAGGATGTATTTGTTCATTTTCCTATCGTGTAAACATCTTTTTCTTTATCTTAATTGTTTTAAACTGTCTCTTCTTCCGTCTCTGTTCATTTTTTTACGGTTCTCATATATCAAATACACTTGGACGCTTTAATTATACCCGCACTTTCTAAAGAAAGTTCGGGTATATTGTTGTTACTCATGTCTGTCCGTCCGTCCGTCCGTCCGTCCGTCTGTCACACTCTTATTTCTCAAACCCCTCTTACATTTTACACAGTGGCTTAATCATCTTTTGGGAGATGTTTGGTGGTGTCATGTAGATGTGCAGTAAAGTTTCGGAATTTTCATTTTCACCCTGGGGGTCAAATGGGGGTCGAAAAATGACGTTTTTTATGCAAAAAGCCCTTGGTTCCCTGAACTCCTCTTACATTTTACACAGTAGCCTAATCATCTTTTGGGAGATGGTTAGTGGTGTCCTTCAGATGTGCAGTAAAGTTTCGGAATTTTCATTTTCACCCTGGGGGTCAAATGGGGGTTGAAAAATGACGTTTTTTATGCAAAAAGCCCCTGGTTCCCTGAACTCCTCTTACATTTTACACAGTAGCCTAATCATCTTTTGGGGGATGGTTAGTGGTGTCCTGTAGATGTGCAGTAAGGTTTTGGAATTTTCATTTTCACCCTGGGGGTCAAATGGGGGTCGAAAAATGACGTTTTTTATGCAAAAAGCCCCTGGTTCCCAGAACTCCTCTTACATTTTACACAGTAGCTAATCGTCTTTTGGGAGATGGTTGGTGGTGTCATGTTGATGTGCAGTAAGGTTTCGGAATTTTCATTTTCATGATGGGGTCAAATGGGGGTCGAAAAATAACATTTTTTATGCAAAAAGCCCCATGTTCCCAGAACTCCTCTTACATTTTACACACTAGCCTAATCATCTTTTGGGAGATGGTTGGTAGTGTCCTATAGATGTGTAGTAAGGTTTCGGAATTCTTATTTTCCCCCTGGGGGTCAAATTTTTTTTAAAAAATATTTAACATGTTTAAACATCCTGGTTCCCAGAACTTCCCTTATATTTGATGCACTAGCCTTAAATCATGAGTCCTGTGGATGTGTAAAATGGTTTTAAAATTTGCATTTCCATGTGGATAGCAAATAGGGGCAGGAAAAAAATGGCCCCTCCCTAACCCATGGGGTCATGATTTGTACAAACTTGAATCTACACTTCTTGAGAATGTTTCCATATTAATCATGCTTTTGTTGTTCTTAAAAAGAAGAATTTTGAAGATTTTTTTCCCTTTTAAATCTCTATAAAACTTTGATCCCTTATTGTGGCCTGACCCTATCCTCGGAGGTCATGATTTGAAAACTAGAAATATGTCCATAGGACATAAATGCCCCGCCGAATGTATATTACTAATGCAACATGAAAATTTGTTTGAGTGTATGAAGTTTGATGAGAGTATCTTGAACAGTTTCTTTAAAATTGAAACTAAAATCTAAAAAAAATGGATATAGATGATAAATTCTCACAAAATTATGTATAAGTGTATGCTTACATAAAAATATCTTAGATTGTTTCTTTAAAACTAAGCAAAATACAAATTAAAGAGAAGGGAGGTCAAAGTCACAGAAAAGTGCAAGGTGAAAAGTTTTTGATGCAGTTGAATAGCTCTCACTAATACATATCAGCATATTAGGTTTGATAAAAATATCTTGAATGATTTAATTAAAACTGAGCTTAACACCTATTTGAGAAAAGAGAGGTCAAGGTCAAAGGAAAGGTTGAGGTCAAAATGCTGATGCAGTTGAAAAGCTTATATCAGTATGTATTTACTATTAGCATAGAAGTTCAATAAAAATATCAGAAATGGTTTATTTAAAACGTAGATAAACACTAATTTCAAAAAGTGAGGTCAAGGTCAAAGGAAAAGTCAAGGTCAAAAAAGTTGATGCAATTGATATCTCTCAGCAGTATATATCAGCATATGAAGTTTGATAAATATATCTTGAATTGTTTATTCAAAACTGATCTAGACACTAATTTAAGAAAAGTAAGGTCAAGGTCAAAGGAAAAGTCAAGGTCAAATATTTTGATGCAGTTGAAAAGCTTACATCAGTATGTATCAGCATATGATGTTTCATTGAAGTCGGACATGACAAACACTATATGCCTCGGCCATATTCATGGCAGGGCATAAAAAACTTGAATCTACACTATATCAGGATGTTTCCATATCAAAATGACTAACAAGCAAATTCAAAGAATTGTGGTCCCCTGCTTTCCATGTCCTAGTAGGTGGAATGCCATTATTTATGACATATTGTTTCAAATAGGCCTTATCATATGTCATTCAAAAGTTAAAATTTTTGAAAATTAGGTAAAACATCAAGGTCAAGGGGTAAAAAAAAATCATAGCATGTTTGAAAACATCTTGTTACAGGTAATGTACATGTCAAATATAAAAGTCCTATCTCTTCTCAATCAAAAGTTATAAGGAAATATAACATTTTTGAAAAGTAGGTTAAACTTCAAGGTCAATGTCACAGAGTCAAAAGTCATGATATATTTAGAAAGGTCTTGTCACAGGTAATATACATGTATAATATGACTGAGCGCCCTATCTTTTCTCTTTCAAAATGATCATTTAAAATAATGTTAAATTTTTTGAAAAGTAGGTCAAACTTCAAGGTCAAGGTCATGGGTTCAAAAATCATGGTATGTTTAGAAAGTTCTTGTAGGTAATGTACATGTGAAATATGAAAGCCCTATCTCTTATTATTCAGAAGTTATGACCAAGGTTAAATTTATTGTGACAGACGGACAGACTGACAAACGGACAGACTGACAGACAAATGAGATTTAATGTCCCCTAGGTCCCTTTTGTGAAAACGGACGACAATAATGCCCTTGCTGTTCATGAGAATAAGATTTATAATGGAAAAAATCCCCTGCATTTTTCTATGTAAATCATTGGATCCCCATATGTGGCCCCACCCTACCCCAGTGGGTCATAATTTTAACAAATTTGAAGCTACACTAAGTCTATGTAAAGAAAGTTTCAACTTTTTGGGCTTGATAAGACTTTTTTAAAATGATACCACCAAATTTTCACTAATTCTTGATTATCCCCCCTTGAAAGAGGGTGTGACCCTTCACTTGAACAAACTTGAATCCCCTTTACCCGAAGATGCTTTGTGGCAGGGTTGGTTGAAATTGGCCCAGCGGTTATAGTGAAGAAGACAAAAATGTTAAAAGTTTACAGGCGGACAGATGGATGACAAACAAAATGTGATCAGAAAACCAGAAAAACTCAAGTGAGCTAAAAATTGATGATCACAAGTACTTGGAAAGAGTTACAGTATTGGAGAAGCAGTTTTTTTTTCATGCATTGTTTTCAGAAGCTGAAAAGGTATGACTTGTATCCATGTTGAAAAAACTTCACATTTCAGAAAACAGTCTGATTAAAAATAGTTAATCAAGGTGCTCTGAGTAGCAAAATAAGCTAAACTGGTATAGCTAATTCAACCACAGAGCTTAGTGAATTTTAAAATGCACAACCTTTTCAACTCTTAATCATTCTTAAAATATTTATATCATCATTTCTGATTCAAGGGAGAACTAGAGATATGATCAGAAGTATATCCGTTGACTAATAAACATGTACATGTATCTTGTGTTTTTTAAGTCATTAATGTTTGTTTGTTGTTAAATGTCCTTCTTGGGAATTTTTCACTCATATGGAGACAGCACCACTTAAAAATAATGAAGACGTACATGTCGGATTTGAGGTTAACATTCATTTTAGGAATTTTCAACAATTAAGACGTAAAGAGATAACTCCTTCCCCTTGCCCCTTCCCCTTCCCAGACCCCTGTTTGTTCATGTATGCAAACTAGTCTAATACTTTGGTTTGACATAAAAAAAAAATGTGAATATATACAAATAGTTTAATGGTCCATCCCTTTGAATGATTTTCATTCCTAATTCTAGGAGGGTACATGGGTTGACCCAAATTCATGAATGAAATGTCAAGTAATCTTATCATTGATGCACTTTTATTTAATTTGATGTAGCCATATTATGAACATTTCCAGTTCATTAAGAGAGTGGGAATGACCTCCAGGGGTTCATAACCTTTTCCATTTGACTATACATAACATAATAACAAAGAAACAAAATTATGTATAGTCAAATGGAAAAGTTTTCTACTATTTAGGAGTCACATGATCATTTGTCATTTCAGGGACAGGGAGCGGCTAGGGAGATTGGAACCCCTCCCACCCCCCTCCCCCCGGAATTTGCAGAGTTATTTAAATAGGACTATATACTGATTTACAGAAGCAAATAAAAAATGACTTTGGATGCCCTCCCCCTTTAAAAACATGGACCCAACCATCATTGTTTTTATTTTGTTTGTTTGTTTGTTTTTTTGTTTTGTTTTTGTTTTTTTTTTTTTTTGCTCCTCAGGAAATTCTGGGCTGGAATTTTTTTGGACCGAGGTGTGGACCCCCCCCCCCCCCCCCGGAAAAAAATTCCCGGATCTGTGCCTGTAACTGAATGTAATGTCAACAACGGGAGATAACTCTTCAGAATGTGAAATTCGTCTATTGTGGCATCCGATGATCCACTCTCTACCATCGGCTCATACATTCAGTGTCTGAGAGAGAAACGAACGACAACTCTGCATAGGAGATTGCCGATGATCTTTGATCCTTTTTAAACTTTAACCTAACCATTTGCATTTCGGTTTATTTTACCCCAATCTATACTTAAACTTGTACTTACCGACTGTCATAGGTCCTGTCAACTTCATGAAATATAATCCAATTAAAACACAAAATGAATTAATTTCCATTGATATACATGTAACACTGCACCATGTCACATGGCATGTGCAATCTAAAAATGATAATGGTAAAACTAGTACTAGTACTGGTAGGGTGACGCAAGCCCAATGTGATGTAGAAATTTTCAAAAAGGTGTTCACATACATGTACAGTACAAGAACAAATTTTAAATTATCATCATAACAAACGATGTTTTAACATAACTTTGCCATCTAGGCCTATTTCCAAAAACAGGCAAATTGTGTGTGTGTGTGTGTTGGGGGGGGGGGGGGGGGTGACAAAATTGATTGGGTATGGCTTTTCAAGGAGGTTTTTGCCTAATCAAATACTAAAAAAAGTTTGCACATTTTGATAAATTCATCAAAAACGCTTTGTACTAAAATAATATTATTTGTTGTTGAGAAAATAAATTTAAAAAGTTCCAATTATGGGCCAAAAATTTATATCTCCCCCCTTTTATCAAAACCTAATTTACACCATTAATTAAATTCTGTTATTTCAGACTGGTAATGAATTAAGTATATGAAATGCGTATAAGAGGTTCATGGGTCACATGGTCACCTGAGCATTTTATGCTCGATTTGACGAATTCATGTACTGTGTAAATTATAGAATTATTTGGACTTTTTCCTTGGTAAGCCCAATATGAAGGAGTGTGCATTTAGAGGCAAACACCTTAGTGCGGGTATTACTGTCTCATGACAGCATCTAGTTTATTTTGAAATTTTTCCTTTTAAGAATCTTCTATATTAAGCTTTCTTCAAATTCTCTTTTTCCGCAATTTAAAGTAAGGAAAGCAGAAATTCAAGAGATAGTCATAATTTTATTTTATTTATTTTATCTTTTTTACTGTCTCTTTTTTAAATGTTCATCTTTCATTCTTTTTTTCTTTAGGTCTTCCCTTTATATTTGTTCATTAATTTTCAGGTCAATTTTAGTATTTTGAAATAAGGCTGTGCATACCTTAGCAGACAGGCTTCCTTAATATTATAATCTATTTTTATTTCAGATTATAGTTTTTCAAAAGTGATAAAACGAGGTAAATTATTGATAAACAAGTTGATGACACAAGAATATCAGCAGTCTCGTTTAAAGTCATCATTTTGTAAGTTCTATTGTCGATACAATGACCTTGTCAACAAATACAATTCATCATTGAGTCAAATGCTGACTGACCTTTTTCTATACTAATTGTTAGGCCATTATTTACATACTGAATTTTCGACGGATTTTCCCATTATTTATCGATCATGATAAGGAGCACATGGCGGGTGTGACCGGTCGACAGGGGATGCTCACTCCACCATGGCACCTGATCCCACCTCTGATGTTTTGGAGGTCTGTAATTGCTCTTCTCCTATTTTGTATTGTTTAATGGACTTTCGAGCTTGAATACTGTACGTTATTTCCATATATTTCGTTTGTTGTCTTGAATTTGTTGTATTAAAACTAATTTTGTAAAGGTACTTGAGAGATGCTTACTCAACCATGCCACCTGATTCAACCTCTGATGCTAGTAGAGGTCCTTGTTTTCTCTGCTCACGACTTGTATTGTTTAATGGTCGTTTGAGTTTGATAACTGTTCGTTATATTCATAATTCACTGTTAAAAAAAGGAAATTTTTCACTGTTTTGCATCCGTTATGTTAAGAACCTTCCGTGCTAGTAGAATAAATAAAATATCTAATTAAAGACATTGGATATTGTCTTTGTATATTCTTGAACTACCAAACAAAATGAAAACACAATTATGTGGTATATAATAATTGCAGTATAGGGATTTTGGAAGTTAAAATTGAGAGGAAGTACATCACTTTTCGTTACAAATTCATGAAAAAAAAATATGACCTCGTCTAAAATTATGTTACGGAGAGCATTAAAAATAATGAGTTAAATACAGACCCTATTGTTTGATGTCAAAGATATGTAAGGTCAATATCATAAAACTTTAACACAATTGAAAAATTATTTTTCATAGTCTTCTTCTTTTTCGGGAGATAACAGTTACTGTAGTAAAAGGAGATACAAAACAATTATAATAATTTATATAAGAAGCACCTTTTTAATCTTAAAATGTAATTTGAGTTAAGAAGTACATTTTGATGTGTGTTTTTGATCCATCTAATAACTTGAAAAATAAGTTATACTCAAGAACATCCTTGCCTATTTTAAGAAACATTTTGAACTTATTTTTTATGTGGGCGAATGTGTTGGTATTTGTACATGTATATATGTGTCAATATGATAACCCTGTCTACAGGAAGTAACAGTGTTTCTGTACGCTTGACCTGTACAAAGAAAATTATTGTCATTGCATATGTTTTCAGTTTATCAATGCAATGTATAAGTAATTGTCAATATTTCAAAAATTTCATTGTTTATTTAATCGCAGTTGTTCTCTTTATTTGAAAGAAGTGTTGTAATAAATATGCATAATGTCTGCCTTTGACAATGAAGTATCAAATTTACCGGAGATCCGGTATTCGCTGTTGAAGGAGGTTCCTTTGCCACTCATCATTGAATAATATGAGAAAAGAAAGATAACTCAATAATATTTATCCATAATTCATAATATTCGAATCCCCTAGATTCTCAGTATAGCATATTCCATGCATATTCTAAAAGTATGATTTTCCGCAATGCGTGTAATTAAACGTCCATCAGCCACCTGAGCCCTCCATCTTATACATATCAATACATAGCACAGAAATAAAGGGTTATGTTGCACTTTGCCACCACTTTGACTTTTTTAATTAACCCAATTTTAGATTACATATAATGATGTTAATCATATTAAATGGTTATGTAATAATAACCTTATTAAAAATTGATATACAATTATGAATATTTGATTAGTTACCCAATTAATATTTTAAGTCAATATTAACCAATAATTCCCATTAATTATCCAATTAATGATGTAAATGATTACACAATTTTAAACACACCTATTCCCTTGTGGTTTGAAATGTACTTGATTAGATCCCATTAATTAAGTTCAGACCCCAAGGAGAGACGAAAAAAAGCACCAATAATATTTTTTAAGTAAGTGGCAAAGTGTAGATACACCCAATAAGACCAACCTTTGCATAGAAAGAAATTTGTTCTGCAAACCTCAGTGGTATATCAAAAAATGCAACTATTACTTCTGGTTGGTGAGGATACACATATGCCCCACCTAAAAAAAAACATGCCTGCATGAAAACTATGCATTTCACCGAAGTTTAAAATAAATTCATCTTAACTATATAGGTAATAATTGGTAGGAATAAACACAAGTCCCACCTAATTGCAATGTTATCCAGAAATATACATATGTTCCTGATAAATTCGATTTTGCATTAATTGCACAAATGAAATCAAAATAGTCACCCTAACAATAGGTTGAAATTAGTGGGAATAAACATATGTCCCACCTAGTTGCAATGCTATCAGGAAATATACATATGTTCCTGAAATCACACCTTTGGATGTCCAGATACCAATCACCAATGTCACTATAATGTTCTCCATTTGGTTGCTCACTCGATATACCATATTCAACTAGACATTAACAAATAGCCTATGGACATTCTTAGAAAAGGTTAATTTGTCTGATGTAACTTTTGAATGCATCTGATTTCCATCGACCTAAGAGTCTAATTTTGCTGTCACTCATGCCAACATCCGCACAATGAGATGCCATGCCTATCCGGGAAGAATACCTTGTTATTCTACTCATGTCCATGTTTGCAAATGATAAACAGTATTTTTTAAATTGTGGAGAATTTACTCCTAGTAACCGGAATATTTGGCACATAGCAAAATAGAGGCCCATTTTGTATGCCTCTTAAACTAATACGCAGGTATGTTAAGGCAGTACCCAGATCATATTTCGGCGAATTTAGACTTTTTTGTAAAATGTAACATCGATAAATCGGAAAAGCAATAGATAAAACATTTACTATAATTATCCATTGCATAGACGTCATTGAGTCTTAGGCTAAAAGAAGCACTCCACTACGACGTCATCACGTGATGTCCATAAATAGAAAAATTGCCTTAATGAAAAAGTGAAAAGTTCAACACTACCCCGAAGATAATTCAATTCTTTTTGTGAAAATAATTATGTAAAAACATCACTGGATCATGAAAAGTGCTGCTAGAATCCTACTCTCCCGACAAAGAAAAAATTATTCCAAAGTTTCGCATGAAACCTTACCAAATTTATTACATTTCGTACAAACGATCAAGGAATTTTCATAAATTCATGTTAATCACACGATTCTAGCAGCTCTTTCCAAGTACTATAGAATACAAGCGTTCGATACAAACAAAAATTATGTCTCAAAGTATGCGGCGTAGTATTGAACTTTTACAACTTTGTTGTTATAGAACGACAGAGAAAAGGCTGATCGGGATTTCACAGCAATGCCTGTGTTCATTATAATAGAACATGATTAGAATATACCAGTGTACCTGATTCTTAATCTTTAATTCCTTTTGAATCACACATTACATTCAAGGTATATGCTTTGAAACTCCCATTTTATATATTTGTTTACATGAATTCTCGTCACGTTTAATTTTCACTTGGCAAATATATATAATAGTTATGACGTCATGTGTTTGGTATTTTACCCCCGTGATGAATACTTAGCTGTTTAAACCACCCAAAAACGACAAGATTTTGTTTATATTATGTTTTTGAATGATTCCATTCATTTCTTGGACCTGAAATTAAACTTTAGATATAGATATTAAGAAATCATTATTTCTAAACCTCACGTCATACAACTTACTATGACGTCATATTGTAGAGGCAAGTAGGATATCTCTGGGTGTAGCCTTAACATACCCGCGTATAACTTCGGAGACATTGAACTTACCGGAGATCCGGTAAAAGCTCTTTACCACTTATCATTGAATAATTAAAGAACAGCAAGATAACTAAATAATATATATTGAGGTTTTAGATAGTTTTGTGCGCGATTAATTATGCAATATGAGTGTAAATGTGATGAAAATTCTTATTAACATAATATAGTATCCATGGATTATGGATTTAATCGTCCTAATATATTATCTTCTTTCCTTCAAATGAATTTGGGTCAATGAGCGTGTTCGAAGAGTTCGTGAAACGAGTAGCTTCATGGATAGTGTTTGTACGATTGTATCGTAGGAGGATTTCATTAACAATGTGTGTTCTAGGAATATTAAAAATGTCTACATTAAGGTCTCCAACTACAACTATTTAAGTGGAAATGTCAGAAGCCTTTTCTATACCCAAGTAAGGTTATTCCAAAAGGATTTATCACTGTTTGGTGGGCAATGTACACAACACAGTAAAAAGTTACAGGTAGGTTTGCACACTTCTAACCAGACACACTCTGTTGTAGTGGGATCAAGGTCAGCGTGTCTGATGGCTCGAAGAGAGTCAGAGGTATAAAGAAGAATTCCTCCTCTATTAGAATTCCTGTTATCATCACTCTTGATCAGAGGTCAACTCCTTATCGGAAGAAGGAGAAGAAGAACATTTTTACTTTTAATTCTTATTATTAATTTAACTTCTCATTTTTCCAATTTTGTTTTAAAATTTTTATCCTTATATCTCAATTTAATTTTCATTTATTGATTTTTTAATTCTTCTTTTTTTTAATAAATTTATTTTTGTATTTTAATTTTAACTTTTTATTTTTCAAAATTCTATTTCAATATTTGTATTTTTTTTCTTATATTAGTTCTGACTTCTTGTTTTCATAGTTTTATTTCTTAGTTTAGGGGGCTGGCAATATTTTTTCGAATCAGAATATTTATTTATTTTTATGTCAGTGTAGGACAGATAATTTATTTTCAATATGTCAGGGACATATTATTTGTTTTCTTAAAAAGGTTTGACAAGCAAAAATAATATTATTATTATTATTATTATTATTATTATTATTATTATTATTATTATTATTATTATTATTATTATTATCATTATTAAAATAAACCAGAAATCTGTCCAACTTGAAGACTCTATTTGCTATTTCGTGAGGGTGGGAGGGGGTGTTGTTATGGTACCTAACAAAATTCGAAACATTGGGAGATGTACCCAAACTCTATTGTTTTAGGGGGGACCAGCACTTAAGGTCATATTATTTATTATTTTCTCAATGGAGTACCGATTTTTTATTTACAAAATCTCTCAGCCCCCCCCCTTTCAGAATCAAACGATTGTCCCCTTACTAACCATAATATTCTTGTTTTTTCTGTAAGAAATGTGAAATTACTCGCTTGCGATAACACAAATCATGTAATGTATCTGTAAATTGATCTTGTCATCAAGAACGATTCGATTGGGAAAAAAACCCTTCAGTTTAACCCAAATCTACTGAACGGCTGAGGAGGGGGTAGGGGGTTCAGTGTTACCTTCTCTATGCCGAACATAACGTATATCTTCTAAGGAACATCACAGTCACTTATTGAATAATATATCCTCATTTTCCCACTTTATTTTTTAATTGTTTATATCAAGACCACACCATTCAAACCTTTTGTACATGAAGATCCTTTCTTGGTATTTGTAACTGTGTGGAAAAGGTGGGAAGAGTCATGCCTATATGTGTGATTACAGTGGTTTTTACGTGCCACACAGGCCTTAGCAACGTATTCTTAAGTGGCGGGAGATGGGTATAAAAATGACAAGAACAAAAAATGTTATCAGCTCAAACTCGAAAATCCTATTTCATGGGGGTGGGAGAAGGGGAAGTAGGATTTTTCTCTAACTTTTCCACATTTTTTTTTAAATTAATGCCATGAAGTGGTACACTAAGTATACTTACTATATAGGTCCTTGGTTCAATAAAATGTGTTTTCATCTTAAAGTTTGTTAGAAGAATTAGTAATGTTTGAAATACTACTACCATATGTAGTACCATATACACGCTAGTCTTCAATTATGAAATAGCAGTGATTCATATCACATTTCTTATATAATTAATTAAACAGGCAAAATGTATATTATGGCTAGCAAAATGTTCCGGGGAAATATTGCTAAACAATACTTTTCGTTGATGGTTCGCGCAAGACTTCCGTTTATGTTTGTCATGTGCATAAGAGGTCAGAGTGCCTCCTTTCGTTTTAATTCGCTGAGAAAATTAATCCAAGTATCTCATTCTAATTTTACTATGTTGACATTTTTATTTTATCTTTCTTAGTATTACTTTCTAATTCCAACCTTCGTATACTGAAACAGAATTTTTAAAAGTAAGAATCAAAATTAGAAAGTTTGTAAAAAATGTCAATATATTATGAATTAAACAATGAAAACAAAATTGGAAAATTAAAACAAGAAGTAAGAATTCAAACAAGAAATAATAAAGAAAATAACTCAGAATTGGAAAGAAGTGATTATAAGAACCCCCCCCCCAAAAAAAAAAAATAATAATAATAAAATGAAATAAGAATATTTAAAAAATGAAATGAAAAAAAATATAAATATTGAGATAACATTGGAAAAAAGAGAAATTAAAATAAAAAAATAAGAAATAAAAAAAATTGGAAAACAAGAAATCCTAAAAAAAAAATCAATTAATCAATAAATCAATGAATCAATCAATCAATAAAAATAAACTGTGGCACTGAAATCCCTCAACATTTCTTCGCAAAGTTTATTTTTAATAATAATTTTGTTGATTTACTTTCCTTTCACTTAAAAAGAAAGGTATTTTTGCGCATGCATTTCTCACTTTTCTAAATCTATTCTTTTTCAATCAAAATAAAAAAAATGACTGTTGTACATATAATAAATGAAGAAATTAAATTCTAATTAATTTACTTAGAAAAAAAAAAGAATGCATTCCTTTTAATTTTTTATTGACAAAGTATCGTGCATGTGGTTTTTGAAGACAAAATATGAGTATTCTCTTTTTGCAAGACGTACACTCAATGCTATGAAGACATATTTTCCACTAGGAATCTTTCTCCAAAATCTTAAACATAACACACAAAGAACACAAATTAAACTTTTAAAAATGCCTTTATATATGATAAAAAATATTAAGAACTTTCGAACATGCATAAAATGTTTTAACCCCCCTCCCTCTCTCTCTCTCATAAAACATAAAAACTGATCTTGATTTATAGGAACTGAGGAGAACGTATATAAGAACATATTGTTCTGACAAAATAAACAATGAAGTCAAACAAAGGGGCACATTTTTTTAAGAACCATTCTCTGTAATGATTTAAAATTTTATATAGGAGCTGTGGCACGCATAGTCTCTGAATTTCTTTAAACTCTCTATGATAAACGACTTTGATACATAAAACTCAGATCAGGCAAATATTGGTTGCTATGTGTCAAGGTTACCATTGCAATATGCTAAAACGCTTGTTCAGAGTTCCATAGTTTTTGTTCGCTGCGATGCAAACAACAGGCAATAACTGTTTCAACGTTGAAGGCCTGATGTCTTAAATGCATGATAAACATATTTAAGGAAATCAACTATTATATACGTTACTATGGAAGCAATGTATTCAAAAATAATAATTTTATTCATTTTTTGAAAGTCATACACTCAAAAATAAAACCAATTATAGGTTGAAATGCAACCAATTAATAGTCAAAGATCCTTGTAACACAACTTAGGGACGATGTGTGATATTTCTGATTGGTTGGCAATGGTTGCCATGGTTTTAATACCGCAAAGGGTACTAAAATTCACTCTCTGTATGGTTTAATGTTACCTTTTGTTTTTAAAAAGCACATTTCTGTATAACTGTTGATCAATTTTTGAACGCATTAGTGTTGTCCTAATTTTCACATTTCAAAAAATTCAATTTAAATTCTTTAACTAGAGCGTTGCTATGGAAATAAGCATAAAATGTGTATAAACAGCTGAAAAAATATTTTGTTTCCTTGGATAACGTCCTTGTATGTAGATTCCCAAAACTTTCATGATTATTATTTATGAACAACTAACCTGACTTTCAATTTTGACTACCAGACAATCTCTAATTGGATGCAAGAAGCTAACACATGGGATTTAATATAGCTATAAAGTAAGCAAAATCGAGCATTTTCCCTTTTTGGTAACCATAGCAACAGTGTTATTTTCTTAATCAAACTTCATCAATATATGATTTTCAACTTTAATTCTATCAGGTAAGAGCTATTCGAGATAAGTCAAATAATATGTTTCTTGATTAGAAGGTAACTAAATTCCTAAAGCAACAAAAAATATCACTTTAAACAAGTGGTTTTCATGGTTACACTGCAAAGTAGCAATTAATCCCGATTTTTCTTATATCTTCTGTGTTTCAAGGTCTTAACGATGTACACTTGCCAGTCTAGAATTTCCATGTTTTTCCTTAGGATAGTAGCATTAAACAAAACAAATTTTGTATGGCTACACTGTGTTACCATGGCAACCATGATTTTTTTTTTTTATAGAAAAATATGGTCAATATTTTTATTGCTTTTCTTGAGTTGTTGATCGAGTTTGTTCATGTTACACCTATCATTAGGGAATATTGACTATTTTTCGGCATTTTCTGTTTTTAAAATATATTCCAAATGTATCCATGGTTATCACTTACTTAGAGATATAATCTATAAACTGTAACAAGGTGTCATTTTTTGTGAGAATGGTTTGTTTGTTTTTCTTAGTCTTAAGGTGCGATATAGATTCAAAGAAGAAAGTACGTTACGGACCAAAATCGGCACTGTCCCCAAATCTGATGAAGATATTTTTGAAACATGCCTAAGATGTCATCTTTTTAATTCAGCTTAATTTTTGTAATTATCTCAACTCAATTTTCCTACAACGCTATCTGAATATAGATAGTTTCTTTGGAAAATAACACTATGACGTTATGACGTCAACCTAGCGACACTACGCAAATACGAGGGTTGTTGGAAAGTTCGTTATATTACTTTCAAGAAATGTTAAAAAAGAACACATTTTCTTATATAAAATAGTTATTTTGCTGATATGTGTAGTTTCATTCCATCCGATTTAACAGAAATCAATTTACTTAATTTTTAAAATCAACGTTTGGTATCCCTGGAGCTACATTATAACGTCAAAAAACGTTGCGTCATGGTGTTTTCAAAAAAAAAAATCTCCCTATACATTTCACACAGTTTGGTCCAATAGCCACTTATTAAAAAACGTTTCTCCATCAATTTTATTTTATATTGCTAACAATCGTACCAGTATAATTTAATTTTGTTTGTCCATGTTTTATTTTTTTTTATCTTACCGCGTAACTATGCATTTACAAGATCAGCAACTGTGAAGCGCCTTTCTTTTTCCATGACTTTAGCAACTCAAAGTTTCTGTTTAGATTTTTACAGGAAATCCATTTTCTCACAGACCGCCCTTCTCTAATACAGAATTTTAATCATTCGAATACAGCCTCTATCATTTATACACATATGCACAAATCGCTTTTGACATTTGCTTCCTACAATATTTCAGAGTTTATTCTGAAGATTTTCAGAGTACAACACAAAATTTTGTTATATATACCTTTAAAAACGGGTTTCTATATAAATCTATACACATTCCTAATGTTGTACTGAGCGGTCATAAAAAAAATCGAAGTTTGGCCGCGGAGTAAGATATTTGACCTGTCGATGAGAAATTGGACCGCTTACGTTAAAATTGTGGGCGGGATCAGCTAAATTTCATTTGCAATCGTTGGTGTTCGACAGTGACGAAATTGACCAATTTTAACCGCAGTGTGATTTAAGTAAATTTACATCATGGAAGCCTGCACAAGATACAAAGGTATAACAAAACATTTACTGACTAGGTTCTCGGGCAAAATGCGTTTTGTTGACCCATCGAACGGTTAAATAACGGCCCCAGAGTGAGACAAACAGTTTGGTTTTTGGGTCCGACAATATACGTACAAATAAAAGATTAATTTATATGATTTTAAAACGAGAGAGAGAGGGGGGGGGGGGGGAGTGCGAGAGAAATGCGTAACGTATATTTAATGGTACGTTTATTATAAGTATCCGATTATTCTAATTCAAGCAAGAGTTTGATTTTTAAAAGCTAGACTATTTTTTAAGCGAATTACTTGGTTTGTTTTTAAGATTGCATTAAAACTTTTAATACTATTTTATAAATGTCAGATTCCCTATAAAAGTTTATGAGAAAGCATTAAAGATATTTTCGAAAAGTATTTGAAATTTTAATTAATAGATTACATTGAAAGGGCAAAGTTCCCAGCCCATTCTTGCGACGTCATTCACGAATTTATTTAAACAAAATGTGTTTTAAACGTTTCTGTCTTGTCATCTGAAAAAGTTTCAAAAAAAAAAAACTGAAAAAGTACTGTCATTCGATTAATAATTTTATATGTCACCAGATGGTCCTTCTCAAATGCACGAATCAAGTATCCCCCCCCCCCCCAAACAAGCTGTAGCACTTCTCTTGGATAGTTGGCATGGGCAACCTTCTATCGAATTTTCTTTAGCAACTTACTGAGGCTTCTCAAAAAAAAAAAAAAAAATAAATAAATAAATAACTAAATAAATAAATAAATAAAATAAAAATAAACATGTATAAACATTTACTTTTTTGAAGAGCACTTTTACGATCTTTTTTTTTTTTAATACGTAAATATAATTATAAATAACTACTGTTGCTTGAAGTTTCGACTTTGTTGCTTGAAGTTTCGCTCAATATGAGAGCCTGTCTTTAAGTAAGTATTGTGAGCCTTTGATACCAAACCTATGGAGAGAATGATTATAGGCACTTACGCCTGCTTTTCAATCCATTTCAGGTAGAGCTCTCGCGCCATGATCGGAAGGTCGTGTGTTCAAATCACGGCCGCGACCGACCTAAGTCGATAAAAAAATAGGTAGCAACTGTTCCTTCGTCAAGCGCTCGGCACTTTGAAGTGAAAGTTGCGGGTCTTTCGGATGAGACCTTAAAAACCGAGGCCCCGTGTCACTGTAGGTTCAAACTTTTTTTCATTTTTTTTCACAACCAATTTTCCCCCAATACACTAAATTCCTAAACTTTACCTATGCTACAGCAAATGGGGGGGGGGGGGTAGTCTTTCAATGAACATTTTCAAAGTTCGGAAAAAAGTGGGAAGGGGCCCTGCGTCCCTGATTCTTCGTGCCTGATAAATAAATAACTTGTTTTCAGACTTGTCCACACTGACAGATAATTTTGTTCCACAGTACTTATATTAGATTGTGTGATACACTTACACTGCAGTAATGGGGTTTAAGAATTTTCTAGACAGGTAACCTTGTGAAAAGTGAACCCATCATCCGATACAGCTTTTTATTTATTTATTTTTTTTTTTTGGTCCGAAATTCCTTTTTGGAACTTTCTGTCGCTTTCTCATTCCAGTCTTCTTTTAACTTTACTGGATCTTCGACAGATAAGAAATTACATCTCTGGTATATGTGGAATGATCTTAAGTAGAATATACGGGTAAAAAATAAAGAGTCATAGCTGCCTCTCCGACGACACGGCTTACTCAAGAATTTAAAAGGAAATCACCTGATTCTATTTATAGATATACCTATTCAATTCAAGATCAAACTATGTAATATGATTTGAGGACGAGTGTTATATTTTCATAGTTGCAAGTATGTCAAATGACAATCATTTAATTTGTTCAATACTCAAATTCTGAGACAAAAGATTTAGAAAATCAATAAAAATAAAACAAGTAGCTATGAATTTGCAAACTTTAATAAAATAGCTTAGGACTGTTTTTTCCCGAGATACTTCAAAGTGTAATGTGTATATTATCACTTTCTGAAATTATGTATATCATAAAACGTAATAAAGAAAAACGTAGAAAAGATATACAAAGAAAAACAAATTTAAGAAAGCATAAATGGAAAAATGTGGGACTCGGTATCACCCAATGACGTTGAATGAATAAAGTTAAGACAGATTGCTAAATATAAAGATTATATGAGAAGAAAAATTGAATATATATTTTCGTCATTTTCAATATGAAGACCACCTTTAACCAAAATTAGAAGTGCAGTCATATCCAAATAAAATCATTCAAAAGTTGTTTTTTCTGGTTATGGGTAGTCTTTGGCAACTGAGTTTGTCATCTTTAGGTGGATACATCAATATTTACTATATACTCCATACAAACTAGATAATTTTCATATTTATCATATGAGGAAACTATTAATATTGAAATATCATTATTGTGTGGTTTGGTTTTACGCATGTACAAACTAAGAATGATTGTATGACAAAATTTTGGTTAAACAATGAATTTAAGAAATCACTAGTAGAGTAGGCGAAAATGCCTATCAAATGCGCTGTGGCTCTTTTACTAGGTGAAATATGAGCCTTTGTTTTTATAGGGCTTTGAATAATATTAACGGCAATGTCTACAATATGCAGATGCAACACGCTTATATTGTGCATGTATAATAAATCTAAAAATATATTAAACATCAACCGTGTATAAATGACTGAAAATACAAGACTTCAGAATATTAATGAATCTGATCAGTCCTGACCAACAACATCCAAAAGATTGGGAATTTATCCCCCCCCCCTTTCCAAAAAAATGTGTTGCAAGGGGACCTATTGTGACGTCATCTTTGATTTTATTGCGTAACTTATTTACATACATGCAGACGTCAACTATGCCGTTTCAGTAGCAAGATAAAATAAAGGCTAGGATTTTTAAAAGCATTTTCTTTTCTGCAATAATACTTTTAGTGATTTCATTTGCCAGCTGAACATTTTTATTTTATTGCTTTAGTACATTGAATTGATCTCTTCCCTTCTTGCTGGCAACATTTATCAAGTGTAGGGCTTAGATGTATAAAAAAAAAATATCATAATTTGTCATTTCTATAAAACATTTTTTTATATAGTTTTTATGCTATTTTCATGACAAATATATTTGTATGAGCAATATAACTATGGCCAATCAATGATAAATTTAGTTCTTTAACATTACATGTATTACACGAAATACACCATTATAATTGCTCCTAGATAAGAACTCGCCTCTCGACTAACTTGGTATCCGCCACCGGAAATAGTCATGAAATGTCAAAATTAACATACTGCACATTCCTCGAGCAAATTCTTACCATTATTTTTGCTTGTCTTTCATAAAATTATTTTCAAATATATATGTTTTATTTTGCTCGAGGGGTGTGCACTACTTCAATTTTGGGAATTTGTTGTAAAAATAGTGGAAAAAATAGCAATTTCCGGAAAGAACGGATGTTTAAATCCTGTGAATACCTCTAATCAACGTACTTGCAAATTTTTGTTATCCATATATCAAAACTACCAATCTTCTTCTACATGTACATAGTAGTTATATTTTTGCAAACGTGTATATCAAAATACGAAAAATCGTGGGCCTTCGAATAATACGTAACGTACTTAGTTCTTAGCTGAAAATCTCAATTTTTCAAACTTTTCCGGCTGTTTCCATGGCAACCAAGAACATAGCAAGCAAATATTATTTGATATATTTTTCTGGTGTCAAGTTGTAATAATGGGCAAAGTTTCATCAAAATCGGTGACCATGCGTGGCAAAGATGTTTAAGTGGTTACAGAGAATAACTCCTAAAATGTATCTGCAAACATTTTTCCTGCTGAATTGTTTCATATACATAACAATCAAGCGTGTTCAATATATTACTCTGGGAAAAAGACACATGAAAATATCAAGAATAAAATGATATCAAAAATAACAAAAGAAAAAGGAAAGAAAATATTATGTGATAAAGAACTTTTAGAAAATGCACAAAAAAATCAACTGTACACGAAAAATGCTGCAATAAGAACAAATGGCTAAATAATCACCCTTTTTATCCAGCGTACGCAAGAAAAGACCTCTTCAAATTTCATGTAATATAACTTGTTTTTTTTTTCTCAACATAATAACCAAAAGCAGGAAAAGAAATCGTATATTTCGTAGCATCAAATGCAGTTGTTTACAATTGTAACCGGCTAAATGTATTTCAACCAATGTTCAATCTACATGTACATAATGAAATCCACGACATGTTAAGATCGATATACTCAATTATATTTCAAAAGGAAACTTGATTTTTTAAAATAAATAGCACCACTAAAGTAAAAAAATGTCAAATGATATTGAAGAACACTTAACATTATAAAAATGGATAAACTTTTTTAAGCAGAGATAGAGATAATAATAGTTTTAGTGTCTTCGGCGGATCTTAACTAATTCCCTTCTTCTCTTTCCTGTATAGGTGACGCTCTTTTAGAGAAATCAACGAACGTGTACTCTGTTCTCTCTTCTTCTCCGTGTATGACTGGTTTTCCCTTTGTATCTGAACTAAAGGGCTTGTTTGCAAAGTCAACATCGATGTAAATCAACCCATCCTGATTCTTCAAAATTCAAAATAAATACTTGAATTGTACATTTTATTGGAAACAAACATGAAAACAGTTTGTTAGCTTATATCAAAAGAAAAATGGTAGAATTGCGCATTTCCCTAAGCCAAAAACATGCATAATAATTTATTTTCTTAAGTATATTATTTTTGTGATAAATGAAAAGTAGAATTCTTTGCTTTTAATTCTACTCAAACTAAATTCATTTTGCAGAGAGGTGAAAAAATATTATCTTTATATAAGAAATATTTAGATTCAAATATTGAAGAATTGCCACTCAAGTATAGATAGTTTATGCAAAATTGTAAGCTTTACCTTTGGACCTTTGACCTATTGATATAAAATTGACGTTATTTTTCTTCAAACCTAGCATTTCCGTAAGAAGTATGGGAGAAATATGGAGATAAGGAACAGTATTCAAGCTCAAAGTTCATTTAAACAATACAAATCGGGAGCAGAGCAAACACGGACCTCCAAAAACATCAGAGGTTGGATCAGGTGCAATGGAGGAGTTAGCATCCCCTGCCGATCGGTCACACCTGCTGTGTGCTCCTTGTCATGATCGGGAAACCGGAAAAATTCGTCGACAATTCAGTGTGTAAATAATGGCCTAACAATTAGTATGAAAGAAAAAAAGTCGGTCAGCATTTGACTTAAAGATATGTTGTACTTGCTGACATGATCATTGTATCGACCATAAAACTTGCGAAATGATGACTTCAAACGAGACTGTTGACATCCTTGTTTCATATAACTTGTTGACAATAACTAGCCTCGTTTTAGAAACAGTATGAAACCTTACTAATCAAAGTATCAAGGTAGAGATGGTGGTTGGAAAATGGTTAACGGTATTGGTAGCTGTAAACATCCAGCAAGTGTCTCTGACTACCTGTAAATTTCTTACAAACGTCCCTTTCTAGCTGTAATTATCTTACAAGTGTCTGTGACTAGCTCTTAAGTTCTTACAAATGTCCTGACTAGTTGTAAGTTTCTTTTTTATCAATGTCTGTGCATAGCTTTAAATTTCTTACAAGTGTCTGACTAGCTGTAAATTTCTAACAAGTGTCTGTGACTAATTGTAAATGTCTTACCACTGTCCTTGACTCTACGTTTCCGTAAGTTGCCCCTGTCTCCTCCTCGTCTTCCTGTTGTGTCTGCTTCTCTCCCTTTTTCTTCTTGTTTTCTTTCTTTCCGTCTGATTTGGAGAGTAATTTAGCCTCTTCCGTGTTTGAATACACATTTTCAAGTTCATCTATATATATATATATATATATATATATATATATATATATATATATATATATATAAATCAAAGAAAGACTCAAAGAAAGACATACATGTATTATATTTTGTCATTGAATAAAAAATCCAAGGTTAGATGTCAATCAAGTGATCGTGTGACATCACATGCTAATCAGCTTTTCAAGTATATATAACTAAAATATACGAGTTACAAACTGGATTTCCTACTTTATGAACGAAAGACTACTGATTTCGTCAAAATTAGGTTGGATATCCATCGTTATAGGTTTGAACTATCAGCAAGAAAAAATCCAAAAAATCTATAAACATGTACAAAAATTAAAGCGACAATGGCGAGGGAGACGCAGCGAAGACGAAGAAACTCCTTCACAATACGATTTGATTTTTCATCTTATTACATGTATCAAACTATTTTATTCACAAATTTAACATTATGCAACTTTGGTTATTCATTTTTAATATATTATGAATTTTAGCAGATTCAGATTCTTTAATTTTGTACAGGATTGCGGATTTGAATAATAAAAAAAAATACGGTTATGAGAACTGGTAATGCAAATACAGATCTAATTGTTTAGAATCACAAACATAGCAGATTATTTTCTCAAACCACAGCATATTCAGTAATATGAAAAAAGAAATGAAAAAGTGTAGAACCTCCTTTGACAAAAAAGAAATTTTAATCGATCGTCTAATTCAGAGGGGGTTGAGATATTAGAAAATACCTGTAGTTTGGTAAGATGACGGGATCTTTATTAATTCCCTTTTTTCGATAATCTATACTACGATCTGTTAGTTAAAATGGAAAAAAAAACTTCGCTATTAATTAGCAAGTTTGTTCGTGCATTACCATTTCTTTACTTCCATTTTCTTACATGACTACATCATATACACCCACACCGTACACCGATAATAATACAAATGTATCTAATCAAATTTAAAACTGTGTTCATCTTTCAATCAATCATTAAATCAGATCTTGTTCATATATCTTTAGAAATTGAAAAGCACTTTAGGAATTTATTTTCAGCATTTTTAGTAATTATGCTGCATTTGATTATAACTCTGTTAACAGTGTGCAATTGTTCATCTCTTTATCACTGAATTGTAGCCTATGACGTCACAGCAATATGGCGCTGAAATGAGATTAAAATGTACATATCTCTGTTTTGAATTTCAACTTTCAATATCCCATAAAATTAGGATTTTTAAGTATGCGATGAGTCCAGCTAAGTGAACACTTTGAAATCTCTATGGTCGTTTTTATTACGCGTACCTCCTTTTTTGTCGCGTGCAGAGCAGAGAGACACTAAGGGATCACTTTACCCGGCGTCTGTCTGCCTGACCGTATGTCTGTCTGTCTGTCTGTGTGTCACATCTTATATGTCCAGAACTGTAACAGATATGGATTTGATATTTTGCACATACGAGGGTTGTCCCAAAACCACAAAGACTGTGCTCATATCTTTGACACAAGTAAATGTATCTTCCAGAACATTTCTGGGTTGAGAAAATGCGTTCTTGTCAGACAAATTACGAAGTTTGAACATGATTACTTGAAAACAATACGAGAAATAAGATTTGAAATGTTATCGTTCTCTAGCACCTGGAGCAATCTCCGATGTCAAAAAGATAATGTCAACGGTTCAAATATTTGGTGAAAATACACAATTACCAGATATTTTTTAATTACTCATAAAGATTATAGATATAAAAGTGAAACTTCTTAATCATAATGACGTGATTAAACATTAAGATATATGGACAAAGCATGTGCAGTTACCTGTACATGTATGAAATAATAATATTTCGGCAGGGTTTTTTTTTAAGTCTGCCTTCTTCACATACTTAGAGATACGTCTTAGTCAGTTTTATATACTAAGAATAAAAAAAAAACATTTTCTTGTGTACCAAACATTTATGACTTATGCATTTCTGTAAGAGTGAATTCAGGATCAAAACATTTGATCACAGTCCAGTACGCCGTCTGTGTCAACGCAGCCGCCATTTTTCAACAAGTCGGATTTCAAACCGGTGGATATAAAACCTAATAAAATTCATATTCGTTAAAGCATATACACCTTATTTTGATAGATTGATTGATTGTATGTTGTTTTACGTCCCATTCGAGAATTTTCACTCATATAGAGATGTCACCATATACCGGTGAAGGGCTTCAGATTTTTTACCTTTACTCGGCACTCAGGGCCATTGAGCGGTGAGGGATCTTTATCGTGCCAACGCCTACCGTGACATGGGACATTGGTTTTTAAGATATCATCCGAAGGACCCGCAACTTTCAGTTCAAAGTGCCGAGCGCATGGTGAAGGAACAGTTGCTACCCATTTTTATTCGAACTCAAGACCTCCCGATCGCGGAGTGGGTGCTCTACCGACTGAGCTACCGTGAACGGTGACCTTAATTTGAGGAAAAGTGATTAATAATACAATGTCAAGAATGTTTATATCTATTCCTAAAATTCTGTGTAGTAAATACTATTTCGTAGAATTTTAAATATATTATACCGAAATTTAATTGCAATTTTTGAGTACCGTGCCACTTTCTTACACAAGACAATGAACTATTTTGTTTAAATGTGGTTAATCTGTCTAAATACTCAATATTTGTCCATAAATTTATTAGTTGTTGTTGGTTTAATCTATGAACGAACTTTCATCAATTTATGACCTATGATGACCTCCTCTGCAAAAATACTTCGAAGGATTAATTTAAAACCTGTCTTTTGTGTTGAGAGACAGAGTTTCGATAGCTAGCATATATATCACATATCATGAGTTCGTGACATTGTACTTTGAAACTGTATTGTATACAGTTACCACACAACATGAAATTTAAATACTATGAAAATACATCGAGATCGATATACCAAAATGGATCCTACTTCAAATAAAGTTGGAAACTGACAATTGCAGTAAAGACGGAATGAAAATCACAAATCTGGAGAATAGTGGGATTAAACAATGAATGAAATGACAAATTAGTATTTGTAATAATTTCAACTCCATTATTCATTCTATCCTTGAGAGTTGGGGAATCATATTTTTATTTAATCACCACATATATTCTATGAAGTCTTTCTTCCATGGATGCCTTTTTCTCTACATGCAAAAAAAAGAATAAACAATAATACTCGAGCAGATAAATAGCTGAGCATTCTTAGATTTACAGTGTATTTACGTTTTAAATGATGCCATATAGCAGGCCACACATGCCTTCTAGGCACCAGATCTCATCTCGTCTTTCCATTGTATGAGACTTGTCCTATTCCTATTTTTTCATTTATTCTATATGAATTTATGAAACTCTTCAATGTTTATTGTCTTCACATAGTTAAATCAAGGGATCTATCTTGGAGACTCTTAAAGAAACTAGATTTCTGGCCGTAACAAATTCGCTTCGTACGTAACTACCCCTCTACTATCAAAAACGGTTCTAATGGTCATGCAAACCCCTTGAATTATTTTCCTCTTACTAACAAATGAAAGTGCTTATACCTGATACCCCTATTGTATTCAAACTGTTGTTAATCTTTAAATCAAACTATATATACAGCTTAGAGTCGTTTAATTTCATTTTGCATTCAAACAATAGACTAATTGATGTTGGGAAAAAATAATTGTTCTGCTAAAGGGGGACTGAATAATATATAAAGTTTGAAGTCTTTCCTATTATTCTGACCAATTACAATATTGCGCCTTGGGTTTTATATTTTCGAAAATGTTTCGAAAATTATATATATATATATATATATATATATATATATATATATATATATATATATATATATATATATATATATATATATATATATATATATATATATGTATGTATGTATGTATGTATGTATGTATGTATACAGCGCTAACAATGATTAACGATACGAACGATAGAAATTGTCTAATTTTCGGGACGCCCTGTACCTTCCTCAGGACAAAGAACAAAGTTAAGAAGTCATAAAAACAAAGGAAATAGAAAAACACAAACGGCTACCACTACTACTACACTACCAAACAATATTTATTTACATTGTTACACGTTTAATTTGAAGTTTATAATCAGTTGTAAAGAAAGAAATCCGGACCGCTATGAAATACGTCCGGTCTCTCGGGTGTAATCTGATGAAGTGCCATTTACATAATTGAACGAATTAATTATCGCTAATTAATTACGGCCAAGCAGTAAATCGTATACTGTCTTATTCTCTCAAAATTGCGTAACTTTACATGATAAAAAGAAACCAAGGAAAGATAATATGGAAGGGAAATTTTACAATATGAATTTAGATGTAATATGCATGTCATCTGGAAATGTTTTAGGACAGTCCCTTTTTATCGGATAAAAGAAATAACAAACAAAAATGTAAGCAAAAAATCTGTGCGTGGGTTGTTCCATAATTAAAAATGCGAATTAACAGTAAAGTTAACACTATATAGAGAGAATAAACTTGTTTGTTACTATAAGGAATTGGGTCTAGTTCACGTTCATCCTGGTGAAGTCAATTAGATATATATATATTTATATATATAATAAATATTACATAGAAATGTTTGCATAAAAAGTCATTGTGTTTCTGCTGTACATAATTATCGATAGTTAAACTTTATGGACTTAATTTTTCCACTTTTGCTTTATATTTAATGTTGCTTTATTTATTATACTTTTAAGAAAATTTTACCATCACTATTTCAAGGTCATCTCCTTTAGAAGAACGTTTCTGTTCCTCAATTGCATGAATTGCCCATTACCTAAGCATACCCTGATAAATTTGGACGATATTGGCTAAATGGCTATTTAAGAGAGAGAGAGAGAGAGAGAGAGAGAGAGAGAGAGAGAGAGAGAGAGAGAGGAGAAGTAGGGAGGGAGAGGGAATACCGTTTTTATCTTTAATGAGATCACTTTTTACTACGTCAGCCTGTTGTTTATTTTTCATCAGGAGACTCTTGTCAACAGCAGCGTAAACAACAACGTCCGGCTGTGTATTGTCCTGTACTGTGGCTGAGAAATAAATATGAATAAAGTTATTCATAAAGGTTAGAAACAATTCTGAAATATTTATCTATTTTTAAGATATCCACAGTCCAAAACGAAACCTGTGGGCTACTGGTTCCTTGGGCAAGATAATAACCATTTTGATTTTCTTCAATTTTATGCTTCTTTTCTTGTGTAGAAAAAACCCAGCAATCACACGGAGACCTCAAAATTTTACAGTAAAACTTGCTTACGTTCACTTGATTGTTTATCACTTTTTTGTCTTTGCTTGACTGACTTCTTCTTTAGTAAATACACCGCCACTATGATCGCCAGAACAACAATGAAGACAAAAACAGCCATAGAAGCACCAATTACGATCGTTGTTTCACTTAACTGGGAAGATGAGCTGGATAGAGCTGAAAGAATTTTAAAAAGTTATAATAAACTCCGCCTTCAGAGATGGACAAGTGTTGTATTATCGTAAAACGTGTACAGCAATTTATTCACCTGAATACATGTATGAATTCAATTATTTATTTACATATATATATATATATATATATATATATATATATATATATATATATATATATATATATATATATATATATATTTGCTTACAGATTTTGCTAGATAATAAAAAGAAGACCATGAGTTACCTCGTACTGTGACTTTTACTTCTGCAGGTCTTGAAGAACAGCTTATTCTATTGCAGCTTTCAATTTGATACCAGTATTGTTGTCCTGGGGATAAGGGACCTAGGTCATGATATCCCATGTTACCCTCACCAGGATCTGTAAGATTTGCAATAATGTTCCATCTTGATCCTTCTTTGCGAGACAAGACAAAGAATTGTTCGGGACCTCCATTAAAATTCGATAACCAGGTAAGGTTGATGTATCCATTATCGTAGGAATATCCGGTGAAGTTCAAAGGTGGTTGAGGTTTATCTAACAAAGTGAACAAAAGTATGAAGGTACTGGTATACATTTCTTGGTCAAGGAAAAGATTATTGTAGTAGTTTCAATACTATGTTCTATAAGAATGTCTTATTAGTCTCAGAGATTGTAATGTCAAAATAAATTTTAAATAATAAGGCCCTTTCTTAATCACGACGGTAATGTGGATAATTGGTTAATTGATACGCGTTGAGAGATCCTATACATTATAAAGGAGAAGGAGCAAAATTTAAGATTTTACAGAAAGTCTATTATACTTAAAGTTAAGATGCATGCTTAAAGATTTTTTTGAATGCTACCTTCAGCGCTAATTGTGATATCAGCAATGGATTTTCCATTATACTGCAGTGTGTAGTTTCCAAAGGAACTCTTGTCTGGAATAGGAATGGTGCTGTTGATCCAGTGTTTGTATATAACAGCATCTCTTTCTGAAACTTTGGTCGATATAGACTCAGATGTAGGTCCTGTCCAAGTGAACCCTGATGTAGATGTTAAGGGATTCGCAACAACAGGTAACCTTACAACGACTTTTACATCCGGGCCACTCATGGAACCATAGTTGGTTTTTATCGTTGAAAATTCATCAAGGCGAGGTTCACCTAAAAATTATTAATTATATAGAAATTATATAGAAAAGAAGTGTTTACATATGATAATATTTTGAAACAAATGATTTTAGAGGTGTACATATGTACTTATCAATTTCGATCAACTTTTCCTTCTGTATTTGAAATACATTAGACGAACATATTACCTTTGTTCATGAACAAATATTCAACATATATGCTGGTAATTTTTCTTTTAGGAATTAATGTATGTAAATATGTTGAGCATGTCGCAAAGTTTTAACGGTATAAATTAATTAATGGTACCTTTGAAGCAGATGTTGAACATACATTGCAAAATTAAATCTGTGTTGATCATCGAAAACCAACGTAGTAAATTTGTGGCAAAATTTGATATTGTTGAATTATTTTTTAACAGGATATTTTTATCACTTTAGAAATAATTTTGTTATGTAATTTTGCACTTTGAAAAGCAAAAGCACAGATGAAATGTTAATGATGTTGTGAAGAGCTTGTAAGCAGATTGGAAGAAAGATTTAAATACATATTTTTTTTTTCTTTAGGGTTCTGGATTCATACCATATTAAATATATGAAATGGAAACAAATAAAGAAAACAAAAATACTCAGTATTTCGTTTACCTTTTCCTTATCAAGTTAATATAATTTATGAAAGTATAAAAACTTGATAAATGCATTTGCAATATGGTAAAGTATACTTACAGAGAACCTTGATACTGAATGACTGCATCTTGCTACCAAATTTAGTAGATGTTCCCTCACATCTGTAAGTGCTTGTGTCAGAACACTGGGCCCCTCTGTCGAGTGTGTAGTTCAACCAGTTTTTCCCCCTTGAACCAAGAGTCAGGTTACCAGTGAGTTTGCGGAGTGTGACTTCTGGAGTGGGATTTCCTTCAACAAAACATGATAAAAGCAAGGGACTTTTCTCATTAATGGGTGATGCATTTTCTGGTCTGCCGTTGACATATACCTTTGGTTCCAGAAAATCTATAAAAAAAAAAAAAAATTACACTAAAATAAATACGCTGTATATTTTGGTATGCGTGAAGTGTTTGTTTCCTTGATTATATTTTTTAATTATCAAAATTAAAGTTAAAGACAATGGGTGATATCTTCAACTAGCTCAATATCAAGAGTAGCCCATTTTTTGAGCTCTTTCTGTTAAAATATACATCTAATTAATTTCCAGGAAAGTATTAAGTACACCATAAATACAAGAGGATATCACACAGCCCTAGAAATGCACTCAAAAATTTTTAATATTAAAATCTATCGTATTTTCTATCACATATGAGTTTTAAAAGAGATGAGGTGTGTTACCTTTCAATACCATAAAAAAAAAATCATTTTTAGATTTTCAACGGCAGGTTGAAGGTATCATTCTAATATGCGTAGGAAAATATTTAATATGAATACAAGGGTTGATCCAAAAGTTAGTGGAATTTCTTTCTAAAATTTCATCGTGATGTGATTAAAGCAGACAATAGACATTTATGAAATAGAGCCATTATGCAACGATACGTGAAAGTTTCACCACGTTCTTGTGACCATTAAGGTCACGTGATCTTTCTTAACATGGACAGTTATAAAAGCCGGGGGAGATTTCGACGTAACGTCAAGTTAGGTATGTCATGTCACTTTCTAGGAGCATCTCAGCCTTACGTTCAAATCGACTTTGAAATTCTACAGAACACTGTATTCTTTTCTCCTTTTCTGCACTAGAGAAAAGTCTGGGTAGTAAGTATATCGCACCCACTTTCTTCATATTACGATCTTTTTTTAAAAAATACGCTCCGTCTTTCACTATAAAGTTCCGATTTCATTAGCAGTGTCAAGCACAGTACGTCGGCGGTCCATGTCCTTTAACGCCCTTAATTTGACTACGAGGAAAAATGACCTTTCAATAGGCAGCCACACTATTCAAAATCCTATATGGAAGATCTAATTTCTCATGCCACTGGAAAACCAGTTGCTTCCTGCACTTTTGTCCTGCCTGTATCAGTTGTATGTACTTTTAAGTCGGCGTGTTCCCGAGATTTTCACAACACTTATTACCTGGCCAAGTTTCGACGTTGTCTAACAACTTCATGATGAACAACAAATCTTCAATAGAAAAACTAAATATCCAGTAAAATCAATAAAAATTTCACACAAATATCTATAGGAGGTCATGCAATCGTAATAATGACATCATTTTCGTTTCACATGCCACATAGTGCGGTTTTTTTTTCAAAGTGAGTATTAGAATTGAAATAATAACGAACAAATAAATGTCTCCCCTGCATTTTCAAACATCCGTTTCTATGGCAACTGCCAAAATATTACTATCATGAATATGTAAAATATTTTCATATTATGAAAATTCAACAAGCGTATATAATTTCATCTGTGATTTTTAATCACTTCCACTGATAAATAAATATTTAAAAATTCCACGAACTTTTGGATCAACCCTCTAACGTATTCCAAAATATCCAAAATAATTTGCAATATTTAGTTTATAGAAATGGTGTCTTATTTGTTACAATGTGTTATATTTTTTAAAAATAAAAAAAACAAACAAACAAAATTTACCTGTGAAGTGAGCAGTTTTACATGTACAATATGAATCAAATATAGAGACCTTACAAGTAAAGTTTCCATCGAGAGCGGATCTTGAATAATTCGTGGTACTTACATTGCTGATATGCATAAAATATTTATATTAATCGCCTCAAGCCAAGGCTTTGCATGTATATTTCTCTTACTCGTGGCTGCTTGGCCATAAAAAGTATCTTAATCCTGAATAACCACGGCTCTTATATGAGAATCCGTGTTAAGGTATGTCATTCGTAAGCTTTTGAGAAAAGTTTGGTCAGAACCTTTAACTTAAAAATTATTTATTACAATTCAATTTTTGTAACATAAGTGAATTAAAAAAAAATAAATTATACAAAGTTCAGTTTTTAAAAAATCCCTAAAAATCATAAAGAAACAAGATTTGTGGGGAAGAGCTATTTATTGTGTTGGAGGGATATTTAGAAGAAAATTCTTCAAAAATACACATTTGTTTTTAGTCCTACATATTTTACTCACAGAATTGTTATCATTATTATGCTAGGAATATTAAATATACGCTATAGGTATCAATAAATATTTTTATAATAAATTTTACACATTCACTCAAGATTTTGTCGACAAAAAATAGATTGAAGTAGTAGTCAAGATAAAAGTTACATTGTTTTTTGTCTGCAAATCACATATTTGGATCAATATCTCAAAATTAACATCACTGACCGCAACACTTTCCTTAATTTTTTAAACTTAACAAAACAGCGCAACAGTCATAAAAGGCTTGATACAAAGAAATATTTTATTGCCTACTTATATTTTTGATACCCGAAATATATTTTTAGTGCAAAACATTCACACAAAAATTTACACACAGTTATTTGCGGATCTTTTTTCAATAATAAATATTACTAGAGTTCAAACTATTTTACATAAAATAAAATCATATTTACTGCCATGATTACATCTGAAAAAGTATGACAAAAGTTAAAGTGATTTAAAGTTACAATTTAAGTGTAAAATGGTCAAGTTAATTGTACCTTTACTTAGTAAGATGTACATTGAGCCACCCTCCCCCCTTTTCTTTGCGATTTTGTGTCATACTATACGCAGAGTTTACTAAAATATACTTATAAAAAAAATTCTTGATATAACTCGTGTCACGAGTAACATACCTTAAACCAATGTAAGTAACTTTTTTTCTTTTGCAATTGAAATCATTAATATACAAAAAAAAAAAAAAAAAAAGATTGAGTATTGAAAAAAAAAATCAATTTTCTTTATGCTTTATTCGCATCGTTCAATACTTAATGAGCGAAGGGATTTTATCTCCTCATTCATCCACAACCAGAATAAGAAAGGATCATACGTTTTGGCCGTTGTTTTCAAACAATGACAGGCTTCTCCATCATTTGAAATTTTTCTGTGTTGCAGACTTTTCGCGAAGCCCTATATATTCGCGATCAAATAAGCAACTGAACTAGTATTCATTATAATCACACAGGCATACACGCGTAAACAACTATTTTGAGTCACTTATTCTTTACACAAATGGTATGATCGTACATATTGATAAAAAAAATAAATGGATATTGAAAACAATTAGAATGTCTCCAATTATATATAATAATGTACATACTATAACACAAAGGAGGTCCGTGTTTTCTATGCACCTATTTTGTAATGTTTAATAGACTTTTGAGCTTGAATACTGTTCGTTATCTCCATATATTTCACAAACCAACTGTCCCCCCCCCCCCCCCCCACACACACACACACACATCCACACCCACAATTTTTAAAAAATACGATTATAAGAAAAATACTTATATAATAAACTTATATCAGTATTTACAAATTGTAAGTATTAAACCTTGATATTTTTATATATAACTTCATATTTTACACATGCTCTGAAGAGGAAATTCTGGTCGATACAATCGAACTACTTGCCATCTTTACAAGTAAATTTGCCGTGATTTTGTTTGTTGATCGAATTACGGGTAAGTTTTTGAATTTAAAAAGGAAACTTTAGAATTGAAAATACTTTAAGGTGTGCCTTTAAATCCTTCAACAATACATTTACATCAATGAAAATTACGTTATGATGTTTGACTCACAGTGCCATCATTATTCTAGAGACGTGATTCTGAAGCAAAGAAATATATCTAATTAATTTTGATATATTTCAATAATATCTTAAAATGCATTAAGCAATCATATGTACGGTTACATGGAAGTGTGAAAACAAATGATTTGCCTTTGTCTTTCATGCGTAAAATTCAGCAAGGGTTTAGGAGATAATTGATAACGCAATTGATGAAGCAAGACAATGTGCCCTATTTAAGAAATAATTAAATGCTCTGCATTAAAAACTGAAAGACGGTAGATTTGTTTGATTAAGGTTTCAGTTACAGACAATTTATATTCTGATTTTCTGATTATCACAGATCTTACTGTGTCGCAGATTTTTTACCGTGTCGCACGCATAAAATTTGAATTGTAAATGTGTCGGGTAAAATTTTACTGTGTCGGGCCCGACACAGTAAAACAGCTGATGGAGAACCCTGAATGATTTTCCATGTTTGAATGACATACTTACACAGAATATTCAACTTGATGTTTGACTTTGAGGTGCCTTCAACTCCCTTAACTACACATCGAATCGATACCATACTAGACCTATTTGCCGTTTGTTCCGGTAAAGTAATTAGGGAGCTGGCAATGGACGTTGCCTCGTAGAAACCGTCTGACGGATTTTTATATTTCCATTGTAAGGTACAAGGTGGATTACAATCCGCTGAACAATTGTAAGGACCAAATTTATCCCCGTCAAGGATATTAAGTACATCATCACGTGGCAGCTCTGGCGTTATTATAACACTTTCTGGACCATCTGAAAAGGAATAAAATATATGGGGTTTTTTCCCGTTAACTGCTTCTTTATATATCTTATATTTATGTATCGTTTACATTTTGAAAAAAAAAAAATCCTTATGTATTGATCAATATTTAAGTGAATACATGTATTTACTTAATTTACGTTACCTTGGTCTACACAACTTTTTTGTTTACTGTGTAGATTTCGTGTCTTATTAAAAAAAAAATCCATCTGATTAGCTAAAATCGATTTAAGAAATACAAAGATCTTCAAAAGAAAAGCGTTAAAAGGAGTATGTTTTATTAACGAGAGATAATTTTTCAAGACCAAAGAGTTTTTCAACTATGGAATATTTAAGGTTCATAAACCCTCTGCTCACTCATATAAAATGTTGCTTTAACTCTTATGATTTTCCAAAAGTTAATTATTTTATAAGTAGAATGCAAACAATTAATGCTTAGCTTGCGGGGCAAAATTGAACAAAAAAGACATTTCAACTTGACAAATTTATAAAGGAATAATAGACTTTTATGTCATGAAGAGTTATCTCTCTTATCAGAGTATCAATGAAGTTTTATATTCTTAAAAGTATTTTGTGCATTACCTACTAGTCATACTTTCTATTATACACCTGCATGATTTTTCGAATCATCAATGTAGTAATTTTGAATCTAATTTGAGATAATTATTACATCCAACCATAACAAGGATTGACCATCTTTAAGCAAAATGAATTTTTGTAAATAACCCGTAGTATGGTAACAGACTGTTTAGAGAAAATTTCTTAAAATTACATATGTTATGAATTAGATTTTACAAAAAAAATGTCATTGTCATTCTTCATTTGATGTTGCATCTGCCCATCTTACAAATGAATTCGATACTATTTGCCAACTATCAAAATCTTTAAAAGAAGAAAGTAAATATAAATATTGTATCTGATATACATGGATGTGTAAGTGTCTATGTTTTTCTTACTCACACAAAGGGTTTATCTGAATTTCTTCACTTCTTTGTGACTCAAGAGATTCCCTCGCCTGACAGCTGTATTTGTTGTACTTAACGTCCTTGGTGACATAAAGTCTGTAGATCTCCTTTATTTCTTTATTTTGTCGGGTGTTGTTAACAAACCAGGAATACGATAATGGTGAAAACTTGTAATAGTATGGAGCTGATGTAGATCTACTTTCACATTTCAAAATGGTGTAGCTTTTCACCGTTATATTTAGATCTCGCCTTATGATAGGTGGCACTGGTTTTCCTAAATAAAGATATTAAAATACTGAGAATTAGGGAAATGCAAATTGTAATATCTGACTGATTTCATCTATAATTCAAAATGTGCATTTATCATTTTTGTACCTTTTTTTTTTTTTTTTTTTTTTTTTTTTTTTTTTTTTTTTGGATGAAAATCTAAAATTTTGTATATTTGTGTCTTTGTTGCATATGTTTATACATGCCAATATCTATCACAATTGCCAAAAATTCAGTTGAAATTAGTTACATACAACAGTATACTGAAAAATTACTTCAATCTTAAATGTTCACTTGTGTCAAAAAACATGTCGATCTACCTTGTATTACGTTTGAATTTGGTTAAACATTTACACAAAAGGAAAGAAAATTAAACTAAAAGGAAAAGTTTAAAACTTCTAAAATTAAAATATATAACCTGGATTTGAGGATTTTATCAAGCGTTTATGTCCCAACTCTTGTTTTACAATTTACACGGGTTTATTTTTAATTCATTATGTTAAAAAGAAAATAAATAAAAAAAAATGCAGTCATATTCAACAGATTTACCATAAACAATGAGAACAACTCCTCTTTCTCCTGACCAAGCATCTTCCTCTGAGGTACCTCCTACGTAGTATCCAGCATCTTCAAGAGCTATATTTTTTACCTCAAACATTATATTTGTAGAATTAAAAGGCCGTGTGTGGTATATATACTTTGTAGTTGACGGATTAGTATTAGTTATCTGCAATATTTTTGACACTGAACCGTTATATACATGAAATATACGGTAACTTCCACTTCTCGGAAAATATTCAGTAGTCCATGAAATGTTTCTTGATTCTCCCACCTCAGATTCTACTTTAGTAACTAAAACAAAAGAAGAGAACTTGTACATAGAAAACATTGCAGAATTTACATTTTTAACGATTTCAATAAAAGGAAGCTGTTGGTGTAAGAAATCATAGTTTACTAAATATTAAGTACTGTGTAAAAAGAAAAAAAAATAACATAAAAAAACTCAGTTTCATTTCACTATTGTATTCATTTAGTACTCATACCCATATATGGATAATTATTGGATATCACTTTTAAAGCAGGGGAAAGCATTAGATACAAGAAATAATACCCGAAGCAAGCTACAATAAAAAAAAAAAAAAAAAAAAAAAAAAAAAAAAAACGGCGGCCTTATTCGAAGGTTTTTAAAAACGCTTGGATCTGTAGTTCTCTGCTTTGTCTGTCCGAATTTTCTCAAGCAGAGACTTAAGTTCTGCAGCTATATGATAACATGATGACTTCAATTTCTCAATCTTCAACTTCCCTTACTGATGTAGCAATATACACTTATCACCTGCATATCGGGTTAATATCTCCAAGTTGATTCGATACTTAAGAACGTGCTACACGTAGAACAATATAAAAAAAGGTAAGCTATTGACAAACAAGTGTATGGTCGATGCAATGACCTTATCAGCAAATTCATTCTATCATTAAGTCGAATGTTGACTGACTTTTTCATACTACAGTAAAACACGCTTATAGCGAAGTACCAGGGACCAACACTTTTGATTCGATATAATCGTAATTCTTTGTATCCGTTCAGTTCACATGTTTTAAAACTACGGGGAATGAAAATCACTTCGCTGTAAGCGTAAATTCATTCTAAGTGTTTTCGCTATAACCGTGTTTACAGTAATTGTTAGGCCACTATTCTAACACTGAATTGTCTACGTATTTTCTGTTTGCCCGATCATGACAATGAGCATACGGTGGATGTGAGTGGTTGATAAGGGATGCTTACTCCTCCATGGCACCTAATCCCACCGCTGATGTTTTTAGAGGTCTGTGTTTGCTCTGCTTCAGATTTGTATTGTTTGGTTTTGTGTTGTTTGCTTGCTTGTTTGTTAGTTTTTGGTTTTACGTTGCACTTAAATCACTCAAAATTTGCATTTGAAATTAAATAATACACATGAGCAATATTCAAATAGAATTTTTTTTAAACCAAACGAACATTTATAAAATGAAAAAAAAAATCTATCCAAAAAAAAAAAAAAAACAAACAAACAAACAAACAAACAAAACAAAAATTCCAGTGATTCTTTCTACAATTCATTCTCTAATAACATGCATTTTGTTTGGTTAGAAATTTAATAGGCGCATTAGTTTTATAACAGAATATTCAGGAGGTTGGATCCTGTCATCAAAAGTAATGAGAATTTTTTTTTATCAAGTATATTTTTACATTGTAGAATATACACACATAGCTTAATTAAAAATCGAAACAAAAAATGGGGGTCAATGCACTTCTTTTGACGCTACAGAGCATTTAGTTTGACCTTTTTGTATTGTAAATACGTTTTACACATAAATCAATTTTTAAAGTTTTTCCTCCAATATTTTTTTTCAAAAAAATTCTGGGAACACAAACACAGTCTTATTTCATCTTGAATAGACACATTAAAATTTGTGACAACAATTTTTTTTTTCAAATTACTTCGCATGTGTTCAATTATTTGACCTTTTTGCACTAAAAAAATATCTTTTTTCTGGCATTAAATATCTAACAAGCAATAAAATCATTTCAAAGTAATGACGTTTTACTGAATTTAAGAAGAAAGGTTAAAAGTGTCTTATATACTCGGAAAATAAAATAAAAAAGGGGGGTCTGTGATGTTTATTTTTAGATATACTAAAATAGTGCTAATTTTAAGCTTAAATTAGGGCTATTTTTTCTGGATTTTCACAATATATTTGCTATATTTATCAAATACGATGATAGAATTCATGATAGTTTATTTATCAAATAATTTAGGACCAGCATAAAATAGTTCACGGCACAGAATAACTCTGTGTGCACACTGCATGTAAAAATAGAAATCCAAACTTAACATACTTTAAATACTTTGAAAGAGATAAAATGATCATTTTCTTCTAAAAAAAAAACCTTCCGCCACAAAATAAAGTTCCTCACTCAATGCTTTTGGCATGAAATTTAATCATGGAGTTTTATCTGAATATAGTTTAATTGGTATTGTAGAATCCAAATTTATTGTAAGAACTGAAACATTATACAGAATTTTTGAAATATAGGTTAAGACAAAAATCTGCTCAAAAGCTCAGGAGCGAACCTCGTTAAATCTTGTTTTACAAACTGTCTCTAACACCCTGCTCTAATTAATTTGAAATTGTGGAAAACTTAAAACAAATTGAAATTAAAAAAAAATCGAATTCTTCTGTTAAAAAAAGAACTGACTAAAAATTAAGACATCTTCTATTTACATTTACATAAAGCAACATATATTTTAATTAGGGATGTCAAATTGGTCAATTTTTGATAATCGGTTACTCGGACGTTTTTCCGATCGAGTACCCGGGTACTCGGTAAAAATGTAAATACAAGTATATTAATTTTTTCTTGAGCCCCTTTAAGCTCTGTTAAACCCCAAAGCTGTTTTATCACGTTTATAAATGTTATATAAACATCGATTCCAAGGGAAATAAATTTTTGTACTAAATCTATTTATCAAACACAAAAGATGCAATTAGTACATCAAAAATTACAAATTGTTTACAGTTCTTGTTTAGGATCTATTTCATCAAAAGGAGGACAATCTGATATGCATGTTTGTGATCATTAGACTATAGCGAAAGAGAAGGAACAAGCGTTGTTGAGATCGCTAGTCTAATATAATTATTTCATATGTTGATTGTTCCCCCTGTATACACTAAACTTACTACGCAAACTGACTTTCAACACTTTTTTTAATCTTTAGTTATTTCTAAAGAAGTGGGTAGCGGCATTTCTATGCATGTTCGATTTCGCTGCCGTATATTAATTAAATAATCTTTAAAATAGTTTTGAAGATCATAAACCATCGATGTTCACTGGAAAAAAAATCATTGAAGCCATCCAAAAATTAAGTACCACAATAGGTGATTGGTCACTAATTACTGTATATACACAGCCACAGGCGATAATGGGTGTTTTACAGGTGTAGATGACCACACGCTAAATACCGTATGCATATTTAAGGTGGCTCATTACACCACTTTTTGATGACGTACTACACAGAAAAAATAAACCTCTATTGTTTCGTCCGTTTTCTCCTGTTGACGAATTGTACAGGTTCGCTTTGCTAATTATATAAATCTTTAAAATGCTCTAAAAATAGACTACATGAGATGTTGTAAACAAAGAGAACAAGGTAACGGATTCATTATAAATCACAGAGAAGGTTTTTTTAAGTAGAAAACAGAGAGAAATGACGGTCAAATCTTCGCTAACCAAGTAGTGTACAATGTCATAGCAAAAGCAGCAAGTTTTACCACTGACAACATGTATACATATAGAGGAAATTCGAGTTGTAATCTACAACCTCGTTGAAATAAATTATGATTGACTTGCGCTTTTAGAGTACTGTACCCTTGTTGGTTTGTGTGCTTGTCTTTTATTTCTTTGAAAAATGTATATTTATTCTACAAATTTTAGCTTATTCTGAATCTGAAATGTTCAACTGTTCCCGAGTGTTTTGAGTCAGGGAGATTTAGGAAAGATAACTCTTGCAAGTGGACTTTTTATGCCAATTATTTTTTCAATTTGAATTTTCATTTCCTTAAAACATTTTTCATTCAATTTGTCACTTGTTTTTCATTAATATACATTCCTTGTCTATTTATAACTGATTTTCCAAATTATTCACGCAAAGATTAAGAAGAAAATCAAATTAATTCTTTTTTGGGAGAAAATTATTTTTTCTGATAAAAATAATATTGAATATTATGAAGTGTTATTATATTGCTTACATATCTGAAGATGATATCCATTACTTGACACTTAGATTTCTGCAATACTATCAATCAGAAACTTGAAATAAAAAACTTAACCAAAATCAGAAAAAAAAATAAAATCTTTTATAAATATTTATTGTATCATAACCTCCATTTGGATATTTGAAATCTTCATAATAAGCGGTGCTGTAATGAAATATAAAATAAACTGTAGGTGTAATGAGCCTCCTTAAGTTATTTTTTGATAAGTTTTTGGAAAAAATATCTACTTTGAAATAAGAAAAAAAATACACATCCGGGTAACCGAGTACCATTTTTAGTATTCGATACTCGGACGTTCGATCGAGAACCCAGTTAACCGGTTACACGTTGACATCCCTAATTTTAATATATTTTTTTCTGAGAGGTATGATGTTAAACTTTTAAATATGCAAATTAAAATGATATTAAAATGACGTCACGGTTGCCATGGCAACAAATGAAACCTAAAATTGCCAAAATATGCATTTTCCTCCCTTTTTCTTTTCAGAAATATAAATAAATTGACATATACTAATACATTACCTGATAACAGAGTTGTGACAATGATACAAAGATTAGTTTTAGCACTACTGGTTACATTTGTTTGACAGAAAGAGGTCATGCAGTTGCACAGTGTCCGTCATCCGTAGGTCTTGCTTTCCAGCTGCCTCATCGTTCATTCTTTTTCAAATAGGTTCTCCTCCTACAGTTCTCGACCGATTTCATTAAACTTGATATAAAAGGAGTATTCTTAGATATATTTCTTTGTTTCGCATTTTTTTTTCAGTGCACGGAGTTGCCATGACAACAAAAATGATGAATTCTGTGAAAATGCTTTCAAAACCTTACTTCTTAAGACTTTTAACAATTTCGACAAAACGTATAACAAAGGTATACTTATACTACATCACCATGTTACAAATAACACTAGACAACGTTCCAGAGGTTATTTAAGAAATAAGGTATCATTTTCAAACACCTATCGGGATATAAATACGGGATGGTCACGAGATCAAATTCCATAAAGCCCGAAGGACTTCATGGTAAATTTGATCTTGTACCAACCCGTACTTATATCCCGATAGATGTTTAAAAATGATACCTTATTATTTATATTTACATTTGTGACTTATTTATATTTTATATTTGCCTAATTATAATTTTTGATGTTTGAAGTGTTTTATTTTTCAAACTCAATGGTACGTGTCTAATCCATTGATTGCGTGTCGACCCTTTATGACGTCACTGAGAAATAACGTCGAACGTTTATGACGTGAGGAACCCGTGTTTATACGGATATAGATACACATTGCTTTCAGTAGTGTTATATAAAGGAAAGCATTTGCAAATGTAAATATATACATATACCACTGGGTTTTACCTTGATGTATTTCTATCATGTCTACAGATGGTGTTCATTCTTTGACCTTTTTTGTATTTTTGGCAAAGACTCGTGCTTAATATTTATTTTTTTTATTTTCATTTTGAATGAATTAATGTATAATTAAATCAACACACTTCAACACTTGTACATGTAGCATGATAGCAGTATTCTGAATGAAAAGAGGTCTTGCAGCTTTAATATTGTAATATAATATAAGAAGACGTAATGAAGAAAAACTGATTTTAGTTTCCTTCAGTATGTCCAAATTCTCTTTAATGTAGTTTGGTTCAAAGCCCTGGTTCAATGTCCACTGTTTCACATGTTATTAATAAATACATATTATTTAGCTTCATCTTTTCAACAATATCATGTACAAAATGGAAATGTTGCAAAAAGAGGGGTGGTTATACCAGTTCCCCAAACGTTAGCCTAAGTGAAGGGGAGGAAATCGCTAAACATTGTCTCTGATTCCTTTGTTGAATGTCGATCTATATGATATCTTCAAAACCATTCGGAAATTGTTTCACTCCTTAAGTGCACTATCTTTCAGGAAAAAAAATACTTGTTTTAGAAGAAAAAATATCCAGTTTTTCGGGGCATCAATGGGACCGTCATTTTCTTTAATAAGCGGTTTATCCTGGAATAGAATAACTTCCCTAACTCGTCCCACCCATCGCAATCGATATACATATAAATATGACCGATCATATGATTTCACCAGTTCATTGAAAACTCGAAGTTTTAAAGGACGGTCACGGGGAAAGGGTGGCAAATTATGGTCCATTGATATGGTAGAGCTTGCCAAGCATAGTTTCTGAAAAAAAAATTAAGAAAAAATGTTCCACCTAAAAAAAAAAGAAAAAAGAAAAAAAAGCATCGCCTTTCAAAGAATATTTCCATACAAGGCAAATAAAATTTCAAACCAACTCTATGTATAAGAATTCTGAACTAAGGTACCTCGTATTCTAATCTTAGTTATCATCAAAAGTTGATTTAAATATAGAGTGGCTGGGTTGACCTCAATCTTGCTACGGAAACAGTTTAACACAAATTATCTTTAATTATATTAATTATAATTAATTATATTACATAATTTTGCTTTAGATTTACTCTATATAAGATATATCCTGGCAAAATTAGTGGGATGGGATGGCATGACATGCCCATTTCACTACGGTTTACACAGACGAGCGAATTTCTACATTTGAAGTCCACAGAATTGTCGGAATCTTTATCGCTATCCGATCTTACTTCCCAATGTGTACATAACAGCCATGGTAACAGAAAGGGAAAAAATTCAAATATAAGATTCCTGATTTCTGTGTAGCTTTTTATTTTATATTTTAATTATTACATGTATTTTTAACTATTTCACAATCATGTTCCATGCACTATTAAAACTTTGAAAAAAAGCAGAAAGAACTGTTTTCGCGTAATTTCCAAGCAAAGTTGCAGGTAACAAAAATTTACAATATCCCCCATCGATAAGAGAATTAAAGACCTGTTCCCCATGCCTTTCAAAAGTTTGGATGCTTTCATATACGAGGGTTGTTCGGAACGTTCGCGATCTACCCTTATCACTTTTTTTACTAAGCGTCATAATATATCCAAATTTGGCAAAAATGTTTCAACAATAAATAAAAATGAAGTGTATAATTTTTTTTAAAATGTCGTGATTTTTTTCAAACTTATTCAGAGTTAAAAATGCGAAAATCGGATCGCGGAGCTTGTCAACATTAAGTAATTTACAAACAATACACTAAATAATATCTGCTATCATATTCTCTGTAAAATGGCACAAAAAAGGAATTCTAGACGTTCAAATTAAGAATAGTTACATGGTTTCATATTCAAAATTATGACTTTATATTTTGCTTCGTTGAAAAGAAATCAATTTCAGAAGATAGACAGTCCTCATTGAAAAAAACATGAAAAGACAACGTCGAGGAACGTCACGGAGTAGCAGTTAATGATACATTTTGTGTTGTACCCTGGAAAATCCTAAACAGGAACTCTTAGAAATGCTGTAGGATAAAGATAATGTAAAAAGCGTGCCATGCATGTGTGTGTACAGTCCCTGTAACGTTCTGCTTCCCAACTTGAACGGTGAGCGAAAGCAGAAAGAACGGTGAACGAACTCTGATGAGTGAACGATGTGTGAACGCTGAACGCAACTTGGTGAACGGTTGGTGAACGGTGAACGGTGAGCGAACTCAGAACGCGAAGAGAGCAAACGCGAGTGCAAAGTGAACGGTGAACAAACTGTGAACGCAAGATGAACGATTTATTCAGAATGCCTCTGATCTTTTCCTTGCATTAATGAAACTATTCTATTGTATTGTAATGCCAGCACCCTCCCCCCTTTCCGAAAAATAAAAACAAATCAGTGAATAAATAAATGTTCCAAAATTGTCCCAAGAAAGACGATTCATGCACATTAAATAAAACTATTAATTTTTACTCTGGAAAACAACTTCAACAGGCTTTCTTAAACTCACTTTTAGCAATCTGCACTATAAAGCTTATGATGACATTCTTTTTTACATTATTAAGTTTTGTGAAGCAATTGACTGGCGGATATGTTTAGCACGCGAATATTTTTTTAAAGAATTTAACAGGTCTGGACGATTTCCAAATATGGACGTCAAGAATGATAACCGTGAATTGCTATAAATAAACAGAATAAACAAGGTGCTAATCTTTCTGACCAATCAAATAACTGCATTTAGACAAACCCATGAGAAAATAAATAAAACACGTGGTTTTAAAGTTTTTTGCTCAAAAGATTTTTTTAGAACAAACTTTTTGTAAACTTTATGCACATTTAGGAATGATATAGAATATATGACAATTTTACCGTGAACAAACACGACTTGAAAGCTTAGAATAAATTCTAAGTGGGATTAAAAATCTGTCATTACGAGGTAGCGACCACAAAAGTTTAACTTGTGTTAAGAAATTTGATATAAATACGGCAGATTTTCAGTTTTTAGAGCCTAATATGAAAATTTATTTTGTATGGGAATATAAAAGTCTTAATTATTTCCTAGGTGTTTATTTCCAAATCGTACATGCAGTTTCTGGTATGTGAGGCAAAATATGGTGATAAAAAGAATTCATGTATATTCCCTTTTCTCCATGTTTTTCACCTTTCCCATTGTTCACTTAAAGTGTATATAACATGGTATTCGGCGCTCATGAACCTCGTGTTATTTTAAAACATGGAGTTTATACGATGAATACCTGTGTGCAGTAGATCTATACGCATGGAAACCACGCGTTATCGATGAAAATCGGACGGCTAAGCAAAATTATATTATCCAACATAGACTATGCTCTGGTAAATGTTATAATTGTACTAGAGAATAGCTGGCCGATGTGATCTATTCCTCCATAAATGATCGGTTGTTACATGCATTAATTTTTTTTTCTCTTTTCCGAGATAAAAATGTCAAGTTTGTTCACGGTAAATATGTGAGGAATACCTTATTCTTCCAAACTTTTCATTTTACTTCTTAGGATTTTTTGTCAAAAAATTCTTTTTGAGGGAAAAAACAAAAGCACGTGTTCTCTTTTTGTTCCTTTGAAATATGTTTTGGGGTGTGTACAAATGCTGTTGTCTGATTGGACAGAAAAATATTTCCATGTATATGATTTATATCTATAGCAACTTTCAGTTATCGTTCTTGACTTCCATATTTGGAAATCGTCCAGACCTGTTTAAATATATCTGATACAACATATCGTTTGAAATTGATTATACAATATAAACTGAAATTGTGTAATGTATTAAATGACTTATTCATGCCTCCGTCCTGCATTACTTTCAGTTCTATGATTACTTTTTCACGGCTGTTTGTCGAAAATGAAAGTAGACCTTTAATTAAGGAGGCTCATTACACCAGTTTTTGATGACGTACTACACAAAAAATAAACCTCCATTGTTTCATCTGGTGACGAATTGTACAGGTTCCCTTATAAAAATTATCTAAATCTTTGAAACGCTTTAAAAAAAGACTAATTAAGCATGCGATGTTGTAAACAGTATGTGCATACAAAGTAACGGATTCATTATGAATCATAAAAAGAAAAAGGATTGTATTTAAGTAGAGACCAAAGAGAACAACAGTCAAATCTTCGCTAAACAAGTTACATTCAATGTCACTGCGAAAGCGGGGAGCTCTACCAATGACAACATGTATTTATAGAGGAAATTCGGGATGAAATGTACAATCTTGTTGAAATAAATAATAATTGACTTGCGCTATTTACAGTACTCTTGTTGATTTATATACCTGTCTTTATTTCTTATCTTAAGTATATACTCTAGAAATTTTAGTCTTATTCTCTGAATTCTGCATTTTCAAACTTCCCTTAATGTTTTGAGTCTGGGGGATTTAGGAAATATTTCTCTTGCAAGTGGAGTTTTTAAGCCAAACCTTTTTTTTTAAATTGGAATTTTCATTTAGTTCTTATATTCTTCATTCAATTTGTCAAATGTTATACATTGAAATATTTTCCTTGTCTGTTTATAACTGATTTTCCAAATTACCCATGCACAGATTAGGAAGAAAATGATATTAATTGTTTACTTGAGGAAAACTATTTTTTCAATTAAAAATATTACTGAATATTATGAATTATTGTCATTTTGTGTACTTCTCTAAAGAATATGCTCATCAATTGACACAAAAATTTCATTTCAATTCTATTAATAATAAACATGAAATAAAACATTTAACTAAAATCAGAAAAAAAAAATTAAAAATTCACTAAAAAATATTTATGGTATCATAACCTCCATTTGGATATTTGAAATCTACATTATAAGTAGTGATGTAATAGAATCTAAAATAAACTGTGGGTGAAATGAGTCTCCTTAAGTATGCGGATGAAATCTGAATATAGTTTACGAAAATCATCTCATACCAAAAGAGGATAAAGTATGAGCTCTGGTGCAGGCGTTTTGGAGTTTATTCGCAAAATTGATTATAAGTATATGTACATTTTTATTTTGTCAGTCTTTCATCTGGTATTCATAAAAAAAACTTATCTATTCAGATGCACTTTCTATTCCCAATGGCATAAAGATTTATATATGATCCAATCTCTTCAATATCAGAAAATTAAGATTTACCGCCATCATTCATTTACATTGAAAAAGTTTCTTGCTTTCCGAAAATTACACAGTCCTCTAGTTCGCGCACCTGTTCCAGAGAAAAAGAAATTTGAAGGTTAGAAAAATAATTAATAATGGATCGACAATAAATACAACGACTGCACATTCACATTAATCAGTTTCGCTTCAGTCTTAACATGAGATCTCACGAGTGCATATTAAACATTTTCGGAATCTCTGACGCCTGACATCGCACTACGGACAGTGGACTTGCAAACAAAAAGACAACTTACGGGGAGCGTATAAAAATACGTTTTTATATTTACCTTAGAATTTTCTTTCATTATCTCTTATATCTATTAAAACGAATACATTGAAGAAGTAAAGATTGGTAGAGATTAAGGATATCCGATCCTCATCCAGGAAGGATAACTTTTTAATTTATTATTTAATTCAAAAAGTCTCAAAATGAAGCTTAACGTAGAACCTACGTCGTATGACGTCAAAGTTAAGTGAGCGATTGCAAGACTGTCTCATCTAATGAAAAATTCACTACTGTGATAAATGAATGATATGCAACTATTTTGAAGGAATGCAAATTAAGTTGCTAAGAAATCTTCATTCGGCTATTAAGGAGTACAATATCTTGATGAAATATCGCCTGAGTCTTAAGGGGGGGGGGGGTTCTTGTCTGGTTTCAGACTAGATGAAATATTCAAAGTATATTTGCTTATGTCTTATATATTTAGATGTAAGTGATCATATTTTTCTTTCCTCATCATAACTGTACAACTTTAAATAGAAATGGTAAACTGAGTTTGAAATCTAGCAGGGACTTTATTTTTGGCAGAATGGCAGCGTATGAAAATGTCACCTTTTCTGCTTCTCAAAATTACTATAGAACAATGAATTTTGTTAAAATTTTTAAACAATCAAAGACTAATTTTTTTAAATGTAAATAAAATTAATAATAATGGACTGAAGTTTTAAAATATATCAAATAAATATGATTTTCTAAACAAAAGACAATTTTGTTAGCTTTTTAAAGCTTCCAATCTTAGTACAGATTTGAGCAAAAAATCTGCAAAAAGTGTTTTTTCTCTCTTAGTAAACGGTCAAAGCTTTTAATTTTTGTATCAATTTGTATCTTTCTTTGACTTCTTTACCAGGTGTGAAAATAAGAAAAATTTAAATATACAAAGCATCTATTTTAGTTAAATTATTTATGTCAATTTGGTAGTACATAGTAACAGTATTTCTTTATTCTTAAGGTCAAGGAAAAAGATAATGACCTTGATCTGACCTTGCTTTTAAAATAAACTGTCAAATTTAATCTAATTGATACCATCACTAATCATAATGTCTTTTTAAATCATTGAAAATTTCATTTATTTTGAAATACAGGAAATATGAGAAGAATCCCTCCTTAAATCTATTAAAGATTGTGTTTAATGTTTGTAATGTCTGTTATGAAATGAAATGCATTCATTTTCATAATAATTTCTTAATTATTCATTTGGATTTTTAGTGGTTTGTGTATAATAATAACAAATCGCTAAATATTAATTTTCAAAATAAAAATTTCATTTTTTGATAAATACTCATATTGTCAATTTGAAAGTAACACCAAAACATTCATTCAATCAAGAAATCCTGTGTAAGTGCAAAAAGGTCAACATGACTAGTATTCATACAAAAAAAAAAGACATCTCTCTCGTTAGTTTGCTGGGAGAGGTATATATCTTAATTATTTTTCGTATTCATTTGGGTATGTTCTTCATCATATTAAGGATTGAAAACACTGTCACAAAGACTTTTGGTAAATATTTTCAAATTTAGGGTTGTAGATGGACTAAAAAATCCTTTTAAAAATATTGAGCGCATTTGCGTATATTTATTGAAATGTGTATTTAATCTTTTATGTCAATTGAAGAAAAACAAATTTAATTTTTAATAATATTTCTACCTATTCTTTAGGTAATAAAGTCTATAAACAAAGTTGTTTGATGAAATATTTTTGTGATTCTCTAAATTCTCCTTATGACCATGTACCCCCAAAAATGGCTGAAAATTATAGTTGCAGTGTATAATAATCATTCTACATTGCGCCGGCTGCGCTTCATTTAATAACAAGGAAACATGCCATGTTTGTTTAACTGATAAATAAGCAAGTGCTAAATATTCATTTTGAAAAGTGTGAGAAACAACTGTGACAAAGACTTCACCGTCATAGGTTCTACCTTAAGTATGAACTCTTTCATGCAACAATTTTCATTTTATGCATCTCAATGTGATTCAAGGTTCTTTGAAGTTTTAGAAACGGTCTTTTTACACTATGATATTTTTACCCTATGAAGCCTAAAGGTATGTTAAAAATACAGATTTAAGAAATTGACTTTTTCTTGAATTTAGCCTTACTGTATAAGTATAAAAATCATGCAATTGTCTTCACATACCTGGACACCTATTTTTTTTTTATCCTAAAATGTTTTTGTTGATCAATTTCCAATTTGAAAATCATAAATTGTGTTTTTATTCACATTTCCTGAAAATATGTTTGAGATTTACTAATTTTTCCTATATAATATGACTAACTTTAAGGATGAAGTTGGAACAATTACCGTGGGTAAATTCACATTACTTTGAGAATTCAGAGACATTTTTGTGAGCATTTTCAATTATTCAATGCCTGATTTTCAGAACCTGAGGATCGGACTACCTAAAAAAAACCATTTGTTCTTGGTACATTTTACAAACAATTAAACTTCAACTTTAACATCATAAGCAATGGCGGATTCTGATTGGTAACTGGAAATGCAACCCCTCCCTCTGATTTTGGAAGAAATAATAAATGAGGTTTGTAAGGGGAAAAAAATAAAAGAAGGGGACAAAAAAGGAATTGTAACTGTATACATGTTATTTGAATTTTAAGATGCAACAGACAACAATAAAACTTGATATTTGATTTATCTTCTTCAGCACAATGAAGTCATTCAAAGTTTTCGATTTTTTCTCGACTGCACACGAAATAGGAAACTGATTTTTTGTATCAACACTTTAAACACATCAGCTCGGTTAAAATGATATAAAAACTAATGATTTCTTTCCTTCTTATTTTTTTTTTATATAATAAACCGGATATAGAAAAAAAAATAATTTTTAAAAAAAAAGTCAAGAGGAGAAATTCAAATTTACAAAATTTGACTTGAAAAATCCAAAAGTATATTGCTAAGCTTGCTTTATTGAGTGATTTTAAGAACTCAAAATTTAATGAAAGTAAACAATTAAAAAAGATTCCCTCTCCACTTTTAAAAGATAAAATACTTGATATAGATAACACGTGTACGTGCAAAAATTCTGAATTATATTTAGGATATTAATTAAGCCTTTCCTTGGTTGAGTATGAATTCGTGTATATATACATTTATATGGAAATAAAAGTTTCATGTTATTACTTCGATAATTCAAATTTTATTTTTATCATGGCCATGTTGTAATTACAAATTCTTCATTAAAATACACTGATGCAATTATGTTTATACGTTTATATTAAAAAGTCTGTCTTTTAAAATCAGTAGTTATATGTCAAAGTTCAGTGCTTGCCTCCCCCCCCCCCCTTAAAAATATCTGGATCCCGCCTGTTAAGTGGAGTGCGAAATAAGCTGTATGTGATATGTTATTCACATTCAAAGCACTGATAATATATTATTGTCCAAATTTATTTATTTCCCGAGAAAGTACTATTTTTCCTTTAGATTATATGTCCACAAACAATTCCTTAAAAAAATTATCATATCATATATTTTTTTACAGTGACGCCATAACTTACTTTGACAATTTCATTCTTATTTAAAGATCATGCGCTCATTAAAGTATCTTTGGTGGCATATTTCTGCCCCCTACATGCAAAATAATTATGTTAACATGCAACATAATTATGTGCGACTTATTTATGTCAACATGCAAAATAATTATGTCGACATGCAAGTTACCAATTTCTTTAGAGAATCTAATTTCAATATTGGCAACTTACTAACTAACGCAATAATATGACATCATACAAGCAAGACACAACAGGATTATGTTTACATGCGACTTAGTTATGTTAACATCCTAGATAATTATGTTAACATGCGACTTCTTTATGTCCACATGCAGGATATTTATGTAGACATGCAACTTATTTATGTCAACTTGCAAGATAACTATGTTAACATGCCAGTTAATTATGTCAACATGCAAGATATGTATGTTAACATGCAACTTATTTTCTTGCATACATACATGTACGTTGCATGTTAAAATATAACGCGCATGCTGCCATAAATAAGTCGCATGTTGACATAAATAAGTTGCACGTTGACATAAACAAGTCGCATGTTAACATAAATAAGTTGCATGTTAACATAACTATCTTGCATGCTGACATAAATAAGTCGCATATCTCCATAATTTTGTTGCATGTTTACATAAATAAGTCGCATGTTGACATAAATATCTTGCATGTTAACATATTATCTTGCATTTTAACATAAATAAGTTGCATGTCAACATAATTCTGTTGCAGCTTGCTTGTATGATGTCGTATACTTGCGTTAGTAAGTAATTTTACCAATATTGAAATTAGATTCTCGGAATAAAAACGGTAACTTGCACGTCAACATAAATATTTTGCATGTTGGCATAATTATCTTGCATGTTGACATACTTATCGTGCAGGTTAACATAATTTATCTTGCATGTAGGGGGCAGAAATATGCCACCATAGGTATCTATATAAAAATGCAAGTCTTTTACATTTTCTTAGTTCTTGGACACTCCTGCTTTCTATTTGTCGGTGGGAAAATGGTGCCACTTAAACAATCTCTCCAGAAAGGGGGCAAATCATTATTTTAGGAAAAGTTGGGGACCCCCCCCCCCCTCAATACCACTTGCGTGTGTACACTTCTACAATATAGAGTAGTGTTAATCATACAAATAAGAACGAAATTGATTATCGAGTACAATTAAATAAAACTACAAAATTAATAAACAATTATGGACTATTTCGGTATTGAATATGGTTTGTTATTCATCAGAAAAATATCCATAATTGTTTTATTATATAGTCAGGATTTGAATAAATAAGACTTTAAATGCTGCATGACGATACCATTTACATTATCGAACTTCTGTTGTAGCAAAATTAAAAAATGTACAGATTACAACATATAACTTCCGTGTTTTCCTTTTGACGTGTTTAAGACATCGAAATGTTTGGAAAATAATTTTGCGATAGACTTGCCTAACATTTTTCCTTCTCATATACACAGCTGGCTCCGGTCGTTGCAACCATTGTTTACAACGTTGTTTGGGGGTGCTGATTGTGACGTCACAATGCCGCTGCACGTGCATTGACCCTCCGGTGAATACGGCTTCAAATCCAGTGAATATTTAGTATTATGAACTGTATATATGTAGGGAATATTATAGACTATATAATAATTTATATTATTCAAATTTTGGCACGTTCCCTTACATGAAAAGTCTGCTGTCTGAAGTCAACTGTCGGGAGTCTTAGATTCCGAAAATGCTCATAAGGAGTTGTGGAAAGCTGGTTATTTTGACGAAATCGAGACAGAAGAGTTGTGGCCGAACAATCTACCTTATTGAATAATCAATTTTTTTTAACAATGTATGAGGTAAATGGGTGGTTAATCTATGAAATTCAACCAGTATGAGAAAACAAACTCACTTGGTTTACCTAAAGAATACGCGATCGTTCTCGAGAGATCATTACGCTGAGTTTTCATAAGTCTTAGTTTGCAGATCGAAGAATTATTTCTTTTGAATTAAAGATAAGTTTCAAAACATAGGATAGGTGGACAGGATATTTTTGAATATACATTTGAAAATATGATAAACCGACCTAAACGATTTAATAAAACTACATTACAATCGCAGGCCGTACAGCTTAAAAAAGAAAGAATTATCACCATGTAATCATTTGATTCATTATTCCTTCTACATGTACGTGTAGTACTGACAAGAAATTAAATATTTTTATCGACAGGGATTTATGATACAATTGGTGTGCGTAACCATGGCGTTAAGTGGCAGACTATAATATGTATCTCAAAAGATATGGAAATTTACATTTTATACGATTGTGGCTCAAAACATGTCTGGCATTAACTCCTCTTTACAAACAATTATTTACAAAACGCCAACTGTTTAGTATATGTGATGCTGAAAAGGCATGAAAAGGCTTGAAAGAAAAAAAAGCTACCATACATGGTTATAAATTAGCCCCAAACCTAATTCCAGATCCCCTGTCCGGCGTCCACTTTCTCGTTTTTACGATGCACTTAGGTTTACTGCTAATTTCGACAGTTGCATAATTCCGTTGTTGAAGCAGCCCTTTTATGCGCTCTTGGTCGGATTTTGATTATAAAACGTATTCAAGCTTCTATCATTAACTTTTATGACCATCAATAATGACAGGTTCTGGGGAACTTAAGGGTTGCCCTGCCAGATCGAATTACCCTGTTCTTACAACATCTACTTTCTATTCAGTCTTTTAGCAATATATTAAAAAGAAAATTAAATTGTATTAAAATGTATTATAAATAATAGAGAAAAGGACAAAAATTCAAGCCAAGAAGAATTAACCGTTTTATTTCAATATATTTTAATTCTGGTTGTAACGCTGTATTTGATTGGATAAAAAATTAACTTTATATCGTATAAAATGGGTTGCCTACGTCACAATGACTTGCGTCAAAAACGTATCGATCCGCCTGACGTTACATTCAAATTTTGAACAAATTGTAGTCATTTTTTAAGGACAATCATCTTTTTTTATAACACCAAATGAATGAAAATTAAATTACAAGGAATGAATTTAATAGCTACCACAGGACGAAAGACCATCTTTAAGCAATCGCTTAATGGTGGCTTAATGGTAGCTTAATGGTGGCTTATAGAAGTTAATTCCTTTAAGCCACCATTAAGCCACCATTAAGCTGCAGCTTCTAGGTGCTTAATGTCCAAACTTCATTAAGCTACCATTAAGCCACCTTTAAGTTGCAGCTTAATGGTGACTTAATGTCCAAACTTAATTAAACCACCTTAACACATCCAGTATCAAGTCTTTAAACTAACTTGTTAAGTTTGAAGTTGTTTCAGTATCATTTACGCAAATACTTATTCAATTCATAATTTTTTTCTCGCTATTTCTAACATTTTTGTCAATGCGTATAAACTCGGGAACTGAGAACAGCTTCACCAAATGCCTTAAAATTTTCGCTCCCTAAAATCAGTTTGTTTGAATACTTGTTTTAAAATTATTTTTATCCATAAATACATAATATATATATATATATATATTTTAAAATCACATATTTTTCTTTCGTGTTTGGAGAGCCACGTTCCACTGCCGAATTCATAGGAAATGTAATTAGAGTCATTTTATTCTGGAATATCTCTAAGTCTCCTAATTTTTCTTTGGGTAGAGAAATGTTTAAGATATAAAAAAAATTAAGGTATAGATTATATTGCCAATCATTGAATTAATTCATGAATAATTTGAATTAATTCGTGGTTAAGTGCCATTATTTTTTCCTTTCTTTTAAAACACTGCAGAAGTAAGAATTTATCTAAAATAATGCAGAAGTAAGAATTTATTTAAAATAATGCAGAAGTAAGAATTGATCAAAATGTAGTCGGTCTTCAATGATTGTTATTTCAAAATCAATTTTCAGAAGAACAGCCGATGAGATTAAACAGGGTATCCGACCAGATTTATACACATTGAGAAGCGGGTTAAGATAATCAGTGTACAGTATATCGACTAGTTAGACAATAGACCTTAATTAGGTGTCCCCACCAGTCCCCGGTCAATTAACAGGAAACTATACACGGGAACGTTCAGTGACAGATTTTGATGATCTATTAATTACAAAACTTAAAATTTACGCAAGCATATAACAAATTAGAAATTATGATTGTACACAAAAAGACAATAATTTTGATACCCATAATGATATAAAAAGAATTAAAACTGAAGATGATATGTTACAAAAATATTTTATTACTTAATTGTTACACAAAGATTGTCAAAAATTGTAAATATCCGCAGCATAAGAACTATAATCTGTTTTTTCCCAATCGTTCTCTTTCGATGATATATTCCTTTTTAATAACAAAATTTTGTTATATCTGTTGAATTTCAATCTTTTCATGCTTATAAATCTGCGTATAACAGAACGAGGAATTCAAAATCAAAAAGTTGTTTCACACCATTACACCGAACTCCGGTCCACGGTTAAGAAATATTAACGTAATATAAAACTTTATCAAAACTTCTTTTATAATATATATATATATATATATATATATATATATATATATATATATATATATATATATATATATATATATATATATATATATATATATAATTATTCGTATTATTGATTAATAAATATAAACATCAGGGGAAAAAAATACATGTGCAGGTACCTGTAACCATTCCAAACAAGTTTTGTTAAAAATAAAGGTTTTGTATTTCACTTTATATTCAACAGCCTCGATAGCTCAGTGGTTAAAGCGTTCGCCATCCAATCTAAAGGTCGTGGGATCGAATCCTGTTGGGAGTGCTTTTCTCTTTTTTCATTTTTTTTAAAATTTTCTTTCTTTTACATTATTTTCGCCGAATTAAACTCGACATTTATATTTTTTGTGAAAAAATCATTATAAAAATAATATTTAACCCGCAAAAGCAGTTTTATCGACTGCGTAATGGTGACTTAATGATGGCTTAAAGGTGGTTTAATGGTAGCTTAATGGAGTTTGGACATTAAGCACCTATAAGTCTGGCTTAATGGTGGCTTAATGGTGACTTAATGATTGTCTAGAAGCTACCATTAAGCACCTATAAGCCACCATTAAGCCACCATTAAGCTACCTTTAAGCATCCATTAAGGACTTTGAGATTGCTTAATGGTAACTTAATGGTGGTGTATTTATTACTTAAATGTAGCTTAAAGGTGCTTAATGGTGACTTAAAAACCATTAAACCATCATTAAGGACCTATAAGCCACCATTAAGCCAAACTTAAAGGAAGTGTTTCATCTTGTGTACCCAGTTTATACGGTATAAACTGGGTTGGAACAGTTTACGCTTTTTTATAAACCGTTTCGCGGTTTATAAAGCGTAAACTGTTCCAACCCAGTTTATACCGTATAAAATGGGTAGCTATTAAATTCATTCCTTAAATCATTTCTTTGTATATCATTCAAGTCATCTTTTTTTTACTGACATATTTGATTTCAAATGATTTTAATATGTTGTGAACACCTTTGAGGAAACGGCAGGTTAATGAGAAATATTTATTGTTTTGCTGTCCCTTTACATATGCCTATTACATTTGTATATGGTAGTGCAGTAAACTCTCAATTTATTTGGCATTCTGAAATAGCAATAAAGTCAAACTAAAAAAGATTCTTTTGAAAAAAAGATATATAACTCACCATTATAGGTCTTTTTGTGATCATCAAAGTCCCGAAAACTTGGAGGAGTATACTCTCGCACCGTAATTGTGACAGACTTATACTGCGTCATATTTTGCAGTATGTATTCGTCATTATAAACCTTTAACCAGCCAGTTGATTCAGAATCTTTTTCGATGAGTATATCATTTCGGTATGTTGAAATATTGCTCCATGTAAATATCAGTCTGCCATTTATAAACTTCGTTGATATCGTAAAAGTTTGTCCTAAAACAATTTATAAATCGGCATCATTTTTTACTTTAAACTTTGTTCACTACAGGAAAAACAATCATCTGAATAATCACAACTGAAAGGTGGCTGAATGGCAGAGCTCTATCATTTAGTCATTTTTCAGTACACAGTAAACTGCATGGCATATTTTTATCCAGTACATTTATCAGAAGACACAAGAAAGAATAAGTGTACATGTATATGACTAATGGCCAATGCATGGCGATTAAATTTATGGTCAGCAAAGATGGGGACTCTTATATTCATTTTTTTTTGTTTATTTGACATGCACATTTAATTATGAAGAAAAATGTTTTATTCTAAAATTTTTACTGTACAGTGTGTCCCAAAAAGATATGATACCAGTTGTAATGACCTTCAGGAAAACATGCCATGACCAATTTCTTTGATATCTGTCTCGTTTAATATTTGATTGTGACATGATTTTAGTGCCTTTCTTTAAGTTTGCTGTTCAGTATTAGCAAAACAGAACGGGACTAAAGTAGGTCTAGCTATTTTTCGTTCACTTTTTGACCCATATACTGTGTTGTGTTAGCCAACTTTTCTGTATCTAAAATACAGAACGATTTAGCAATAAATCTGGTTAAAAATATCAAAAGCACATACACCTGTTCAAATAGTAAACGCTGATGAATTTTTGATTAATATTTCCTTGTGAATGTAATAAAATGTCAAATTTTTCAATAACTTTTAAAATCTTATTACACCCAGAATCTACACGTTACGTCGATCCAAACGAAAAGAAAAATTCGCAGTCATGGAAAACTGATGCTGTGTTGGATAAATTACTCAAAACCTCTTTGCTTTCCCTGCATACCTTTCTTTGTGCCTCCTTCAAAATGGTAAAGCCAATGGTTCACGGTTGCAGCATCCATTAAGTGTTATTCGATACCTTACCCCTTTTTACTACTTTTCAAGCAAACCAATTCAAGTCCATTTTTTAGTGTTTTTTTTTTTTTTTTTTGAAACTCTTAATTTCTGAAATCCTCATTGCTGACAGCTGACTCACATCTCTTTAACGTCGTTTTTAATGTTGCATTTCAATAAGAAAATAAAATCAAAGTCCATAGAAGAGCTGTCTGTATCGCCTGTATTTGTATCTAGGTTAACTGAGATTTTAAAACTCTTCAAATATACCATGGTCTGTCTCCACAATGTAATAAATCTATAAAAAGGTTAAATCGTCGATCTTATCCCTTAAGAAATCAGAAGAGTTCAAGTCACATGAGTCTACCCCGTTGTCAAAACTAATCTGACTGAGTCTTACGTTGTCCATAACTAGGGATGCTGCACAGCTAAATTTGGGAGGTGCTTATTCTGATTGATCGTGTCACAAATCCTTTTAGAGAATTTGAAAGGTTCTCTATGGTGGATACAAATTTGGGGGCGTAGGCTCGTGCTACGCACTCGTCCACCCTCCAAAATTGTATTTACGATAGAGAACCCGCCTCGTTCTCTAAAAATACTTAAAACAATAAAATATTCCTGTAAAATTTCTCATACAGTTGGAACTATAAAAGCATAAAACTCTATACTTATAATTAAATAATTTTGCAAATAAACTCCGGAACGCCTGCACCAGAGTTCATACTTACTTCTCTAAGAATACGCTAGGTATGAGATGATGTCCATAAACCATATTTAGATTTCACTAGCATAGTCATTATCGTTGATTTAATTAGGAGTCTACTTTTCATTTTTGATAAACAACCCTGAAATAGCAAAAAAGCGAGAACGGTGGTGGTAACCGTTGGATTTAGGTTACTGGCGATTTTTAATGAAACTGAAAACAAGCAATCGTTTACTTATGTCATTAAAAGTCAGTACTGAATTATTTAATCAAAACTTGCTTAAAGTGTTATAAAATAAATGAGTTGTGATAACTGATTAAAAAGCAAAATGTGCAAATGAGTTTCGTAATTCACCGATCTTAATACTGAATGAAATTTCTAAAACATCATATGACATCGAACCCCATGTTAAAAAATAAAACGAGTCGATTATTAAAACATGAAATAAAAAAATTGGTGTAAATGGGCATCGAAATAATGGTAAAGAAATTGATAACACTATAAGTTGTGAATATATTTATATATCTGGGGAATATTAGTAGGATGTACTAAATATCTATATTTTTAAAAAAAAAAAAATTCCAAAAAATATGCTGACAGTCTTAATCAGTAGAATGTGCATATTCGCTTCTTTAATCCTTGATGGAAATGGTATGAGAGCACACGAAGTACAATATCTATAACATAGTATTACAAGTATCAAATAAACCCAATGAATGGAATTGTTATTTTTCAAGTATTACAAAAGGGATAGGGGGTATATATGCTTCTGCTCCGACACTAAATACGGGATTTTATGAACAAAGTATGTCTTCCTGCTCTAATCTTTAATTAACTGTGAGCAGAATCTATAAAACATATTACTGGAATTGCTCTGTTAGTAGTGGGATTTCATTTAGTTGAATCAAAATTTTGCTGATAAATGGATTTATAAAGAGAGTAATCTACACTCATTTTGGAACTGTAATTATCAACAGAGGCTTAGGCTATTGTAACTTAACCCAAACCTGAATCCTTAACATATCCAACAAGAGGCCCATGAGCCACAACGCTCACCTCAGTCAATATGACCTTATGTCTTTTTTGACATAAGATTTTTTCTTATGAATTTTTGTGCAAAAATTTGATCCCCCACCCTACCCCCGGGCTTCATTTGAACATACGTGATTTGAACATACTTGAATCTACACTATCTGAGGATGATTGCATGAAAACAAGATTCAGCATGGCTTTGCTGTTCTTGAGAAGAAGAGTTTTAAGGATTGTTTTCCTATATATTCATATGTGAAATTTTGATCCCCCTTTTTGGCCCCACCAGTCCTTACCCCCAGGGGTCATTATTTAAGCAAAGTGAATCTACACTACCTGAGGATGTTTTCATGTGAATATGACTAACCATGGCTTTGCTTTTCTTGAGAAGAACATTTTTAAAGATTTTTTTCCTTTACATATTCCTAAGTGAAACTTTGATCCCCACTGAAGCCCCACAACAAGCTCAAATCTACGCTACCTAAAGTTACTTCATTATCAAATTGAATGTGACCAGTCCTGGCTTCGCTGTTCTTGATAAAAAAGATTTTTTTAAGATTCTTCCCTTTATATATTTATACTTAAACTTTGATCCCCATTGTATCCCACCCTACCCCCAGGGATAATGATTTGAACAAACCTGAATCTTAACTATCTGAGGATGCTTACATAGCAATATGACTAAGCATGACTTTGCTGTTCTTGAGAATAGGATTTTTAAAGAATTTTTCCTTAAATATTCCTAAAATTTTGATCCCCTATTACGGCCCATCCCAACCCCGGGGATCATGATTTGTAAATACAAAAAATCTACATTACCTGAGGTTGCTTCCATATCAATATGATTAAGCATGGATTTGCTGTTTTTGAGAAGAAGATTTTTCAAAAAAATTTTCCTATGGATTATTAAGTAAACTTTGATCCTGCATTGATGCCCCCACCCTACCCCCAGGGATCATGATTTGAACAAACTTGAAGCTTCACTACCTTATGATGCTTCCATAAATAAGACTAGTCATGGCTTTGCTGTCCTTGAGAAGATCTTTTTAAATACTTTCCTATATACTTCTATGTAAAACTTTAGTCCCGAATTGAGGCCCCACCCCAACCCCCAGGGGTCATGACCTGAACAAACTTGAATCGACACTATGTGATGAAGGTTTCACATATGTTTTAACTTTTTTGCAGAGTGGTTCTTGAGAAAAAAATTTTAAGAGATGCAACCAATTTTTTACTAATTCTTAATTATCTCCCCTTTAAAAGGGCGTGGTCTTTCTTCTGAGCAAAACTGATTTCCCTTAACCCGAGGATCCTTTGTGGCAAGTTTGTTTGAAATTGGCCCAGTGGTTCCCGGGAGGAAGTCGAAAATGTGAAACGTTTACATACAGACGGAAGGACTGACAGCTAGACAGAGGTAGAGACGGACGGACAGACAGACGGACGACAGGCAAAATATAATCTGGAAAGCTCACTTGAACTTCCAGCTCAGGTGAGCTACAAACTACGTAGCATATTTCAAAGTGAAATCATTTTGTTGTTTTCCTTTTAATGTCCGTCAAATCGCGTGAGTAAAATTGAACAGTATATGCAATGTTTATAATGCATTTGTTGTAATTTTGTTTGTTTTGTTTGTTGTTTAACGTCCCTCTCGAGAATTTTTTACTCATATGGAGACGCCATGACTTGCCGGTAGAGAGTTGAATTTTAACCTCTACTCAGCACTTAGGGCCATTGAGCAGTGAGGGATGTTTCTCGTGCCAGCACCTACATGTACTGCGATATGGTACCTCGGTTTATACGGTCTCATCCACGTCCCACAGTGGAATTCGAACCCGCGACGTAAGGATCAACTGCTTACCCCGCGACTTTAGAGCAGACGCTCTTACCACTTCGCCATGCGGGCGACATTTGTTGTAATTCAATGTTTTACAAAATCGTGAAATGGTATCATATATTCTGGGGCACCCTGTATGATACATGCACATGGATGTACTTTGTCCGAATATTTCAATGCTATATCATATTATAACAAATATATTATTTCAATCATCGTGTTGTTTCAGTCATTATATTAAAACCAACAACTACTTTATACGAGGGTTGTCCGGTAAAATCGTGGACAAGTAGTCTAGAATGAAAAAATAATCAACACTGCTTTCTAAAATTTTTCCTAGTCTTTCGTACATTTTTCATCAATATACATAGCGCATTTCAAAGAGGTGTATGCTCAAATAAACAAAATATGGGAATTTATGTTATGTATGGTATCGGCGTACGGCGCAGGGATGATAACGTCAAAATCACAGGCACCTGACGAATGGATGGTGAACAACAACCCCCCTCCCCATCCACCCCCAGCTTAGGACTGAGAATTTTAATTAGACACAAAAACTTATCAAAAATACATGAATTCCTAGTCTATCATTCCTATAATTTCGATATCTGATAACATTTTCCACTTTTGTTAAGCTTTAAAGATTGGCCCTTTACGGTATATAAATACTAGTATTTTTATATTCGTCAGGTGCCTCTGGTCAAAATATATGAAGCAACGTCACATTTATTCTTTGCTGATAAAAGTTGGATAAGTCCCCCTTTAATTCCGGGAATACCAGTATTATTGATGCACACACTAGAGTTCCCCTTTGTTTCTCCATATACAGTCGAGGGTCCAATCTAGCACACACATTTTGACCTTATGAAAACTTGTATAAGTAAGTTATGAAAGGTACTTTCACTTTAACTGAACTAAATAGGGACTTGTCTTATATAACCGTCTGTAATGATAGCATCCTTCTTCATTGCCAATAGCCGATTGCCTGTATGTTTTGATCTACCAGGTCGGGGGGGGGGGGGGGGGTCTCGATCAAAAAGACCCCGTTTTAGAAAAAATGCTCTCCGGTACGCCGTAGGTCATCAAACGTCCATTTTTTGGTGTGCTGCGTTTACTACTTTCCCATATCTAAGTATCGGAAAACTGCAAAAGATTGAGCAAATTCATTGAAATTTTCCATATGACGACATTATAGATGGGGAATTAAAAGTAATTAATTTCTATCCCCACTTTATCTATTCAATACTTTTATTTCGAAATAATATTAAAATATTCCCTGATAAAACCCCGATTTTCGGTCGTGTGCCGTAGGGCCATGTCCTGTGCACATTCAAATATAATAAAATCCTTATTTTTTAGGATAATTTATTAAAGTTATACTTAAATACGATTAATAAATATTTGCTGAAAATTTCAGCTCAGGGCGTGCATTATTTTACGATAAAAACGCGATGTCAATGATTTTACCGGACAACCCTCGTATACCCAAAATATTATATATACGCAAGATCTATTTTATATATCAGAATATAAAGAAGAGCGAATAAATTGCAAACTATTCTGATACTGCAACCCCCCTAATTTTGGTCACATTTCTGGGTCGACAGGGTGAACATTATCTGCAGATATATTTGTGTGAATTATCATTGTATTTGAACGCATTTTTATTATGTATGCAATGTTTATTGTCCCCAGCTTTCGCGAAAACGAGAGGACATTAAATCTCGTTCGTCTGTCTGTCCGTCTGTCTAGCTGTCTGTCAGTCACAAAAACTTTAACCTCGGTCAGAATTTTAAATAAAAGCATACCATCCATTAAGACACCGAAAGCGGGGGTCCACAATTCTTTGAATTTGCTTGTTTTGTTTGATGAGTTGGCGAAAAAAATATACTTAAGTATGAACGTAAGAAGGATTCCTTCAAATATTTACTTATATATTGTACATATTCAGCAACAAGCCATGTACACATCTCAGGCAAAACTTTAGTTATGTTCTTGAACATACTTGCTAATCAAGTACAGGTACTTCGGCTTGGCCAAGATCAGATGCCCATTTCCATCCGAATGATGTTATATAGATGTAACTCTTTATAGTTACTTCTAATCTAAATGTCTTTTGTTGCATTGTAAAGAGCAGAATGAGAGCTTTCCATTGGTATATAATATCATATATATAGTATCTGAATCTTTGAAAAAAACAACAGAATAAAGTAAAAAATTCAGAATTTTTGAAGTGTTATGCTGTTGCACTTGATTTTTTACATTATAAAAAATGGTTAATTAAAATTATTTTGAATGAAATATTGTAATATAATTATACTCCATTACAGAGAAATCACTCTGGTTTAGTTTATTTTTTACAGAAAAGAAAAGGGATAAAAATTGTGGAAATTATGAATAAATCTGTGCAGATATACCTTTGTTATATAATTTAAGATTTATCAATGTTTGAATAAATGCATAATTTCTAACAAAAAAAGAGCAAAAATGATGTGTTTAAAAATTTTCATTTTACTTTTAAGTACCAGTCCACATAAAAATCAGACAAAGGGTGATATATGAGGGTTCTCAGAATTTGATGATTTTCCACACATAGATTTGTTTTGAACTATGAACAATGTATGTAAAATGAAAAATGTTTTGAGTCATGGTTACCATGGAAACCCGGCCAAAGAAATTTCCTTAGCAACCAGCAAATTTTTCTATGGTGATGGACAAAAATTCACCTATCTTTAAGGCTTAAAATAAAATGTAAATACCATGAGAACTTTTTTCACTTACTGGTGTAATAAAGATACGAATTTTAAGTGTTTTAATAATGCAATAAAAGAATTTTAGGTCTTAAGTTAGCTCTGTGCTAGACATTGGAAGGTACACATGTTTTGCAATTTTTGCTGATTCAGCATTTTTTATGATTTTGGCAATATTCAAGGCCAAATTTAAAAAAAGGCAAGATTAATACAGCTGTTGCGTGTATTTCACATAAAAGCAGATGAATTTCTCTTTTAGAATTTGAAGTCAAATCCACGGGCCTTTTTGAAAATCAAATCTGTTGCCTAGCAACAAATATGGGCATTTTGATACATAAAATGAGAAACAATGTAAAAAGTTTACGGAAAAATCAAATGAATTGTTATCTACAAAAACGAAAAACAAATCTTAAAATAGTAGAATTAAATTTGGACTTCCTAGCAAATTATTTAATATTGTATAATTATTTATCTCCATAGCAACAACAGGTTCTCCATAGCAACGGGCAAAGAAAGTTAATTTTGACATGTATTCATGTAATCTTATTAATATTTATTCAAATTAAGTCAGAAAAATGTCGTTGAGCAAAATTGACAATGAAATGTTGGTCTTATTAAAGTTATTTTTTGGAACTTAATCAACCCATGGCAACTATTACCAGTACATGACAACCAATGTGCACTATGCCTCCTGTAAGACAGATTTGACTTTGGGATCATATTGTTTGTGATGGAAATGAATATTCAATTAATGTGTTGATGATTGTATATGTTGAGAGAGCGGAAAGAATATAAAATGTTCTATCAGTTGTTGTCATGGCAACATGCAATCTCCTAATAATTAAGCTATGGCAATATGCAATCCCCTTAGTAACTAAACATATAAATTCATAATTCACCGAAAAAACATTCCTATTCAAAGTAGGTATGAATGATGTCGAATGGAATGTAAAACAAATTCTGCAATACAGACAACTAAAGCATGTAGCAGGTCTTTTCAAAGTATCTTATTGCTTTATACACCTTAAGTAACAACACTTGAAAAGTTAAGAAGAATTAATTTCATTAAGAATGAATGTAACAACAAATCTCTTTTTTTTTTACTCCCACTTCGACCAGTGCATGTACCATTTTAGCCCTCTGTGTAAATTCAGAAGTGTAACTTATTAAAGCTCTTTAAAATGAATTGATCAAGATTCTTCAAATTACTGATACAAAGAAGATCGGCGAACAAGGCAAGCGAAGTGCCTATAGTGTAACAAACATAAAGGTGAAAAATTAAATCTCAATTACAAAATTTTCTTTGATATATCATCTAACATTAAAGTATACTTTATGTAAAATTTCCACAATTTGCAAAAATCTCACGAAGATTGAAATTATTTGCCTATGAAATAGCATACACACACTCTAAAGATGGCAAAACGATCATTTTCTCATACTATAAAACTTTTTTTTTATATGAGTGGGTCATCGCTCTATTTTATTGAAAGGTTACCGTCAAAGTTTGCATAAAAATATACATTTTTGGTAAACAAAGACATGGAGCAAATTTAAGACCCACTATACCTTAATAATACACTTTTATGACACAACATTCGCATCCTCTGAGAAATACTTTAAGTCCATTTAGTCAAGGGTCATATCACAAACATGATTTAAATGCCACTATTTATCAGGAGTTGTATAGCGTAGTGGTTAGCGCGTCGGTATCAAATGAAAATGATACTCAGGATTTTTATTGCTAGGGGGTTCGATACCCATGAATACCCCATTAATTTTTAATAACAGTATAATTTTTGCCGGGAAAATTTTCCTCGGACAAGTTTTATCATAATTTCAGGAATTTCAATAAAAAGAAATTTACTAATACTAATTTCACAAATTGAATTCGGTTTTTTACATATCTGAAGCTATAGGCATTTTGCACGCCTTGTTCACCTACTCCTTACATCTATCTCTGATCTGTTACCAAAATAAGGATGTATTCCATAAATAATGTTTTTTCATGTAACTTGTACACACACATTAGTATGTATTGTGGATTAACTCCAAGACATGTGCTCGATATTATAGTTTCAATGGCTACATTTCATTTCCGGAATTTTTTGAAATTTTCATCTTTTATTTCCAACATTTTAAAGTTTTTATCTCCGACATTTTTTAAGTAGTACTTTTCTGCAATGAAAGCAGGATTGAAGACTTCACTTATGAAAAATTTTAATTAATAAATCATGGAGAAATCATTGAAATCCAAATAATGAGTTTTGCTTGAAGCCAAAATAATGATTAAAAAGATTCCCTGAGACACATGTAAGTATTGTGAACTTTCGTCATCTCCTTTTTTAAATGTTCAGATTTAAGTTTGAAATCAGATATGCTAGGATGGAAATTATAAGGCATACAGAAACCAGTCGACGTAAAAACAGGCCCATAGGAAGCAATTTCAGTTGGGGGGGGGGGGGAGGGGGGCAACCAAACACTTTCATTTGGGATGTACTATCAACTACCAAAAATTCCTTGCCTCAAAAGGTCATCAGACATTATTATTAAGTAGGCACAAACATATTGTAGCGAACTTTTCTGTAGTATTCTATATATTGGCAAAATTATTTGGGGGGGGGGGGGGCACGGGCCCCTGTGCTCCCCCGGTTCCTATGGCCATGAAAAAACCATCATCGTTGAAGGGATTCTCTAAAGACAGAAGAAGGTTTTTATGTTTTTAAAAACAAAGACATCACATATGCATGTACATGCAGCACAGGGAAAAATGCTATAAATCTTAATGCTGCCTGTATAAATGTATTGTATTATATGTTTTTATTTATATTTTGAAAACTTAGTTTGAAATTAATTCTTTAAAAATTCTATTTCCACCTATTTGGCTAACATAAAATTGCCAGAAAGATATCCTGCAAATATTCTGGAAATACAAAAAATTGTCGGAAATGAAAAAAAATGCTATGCAAAATACCGGAAATGAAATGCAGTGAAAGAAAAGGTAGAGATTAAGTGAGCAAGCACATAAAATTATACTCTATACACCTAATAAAACCCTTAACCCTGGTAATGTTGATCTAGCATATATTGTGTTCATTTGAGATAATTTCTGTTTTTCAAAAAATCAGATATAGGCTTGTATCTTTTACTTGTTGTTAAGAAGCTGACATATACTTTTTGTCTCAGTGTAAATCCAAGTTATTTCATATCATGGTCTTAAGAATTGGATGAGGTTTAAAGGGGGGGGGGGACAAGTGGAAAAAACAACTTCGAATTTGTTACATGTACGTAGGCGTCTATGATAACCCATTTTAAGAAACATTTGAATAAAAGTAGGGAGACTTTTTTTCAATGGATGGAACTGATCTTCATTGAATGTAAAGATATTAAAATATACCACAGAAGGAACAATCAACTATGTTTATTAAATATTTATATAAATTATAAAATTACATATCACTTCATTTTGTACAAATTTTTAACATCCAGTGATTTAAATACATTAAATGTATTTTCGGGGCTTGCCGGAAAGGCCTGAGAAGATGCCATTCGGGGAAAAAATCTTAAAGAATCTACACGCAACAGCTGTATTAATCTTGCCTTTTTTTAAATTTGGCCTTGAATATTGCCAAAATCACGAAAAATGCTGAATCAGCAGAAATTGCAAAACATGTGTACCTTCCAATGGCTAGCACAAAACTAACTTAAGACTTAAAATTCTTTCATTGCATTATTAAAACACTTTAAATGTGTATCTTTATTACACCAGTAATTGAGAATAATTTTCATGGTATTAAAATTGTATTTTAAGCCTTAAAGATAGGTGAATTTTTGTCCATCAACATGGAAAAAATTGCCGGTTTCTAAGGAAATTTCTTTGGCCGGGTTTCCATGGTAACCATGACTCAAAACATTTTTCATTTTACATACATTGTTCATATTGCAAGAGAAATTTATGAGTGAAAAATCATCGAATTCTGAAAACCTTCATGTATCACTTTCATACAATTTTGTCTGATTTTTATGTGGACTGGTACTTAAGAAGAAATGTACTATGAGAAAAATATAGTGGTTATATGGTAAAATGTGTGTATATTTTGTATTTTTTTTCAACTTAAAGAGGCTTGCTTCTGTAGTCGTCCTGTTATGTTTGTGGTCACAACATATTTCTAAATATACATGACAAAGTTTTCCTTCTTGTGATACATACTATCAATCCATTTAGAATAATTAGCATTGGAATATTTTTAAAAGAATATTTAGCCACACAAATCCTTACAAAAGGGCCACAGACTCTACAAATAAATTTAACAAATTTACAGACCATATAACCGTACTTCTGTTTTAGCAAGAGATTTTTTTCCTGCCTGCATCTACTGCAAAATGGGTTTCAATGGTTTATTAGTTCTCATCAACCAGTCTTAACATCCTGTAGTGGGATTTGATCCCAAACATAAGGATAAACTCCTTACTTTGCAATTAAGTACAAAGTGAGACCTTCATTCTTGTAATTGCGCCACCCAATCTACTTGTCACTGAATTGTTAATTTGAAATAAAAAAGAATTGATTCTTTATGGATAAAAATTGTACTATTAATATTGTTTACTTCAAATGGTCAATCATGTTTTGTATTTTTTTTTTTTATGAATTACACCAAATGATCTTGATCATAAATTAATTACTGATAAACCTTTGAATGACCATCTTGAGCTGTATGTTTTACATTAAAATAAAATTGGAAAAAAAATAAAAAGCAATATAGTCCGTAACACCCCCTCCCCCTCCCCCAACAAAAAATCATGCATTGATTTAATTACAGCTCCTGTCGTTTTTATTTATTATAGTTTGAACACCAATAATGCTTTAATTAGTAGAACTGGAATTTCATTTGGCATGCAGTGAAAGTACACAGTACATTAGACAATTGATCTTGGTATTCTAAATACTCAAACTAAGTGGTGTAAACTATTATAGAAAACCAAATAATAATTTAAAAAAGCCCAAAATTCAATTATACAATTATATTTTCTTGTAGATGATTGTCCGCAATAGAGATGTTTAACGGTATAGTCCGTAGCCCCAGTGCTCACATGAAAATCCTTCCTAGAAGCTAAACTAAAGCTTATTCTTGGTCTTTAGATGGTCTTGGAGTATATTTTGTTATCAAATTTGTTATCAAATTCTGACATGTATTATTTTGTTCTGACAATTCATATTTTACCGGTATTGGGAATTTATAAGAAGTTTTTGTTTTATTTTGCTAAATTTGACAGGATTTTTGTATAAATTGATTTACTATCCAAATGAAAAGATTTATTAAACACATGTGAACTCCTAGATGATAATTTTAACAAACATTTACTGATACAAGCAAATATTCTTCTATGGTCTCTCATTTAATGAAAAATACTCTCTGTATAGTCCGTAGCCCAAGGTCTCAAAATAGTCAATTAAAAAATATCTGACACAGTTTTTCTCTGAGTATTACCAAAAAAGTTTGAAATTTTCATCCCCAAATACAGTTTCTTTAGAAAAATTGAAAGTACTTCAATGTATTTTTTCTTCAAATGTCCAAATATTAAGAGTAGAAAAACTCTCCAAGATTAAGAAATTTACCCATGCCCTTTATATACTGTAACATTTTAATGGAAATGAGTAATGTGATTTATTTTGCTCAGACAATATTTTGTGAAGAGTTTGTATTTGAATTATACTTTTTTGTTCAGTTGAATATGATGAAGATACATGTTATGCCTGAATATGTATAGTCCGTAGCCCTCTTGGGTCTCTGTTAAAGTAAGAGTGAAATCTTTTTAACCGCTTGACAGAAATGGATAGAAATTTCAGACAATCTGCCAAAAGCATGTAGTGTTACATAGAACATACTTGTAATACATTTCATTTAACTTCTTTTTTTGGTTAATCTGCAACCAACATGGGCACTTGATCTTGGCCAAGCCGACTTGTATTTAAAAACTATTGAAATTAAGCAATTTTTTATTTGGGTGATTTTTTTTATAAATAGCCAAAATAGACCAAAATCGTATCCCCGCCAAATAACCAGCTATTCTGGTTTTATTGATTTCTTCCATGTATAGATAATGTATTTTTTGAATACTCTTTTCGTTCTCACAAATATTTAATGTACTGTCTTTAACTCAAAACGAATTGCGCAACATGTACATATTTTCTTTTTATTCACGCTTCTGTGCTATTTTCGTTAAAATTACTTAAAACACTACAACACAGATATGTGCTGAAATCAATCATTATATGTTAAAATGTCAAATAAAAATAGAATGGTATCTTACCTTGAGAAAAACATAACGTCCCAGCTAAAGCCAAGCATAGATGCGTGAATTCGACCATGTGTCTATTTGTAAGTTATTCATACAAACACTGATTAAATAAAAAAAAAAATATATATCAAGGTGTTGGCAAGAGGCACGTTTTAACAACTTGATTCGATGAGTAACGATAGCCCAGAGCTTTCGAACAATAAAACTTCCTTTCCGTTTAATATGCAAAATTATTATAGTATCACAATCGGGACGAGAATAACATATCGTTCTGATTTCTGTGTAATGAGTTGAAGATCAAGAACTGTCTTCCGGTTAACACATGACTGGTGTAGTGTGTTTAGTACAGCACTGTATCGAAGTGTTATCAACGAGATGCATTTTCGCCTTTCTCTTTCTCTCTCTCCATACTTCCGTTATTGGACAATGATACATCATTTAAGTACGTATAATACTCTCTGGTAACCATTTTGAGCAAAACATAAAAAAATGGTTATGATATCTTGAAATTTACCAATACATATCCTCGTTTATAGTTAAGTGTAGCCTCTCTCATTCGATTAAAAAAGAAAAGTACAAGAAAGGCTTGCAAGTTTTTAAATGTTATGAATTATATGCTATACGTTTATTTCAATCTTTATAGTGATTTTTAAAAAATAAAAATACACATTGACCAGACAAAGTGGTTGTACATTTAAGTGGGGAAATTCCGGCTCTAAGTGTATGCCTAAACCGTCCTTCCTCTGTAGTATGACCATTGATAATTGGAGAACAGGAATGGATCTTCAGTGTTTTGACACCTTATCCTTTTCTTGGTGTCGGTTTTCTGCCCTTTCTATTTGACGTACAAGGCCATGTACAGGTGCAATTTTAAAGATTGGCCTTTTTCTCTCTGTAAGCAAATATATACACAAACTTTGTGTTTATATAATTCTTTGTGTTTATAAAAATATATTCAAAATAGAGGAAAAAATATTTATTTAATGATGCAAAGTTTGTTTATACAATTGATTTCATTTCATATGCATTTTCGTAGTTTTTTCAATGAAATATCCTTGGAAGTTTAAAATCCCAGAAAACGTTTTTATTTCAAATCACACCTCCTTTAAGAGATGTCTAATTAAGTCTTTCAAAACCACACAAACTTATAAACAGCATTATCTGTTTAGAGTACACATTTCCTGTAATATCACTCGCCGCATTAACTTTTGTCCGTGGGTCAAGTGAACAACACTAAGAATTTAAATCTCTGTCAAACACATAAAAGAAAATGTGCTTATCAAATAAAATTAATGAATTAATGGAATCGTTTCTTAAATAATATGAAAATAAAATAAATGAAATTGCATCATTTTTAAATTGAATAAACTCGTATACATTTGTAATACCGGTATAGTTGGGACATTTTATTTTTTGCGCTAATAGACAATGATACATTATTTAAGTATAACCACTTTCATTATCATCCTGAACTAGACACAGAAAATAATTATGAGTAATATACTGTTCAATAAGAGGACCATTAAATGTATTGTATATGTTCGTTTGCAGCTAAGTATTATACACATATTAGAATAAACTTAACAAAGAACAGCAAAGTCGTGAGTTATAAATTGTACTCTGTTATCTTTTCACCTGTCATAATATGGGTAAGTCTACCAAAAGATAGTAAGATTTATTGTCCCACTGATGAAAGCGATTATTTTCTACGATAATGACTATTATTCATTAAAGAATTGTCAAATGAAAAGGCAATTTTTCTCAAAGTTTGCCCCATGTTTGATGAAGTTATATACATTTTAATTATAAATATTTTTGTGGATAAATTTTAGTAATAAAGTACATTTTTTAAGTGAACAATGGGATAGGATCCCTATGTATTTATTTTCGGAAAACACACATTGACCAGATAGAGTAAATTTATCAAGGGGGGGGGGGAATCCGGTGTTAAGTGTGTGTCTCAAATTTCTTCATTTGTAAAGGAAGTTTGGTCGCTTGATTAAGAATTGGATTTTGATCGTGGGTCACAGAAGTTAAGACATCTACTCAAATATGTGTTTATGTTTAAGTAAGAATTGAAAAAAGGTCACAGAAGTTAAGACATCTACTCAAACATGTGTTTATGTTTAAGTAAGAATTGAAAACAAGGTTCATGTACAGGTGGATTCTCTTCAAACTCCATCAGTATGAAATACAACAACATCAACAACAGGACCCCCCATCCCCCCAAAAAAAAATAAAATTAAAAAAGAAAGATAAAGTGTTCAGCTAGTATTTATTGTTTGTTTCTTATTTTGAGTACATATTTCATGCATCATGCAGTTTCAAAAAAGGTTTTCTTCCTTAAATTGATTATACAATGGCCAGGAATTTTCTTCTACATGTATTGTGATTTTTTTTCTTCCGTTTTAACTTCGTTATCTTAGTTCCATCGACCGTCAGACGTTAAATACGTTGTATATTTTCTATTTTCGTATATTTACTTTTTCCCGGACAAAAATTCTGTTTTAACTCTGGAATTTTATTTATTTCCCTTTTAAATTGATATATTGCCAGTCAATATTTCAAATTCAAACTTTAAGCATAACAAATCATGTTATATGTGAGCATGTTTGCCTCACCTTTCATTACATAGCTTCACATTGTGAGTATCATTATTATTAAGCAAAAAAGTACTCTCTCTCTCTCAATTTTTTAAAAGGAAATTAATCTTTATGTATAATCAGGTTCCAGGCATAGCTAGAATCTTTACCTTTGTTAGTTTACATTGTAATTGTCAAAATCAATTTCCCTTCCACATCAACATTAAAGAGAGAGGAAGACATAAAATAAATCTGTTTAATCATGTAGTAAAATTCAACTATTAAGCAACTTTCATTCCTGGGGAAAAATTCAATACTATGCTAGAGTAATAAAATATAATATATAAGAGTGTATTGGTTTGGCATACTATTTATAAAACTATTTATAAATTCTCTTAGCTATTTATATAATGGTATGGAGCATTATCATAATACAGGCCCGTAGGAAGCAATTTCAGTTTGGGGGGGGGGGGTGGGGGGGGGCACAGCTATACATTTTCAGTTGAGGGGGCACTATCAACTACTACATATTCCTTGACAAGCATAATAAAAGGTAATCAGACATTTTCATTGAGGGGGCACAAGCATATAATGGCTATGTTTTCTATAGTAAACTATATATCGGCAAAATTATTGGGGGCACGAACCCCCCCCCCCCGTTTCCTAAAGCCATGTAATAGGTATAAAGTGAATTTATTGATCGTTTTATAAATAGGTTGCAAAATCAATAGATTCTGAAGATTTTAATATATCCTATTAGTAAGTAAGATATGTCTGAGAACAAGAATACTGTGTTTCTTCATTTAAAGGAAATACTCTCCGCGTAAATATCACTTGATTTCATATACACAAAGAGGTCGCAATTTTTTTTTATAAAAAATCAATAATATATGAAGTCTTTTATAACACTGAAAAACTTCTGTACATTGTGCGGAACAAAGCACCCCTTGTACAAATTCTAGAACTTCCTTGACTTAATGGCCAGAGAACCTTATGAAACTAATCAAAGCACTAGCATTTGTGAATATTGAGTTATCATTACTCAATTATGACCCTTAATTAAAGACAGTTTAATAATAAAAATATATAATAAACTGTGAGCCTTCTGCCACAATTGTGAAGTTAATGGTCCTAGGGTAAGAAGTTAATGGCCCTAGGGTAAGAAGTTAATGGCCCTAGGGTAAGAGATCTCATGTTAGTGCGGGGCCTTATAGATCACAGAAAGATAAAGCTAAAACCTTCCGCTCTAATTATACAGAAAAACAGGATGTCCTTCTAACAATTGTGAAACTCATGGCCCCTGGTCAGTGATTCTGGGGTTTTGGCGCGACTCATTGTGATCATTTAGTGGAATACAGTAATTCATTAAAAATCTGCTTAGCTGCTCCTGAGTATTTAGCAGGAAACACTATCTGCATGATTATGATGAGCATGAATTTTTTAATTTGTTACATCCACGGGCACTGGGTCAGGGATTCTGGAGTTAGTGCGGGACTGTGTTGATCATACATGTTTAGTGAAAACGCATTAGTTCCTTGTAGAAATGTTCTTTGTTCTTGAGTACTTTACTATTCACTAGATGAAGTCTATATAGTTTTGATGAACAGGGGTGCATAGACATTCATAACCCCAAGGTCAAGGGTTCTAGGACAATGAGCTTGCTATAATGATCACATAGTGAAAATGCATTCATTCTTTGAAAATCTGCTCTTCTGCTCCAGGAGCAGGAAACAACTTCCGAAATACATCGTCCTGGTTCAGGGGTTTTGGAGTTAGGATCGGGTTCAAAAGACCGTGTATTGAAAATGTTTACTTCTCTTTAAAATAAATTATTCCCCTTTGTTATTCATCTGTGATGATTTTTAACAGTTACTGTAAATTATATTTGTACATTTAAAGTTACTGAAAGGAAGGCCAAGGGTATAGGGGATATATGCTGGGTTTAAATGAATATTGTTTACATGAGGCACTTTTGTGGTGCTAAGTTTGGGAGTAGTGATAGACTTTAGTTAGCATTTGAACATACAGACAAGTAATTGAATTTTCTTTCTGGGCTTTTGCTGATTATAGCCAGACTGACAATTTAGTTGATACAAATCGTCCTATTCCTCCATTTGTCGTCTGTCAGCTTATTTTCATATTTTGTTTCATCCTTTCGTTATAAGTTTGCCATTCCGTGGATTCTTTAGGGGTTGTTTTATACGCAAACGACCGTTAAGGTTCATCGACCTTCTGATCAATAATATAAATTTTTCCTTAACACTTATGATTTTTCATGAGAATTCTAATTAATAATTAAAATTCATACAATTTCAGATTACCATGCGGTGCAAAATTTGACAGAAGTGGCCTTTTAACCTGAAAATTTTTTATAGGGATAATATAAATTTCTGCAACTCAGAGTCATCTCCATAATCATAGTATCAATTAACCTTAAGGTCTATTGGCCTACTGTGGTGATTTAGAATTAATCTGATTGGTCCATTGGCCTCCTGTGGTGATTCAAAATAAATCTCATTGGTCTATTGGCGTCCGTGATGATTCAGAATTAATCTGATTGATCCATTGGCCTCCTGTGGTGAATCCGAATTAATCTGATTGGTCCATTGGCCTCCTGAGGTGATTCCGAATTAATCTGATTGGTCCATTGGCCTCCTGTGATTATTCAGAATTAATCAGATTGGACACAGCTTTTTCCATCTCAAAGTGTCCTCTGAAATACAACTCTTGTTGAGTTTTATATGTTTCTTAGGATTAAATGCTCCTTTCATTAGGAACGAATTTTCTCTCCAGTTTTTATTTTGTATAACAAAAACGTAACATAAACATAAACATAAACGTTGTTTTACGTGGAAAAAAGAAGAGGGGTTAATACAGGGGTTAATACATGTATGTGGGAAATTAAAGTATTTCTTCTTGTTTGCATTTAAATGACTATTAATTTTTTTTAAAGTCAATCTACAGCACGCATGTTTAAGTTATCAATAAAATTGATAAATAAACATTTTCAAGGAGATTATAACATGTGTTTACATTATGTTGCATTTTTTTTTTTTTACTAAAAAATTAAAATAAAATAAGACAAAACTTCAAAACTTACATATATCTAACTTAGAAATTCACAATCTCTCAAAACAAAATGTGTTAGAAAGTTGTTTTTAATCAAAACATTTATTTATTAAAACACAACGCAGCTCTGTTAAGGCTGCATAAAGAGGGCGGGGCCTAATTTATACGGGAAATGTCTACTGTGACATCACACAAATATAGCAATTCCTCACAACAGCAGAAAATGAAATAATTTGCGGTTTGAAACTGCATAAGAGTGATGAACTATATCAAAACTTACCACTGCATTCATTTTTGTCGCTAGTTAAATCCCACACAGCAAGATATAAACAAGTCACTGATCGCAATGCACTTGTCGACATGACGTCATCATAGTAAAATTTGACGCATTTAATGCGCAGTGAGAGGCGGATCAAGTAATTTAACCACAGTGAAAAGTGCATTTTATTATTAAACAGAATATTATTTGCAAATCTTAGGTAGACCATTAATACAAATATGAAACCTTTGTTTAGTGCCATTATTTAAAAACTATCGAGAGAATGTATTGAATTAATTCTACCGTGTTTTTGTGTACTGGGTGTGCATGTTTCACGCTGAGGTGCCTCATCAAATCGCGTTTTCGCAAGGGCATACACTTAATAGATCTTGACCATTTTTTAAATATGCATAACGAAAACATTCCTTAACTTGAAATGTGCTACTGCTTTCCTGAAATCGAGAGCATTACTAAATAAATAAATAAAATACATGGTAAAGGTCACACATATTTCGACTAGAGCCAAATAACTTGAAATTTAAACTAATAAAGTGCGAATTCTATTTAAAGCAGCAGCACTTTTCATAAACTACAAGTTATATAGATTCAATTTATTACTGAAATTTTTAATTCTAACTAGGGTATGCCCTTGCGATATTGAAATTTGTTGATGACCTACATACAGTACACACTACATGCTTTTATCACGTGACTGTCAAATAACGTGACCAAACCAAATTCCGTACAGAGCGGGGTATACTGTGTTATTTCAATTAAAATTAAAGTCATGTGATAATATACTAGCTTTGCAAAAATAAATTCAGTTTAAAAAGGTATGTATTTATGCACGATTATATTCCGCTGATTTCTTCGTAGTACGCCTTAACAGTCCTGCGTTAAGAATTGACAGAAATGCCAGAATTTGTAAGCTTTCAACACATACACTCAAGACCCACCAGAAATGGAAGAATAGCGAAATATTTAAGCGCAATCTGACGTCCTTTTAACTGTGACCTTATTGTATTCAATTGTGACGGCAATCAAGGGTACTGTGACTCGTCTGGAACAACGCTGCGTGAAAACGTATGCGCAAGCCAAGTAGATTGGGCCTTTTCAATCATTAATTTATCACACATTTCCCAATAATAAACCACGCCCAAAAAATCATGTACAGCTGTTATTTTTTTTCGTTTTTATAACATGTTATGTAAATAACCCAGAACGATCCTAATTTGCTGGTTATGCTCAAGAAGACTCTGATTGGTTGCTTTACTGCGCGCATTTGGAAGTGAACAAGAAATGGGAATGGGCTCCAATAAGCAGTGTTCGTTAGTAACCAGTTTTTTTTTCAAACTCTCGTTCCTTAATTCTACACAAGTTTCGTGCCCATTGAAAATTCTTTAAAATAATATAGGGCTTTGTTTGAGAAAATCCTGTTGCTTACTCGCACTGATAACGGAAACATAGGTAAGATCACTCCTAAAATAGTTCTCTCTTCCTGTCGTTCTATGTGGAACTGGGTGTCCCAGTGTAAACAAAAGTCAAGATAGAAAAGTAGTAAAAAATAGTGAAGACCCAAACGTGATCAGTGAAGAACAATAGAGAAAGCTTAGTGTTACGAGCATATCGCAAGACAATGTAGACACAAAAGAAATTCTTTACCTGTTACTCTATACCCCCCCCCCCACCCACCCACCCCCGTGAACAATATAGACAGCATGCTGAACAATTCAAATTTTGCTTTTCAAATGCAACAAATGTCAAAAACCTGTAAGATAAATTATACCATTTCACCTTTTTGGATAGAGTATACCATTTCACTTGTAGGACAAATTTTACCATTTCACCTGTAGGATAAAATTATACCATTTCACCTGTAGGATAAATTACACCATTTCACCTGTAGGATAAATTATACCATTTCACCTGTAGGATATTATACCATTTTACTTGTAGGATAAATTATATCATTTCACCTATAGGATAAATTATACCATTTCACGGGTGGGATAAATTATACCATTTACCTGTAGGATAAATCATACCATTTCACCTGTAGGATAAATTATACCATTTCACTGTAGGATAAATTATACCATTTCACTTGTAGGATAAATAATACCATTTCACCTATAGGATAAATTATACCAATTGCACCTGTAGGATAAATTATATCATTTCAGTTATAGGATATATTTTACCACTCCACCTGTAGGATAAATTATACCATTTCACCTGTAGGATAAATAGTACCATTTCACCTGTAGGATAAATTATACCATTTCACCTGTAGGATAAATTATACTATTTCACCTGTAGGATAAATTATACCATTTCACTTGTAGGATTAAGTTAACCATTTCACCTGTAGGATACATACCATCTTTACAGTAGGTACAACAATATCAAAATTGAATACGGTAGAAAAAATAGACAATCTGGCAAAATCACTTGTCAATGAAAATTATGTTCAGAAATTAGATACCCTTGACCAAATTGAGTCCAGGGAAGGTAAATTCGACGAATTAAGTTAAAGAAAAAGTGTTTGAAATGAAATTCGGATCAATATCGCAGTTAAATTAAATATCTGCGATGTTATTCAATATCCAATGACGTATAACCCTGAAATAAACTGCAGTTAACTTTACTACCAAGGAAAATTTCATAGGAAATGATAACTATTATTTGCTTTGATAACCTATAAAATTGTTTTATCACGCTTGTTTCATTACTTTTTATATACACCAAACCAATCTCTTGTCTTTACACGATAAAGGCCTGTTTTATTGGACATTTGAAATAATTTCCCCTCATAAACAGCTGCGCAAAGAAGTTGAAACTGGTAAAAAATATTACATATTAAATCAAAATTACATTGCTAAGGTCAACTTCCCTAATATTTTCCCCTGGATTTAAAAATAATTATGAAATATAAAAGTCCAACTCTGATAAGCATAGTTTATTAGCAAGGATATCCTGCAGTCAACTATCACATGGAAAGAGATTTCATTAAAAAACTGAGCTGTGTCCTAAATTATATAAATTTTCCTCTTCATGTTTCCTGCTTTTAAGTATTTTTATGTCTTCCTCTTTCATCGGGACAAACAGAAATTTCACCCTGTATATGATAATTTCCCCTGTTTATGAAGTAGCAAAAAAGACAAAACATCAGATTATATTTGCGAAAATTTTTTTACTCAGATTAAGGTAAAAAAATTTAATATTAAAAAACAAGTAAAATACATACATGTAAAATACAAAAAAAATATATGATTACATAATGAATGAACTATTACTAAAAAAAAAAAAAAAAAAAAAAAAAAAAAAAAAAAAAAAAAAAAAATGCAAATCACCTTTGAAGGTAACAAATACATAATCACCATAATACGAAAATACAAAGTATGCTTGGCCTTGTAAGTGGTCAAGAGCCCACCAGGAAAGAGAGCTCTTTCCTATCCAACCGATTTTATATTACTTTTGGAATAAGAACATATCAGGAAAATAAATTCTGTTATTTATAGATCTTTTACCAGACTAAATTGAAATTAAAATTTGACTTGGATGGGTCATTGTTATATTTTCCCTTTATAATCTATACAATAGTAAAAAATAGAAATATACGTCTGCACCTTTATGCTATGAGAAGATTCTTTCATAACCAATTAACATAAATCAAAAGTTGCTAGTTGTCAATACAATATTAAAGGTCGCCCGCGTGGCGCAGAGGTTAGAGCGTCTGCTCTAGAGTCGCGGCGTACGGAGTTGATCCTTACGTCGCGGGTTCGCATCCCACTGTGGGACGTGGAAACCGGTCCTTCGGATGAGACCGTATAAACCGAGGTCCCGTGTCGCAGTAGGTGCTGGCACGAAAAAGATCCCTCACTGCTCAATGGTCGTAAGTGCCGAGTATAGGGCAAAATTTGCAGCTCTCCACCGGGAAGTGGTGGCGTCTCCATATGAGTGAAAAATTCTCGAGAGGGACGTTAAACAACATACAAACAAACAAATACAATATTAAAGTCTAACAACTTTAAAACGTAATTACGTATAAGTTAATATGTGATAAATTCATACTTTCATTTATAAACTGTTTTAGATTAAAATTGCTACAGAACTCTTATATTTTACGCATCTTTTAGAAGATAATTGCTGGTGTCCTATAGATGAGCAATAATTCTTGGAATTTTCATTTTCACCCTGGAGGTCAAATGGGGGTCGAAAAACGACGTTTTATTTTACATAAACCTGGTTCCCCGAACAAATGCTGCACTTTACACAGTAGTCATGCTATTTTTTTGCAAGATGATAGGGCATGTCCTACAGATGTGTAATAAAGTTTCCTTTTTCAACAGTGGAATATTTTTTGAAACCCCCTCTCTTAAATTAAAGAAATCTCATTACAATCATTAATTTTAGACTGGAATGTATCATTTGAAATACTAATATAAGAGGCTCATGGTCATATGATTACCTACGCTATGCTAAATTTGTTACATATATAGATATTTCATGTAACTTATAGATGAACTCTTATAGCTTATTTCTTAACAAGATGCAAGAGAGATGGCGAATAATTATAGATGCAAGAGAGATGGCGAATAATTATAGACGCTTCATTTGCTTTAAATACAAAAAAAAAAAAAAAAAATCAAATAATTTCATGTTTACATTACTCCTATATATATAATATTCCTGCAAAAAGTATGCGCCATTTCGATCTGGCTCAAATAAAATCATGCAGAGATTCCTAAATAAGGTATCTTATTTAATTGATTTTTGACCAGTCATTGTTTCCGTTTGAAAACTGAGTCTGCTGTGCTTTCTTTTTGTTGCATTTTTCAGTAATATCCTCATATGCCTACTGAAAAGAGATAATTAACATTAAAGTTTAAAACCATGTATATTTCTTTAATATTTAAAAAAAAAATCAGACTTGAGTCATATGCTGTTATAAACCGTCCTTATTAAATCAACATAATTCATTGCTATCCAAGAGTTGAAACAATTTTTATTTAGGTTCATTCCTGTGTACACGTTTTAAAGTTTTGTTTTAATTATAATGATTTTTTTCCAAAAGCAATCTAAGTTGTGTTTGAAATGCATATAATTTCAATATACTTTGTGTTAAAAATATGACAGAAATCCCCTGTTTACTTGACAAGGTTTAAGGGAATGAATCCATGAATCCAAGCTAGAATTACCTCTCTTATCAGAGGTTAAAGAACCTTTTTGAGTCATTCTCTGTAAGAATCAAAGAATTTAGAAAAAAGTTGGAAATGGTACATCACAGATTTGGCTGATTTTTAGCATGTAATATAGAAACACCATGTATGGAGCATATTTGGGGTCAATTATTAAATTTGAGTCCTTGTTGCAATTATGGTAACCAACTTTTTTAAATTTTTAAGCCCAGTTTTAAGGCCAAAAATGTGGAGCAGCCTACTGAAATTGTACCAACTTCATCTTAAATGTCTGTTTTATACATAATTTTTACTGGATGAATTTCTGCCTAATCTCATGGACTATTTGTTAGAGTAACTACCACAACTAATGATTTGATTCAGTAGTACATGTAGGTCATGAAAAAGTCATCTTTCAGTTAAAAGTGTCATTTTTTTAATTTAACAAATTTGAAAAAAAAAATCCCAATTTTTTGGCATTTTCTTAACATAGTAGCAAGAAAACGCGGGCAATCCATAACAAACAGCAACCAGCATTGGAAAGTTCATTCTATACTCAACAAAATAAAAATTTCAAGAGAGGTATTATTTCTGAAAATTAAATAAAATGAAAACGAAAATGGTTGCTTTGGAGAATTTTGATTAATTTGTAGATTCAGCATTTGGCTCATTTTTTGTACATTATAGCTTTAAAAACAAATAACGCTAATAAACCTTGTCATAACACTTTCATTATTAAATAAATATATTAGTTCATAAATTTAAAGATTTTATGTTGCTATGGCAACCAACTAGTTCAGGAACAATGACTATAATTTTTGACATTATCATTATGCAAAAACTATGGCCTCAGTACATGATGTAAGTTCTTCAATAAAATAGATCACACTTATTATATTTGTCATTTCACTTTCATTAAAAAAATAAATAAAAATACGTCTAAAAATCATGTTGCTACGGTAATCAAATAGTTCTGGAACTTTTTCTTGTAACGGTTGCTATGACCAGTATACAGCAAATATTGTGATAGCTTCATGCATGATTATTTTTCTTTTTCAATAAATAAATCGCATTAATTAAATTTGTATTTCACTTTCATTTAAGTAGAAATTCATAATTTAAAAAAATGGTTGCTATTGCAGCAAATAGAAAGGAAATTCCCTATAATTATTTATATTTTCAATATACAAGATCTTTAGCCTTATTGCATGATTTTTATATTTCTTCAATAAATCACATTAACCTTGCCATTTCACTTACATGAAAATAGACATTCATAATTAAAAAAAAACATTTGTTATGGCAACCAAATAGTTCAATGATGCCTATAATTATTGACGTATCAATATACAAAACCTATAGCCTCAGTGTCTAATTGCACTTCTTATTCATATACTTACTCGGACATATACAGATGAATACTTATACTAACATTTCTGAATAACTGCAGCATAGTTTTTTTAGCACCGTGCTGTTTCCATAGAAACAAGCAATAAGTACCTATATACAATCATGAGCAATCTTTCCACTGCTTATTGAAGCAAGATTTCATCATTGACACATAACATGTTTAAACATGTACTTCTAGTAGGACAAACACATAGTCATAAGTGATCCCCACCCCCCGTCTCCACTTTTTTTTCTTTGAAATAATCTTTGCTGTTCATTGTTAATGCAGCAGCATATGTACGGTGTAAAACCCTGCCACATGTATCTAAAAAAATCTTGTTGAAAAGATGAATTTTGCCCCCCCCCCCCCCCCCGTAGTATACCTTCCCTCTGAAAGAATATAGCATGTCCCTCAAATTTTGCCACAAACAATATGCTAAGGGAGTACGTTATTTATATGTGTCTCTTTTCCTTTCTTCTTTCCATCATTTTACATTTCAGCTCAAATACAATGAAACTGTTGTAGATACAATTGTGAATCACTATAAACATTAATATTGACAATCACCATTCATTATATAATTTAAATTTTTTTGTGCTTCTGATCTTCCTTATTCAGGCACAATACCAAGATTTGTGTTAGGGGAAGTGCTTTTAGGTGGAAAGCAGTCTACAGACCACCACCGTTCTTATAAATCCAAAACACTGTCCGTAGTCCGTAGGGGTGCCCCTAGGAGTGAACTCCCTGTAAGCTTTTGAAATTGGAATAAACAGAGAACCTCATTTTGACTTAAAGTGATTCAAAGTGAGTTTAATTTTACCTATTTTTCTGTGCTTTAAGTTGGGGACACTTTAGTGTGAACCTACCACCCCCATCCCCCCCCCCCAAATTGAAATTTTAAAAAAGGCCTTTATCAATTAACATTACTATTTATTTTCAGATTCACTTTACCTAAAACTATTTGGAAAGCTTCTTTAAAATATTTTCCGGAAAATAAAGTCTGTAATAAATGAAATAATGAGATGTTCTCATAAAATATGACATAAAAAATCAAAATATAAATAAATATGGCTCTTTTTCTGCTATTCTTTGTGCACATAAATCTATGAATCAAGATTTCAAAAAAAGACATTTTACATATCCTCAACATCAGGATGCATACATCCCCACCTTATCATATTGGTTGATATTGTTTCAGTAAAGTATACACATTGTATATTGGCTAAGATTTAACTGATTTTTAGGTATAATGATAAAAAATATTAATGTATAAATAATTTTCTTACTTTGTTGCAATTTAATAATCCGATAAGAGATAAATTTTAAAATTCTTACAATTATATGCATTAAGTTCCTAAATGAAAGGGCACATGACATCCCCCCTTCAAAATTTAACAGTTTAATGATATCAGAATAAACAGAGAAGTGTATTTTTAATTCAATGTGAGGGTTTTATAAAAGCTTGATTAGTGAAGCATTGGATGACAGTCACCTGAGTATCATGAGTTTCTAAAGCTATTACCATTTTAGTACCATAAGAACTGGATCTCTGGTATCACAAAAATACTTTTGAGAGAATTGATTATAATCATCTTCATGCGGCTTTCAACCTAGAAGTCTATGCACACTGTATAATAGATTTCAATACATGGCCAACTTAGCCCTACCATTGGGCTTGAGCGCTGGATACAGGTGACAAAGATTTTGAAGTTGTAGGAAAGGAGCTTAGAACTCATTTTAATGACCAATGGCCCAATACTCTGTTCAATTGCTGGGATCATGAGCCATAAATTTTACAGTTTTGGTAAAGGTTTACATGTGTGCAATGTGTACATGAGTAAATAAGATTTTTGAATGTACAATGCATTTTCAATTACGACCAATTAAATCCCACCCTGGGGTGTGAACCATGGACTTATATTTTTAGAGGGCATCATGTTTATTATAACCATGTAAAACGTTTGCTTGTTGATGCCCATCATGTAATTTATATTCAATATATGACCAACTCTGACCACCGTGAGGCCTTAAAACATGGACCCAGTTGAATTCGTTTCCACAGTTTTGACAGAAGATTGAGTACAAATTATAATTACGCAGGAATGTTAAGGCAGTACCCAGATCATATTTTGGCGAATTTAGACTTTTTTCGTAAAATGTAACATTGATAAATCGGAAAAGCCATAGATAAAACATTTACTATTATTATCCCTTGTATAGACGTCACTGAGTCTTAGGCTAAAAGAAGCACTCCACTACGACGTCATCACGTGACGTCTATAAATAGAAAAAAAATGCCTTAATGAAAATGTGAAAACTTCAACACAACCCCGGGGATAATTCATTTCTTTTAGTGAATATAACTATGTTAAAACATCACTGGGCCATGAAAAGTGCTACTAGAATCCTATTCTCCCGACACAGAAAAAAATATTCCTAAGTTTCGAATTAAACCTTACCAAAATTTTATACATACGATCAAAGAATTGTTATTTTCAAGTACTATAGAATACAAGCTTTCGATACACACAAAAAGTATGTTTCAAAGTTTGCGGCGTAGTGTTGAACTTTTACATCTTAATTATTATAGAACGACAGAGGAAAGGCTGATCGAGATTTTAAAGCACTTGCTGTGTTCATTATAAAAAAAAAACATGATCAGAATATATCAGCGTATCTGATTCTTAATATTCAATTCCTTATGAATCACACATACATGTAACATTCACGGTAAATGCTTTAAAACCCCCATTTCATTTATTTGTTTACATGAATTCTCGTCGCGTTTAATTCACTCGGAAAATATCTGATCAATAATTATGATTAATTAATAATTAATGACGTCATGGCTTTAGTATTTAACCCCTGTGCTAAATACCTAACTATTTAAACCACCCAAAAACTAATTAGTTTATATTATGTTTTTGAATAATTCCATTCATTTCTTGGACCAGAAAATAAACTTTAAATAAAGATATTAAGAAATAATTATTTCTAGAGTTCACGTCATACAGTTTACTATGACGTCATATTGTAAAGGCAAGTAGGATATCTCTGGATGTAGCCTTAACATACCCGCGTAAGCAAAACATTTGCCTGGTAGATGTCAAATTGGAAATAAGAAAAATTTTGAAGATTCCTTAAAAACGTTTTGCTTCATCCATTCTCATTTGACCCAAGGGTGTCAGAGTCCATGATAATTGGCAATTAATTTTTTTAAATACGATTTAATATACATAGTTTACATGTATGAAATATATGTATATTATTTTTATCCATTTATAATATGCTCAAGCACCAAAATTGGTTGAAATTGGTCTAGCTGTTCTGGGGTAGAAGCTGAAAATGTTTAACCGTTTAGGTTTGAGGAAGTTGATGACGGAACAATGGAAACAGCACGACGCACCTGAGTGCCTCAGGCGTTTTTGTTGTTGAACAAACAAAACCTATCTATTATATAATTAATTTATATGTTTTAAAAATTAAGAAGATCAAGAAATTTTTGTTGTTCTCCTTTTGTTAAGCTTTCTTTTGTTGTAAATAATGTTTCTACATTCAAAAATGATCAACAGAGATTTATTGTCCAAAAATAAATTAATGATAATTGCATTTAAATTTTTTTTTTTTTTTACTTTTTTTCACATCAATATCAGGTTCAGCATGTGAAACATTTCATCAGTTTCTTCAATAAAAAATGTTCTATCTCCATTAGCATTTTAATTCTAAATAAACAACATAAAAATATTAGACGAAAATTTCTATCTCCATTTTCAATGTCAATTTTTTTCATATTTCTGCTCAAATTTACTGAATATTAACTTTATTTAGCCGTAGATTAGCATATTTTAAGTATTTATGCCTTATTTCAAAATCCAAAAGGCTATGAGTAAAAATATTTTGATCCCTAAACTTTAGCTTAACTTCCCAAAATTTGCAAAATCCTGATAGAACATTATAATTCTCAGGCGACGATATACACTACAGATATGCTTTAGGTAACTAGGTTAACATGATTTTCTTCAACAGATAGTTTAAAAATATGATTAGATATTCATAGACATTAAAATATTGATCAAATTAGATTCATATAGTTATTATGTTTTGGATACTTTAATGTTTCTTTCATATAGATAGTCTTACCGTGTTATTAATTAACTTATTACAAAACGTGTGAGGCCGAGTTTAAGTAAATATTGAGGAAAGTAAACATTTTCACTGGTACTTGCCTAGTGTTCTTCTTACTGCCAAGTATCTTTCTATATGACCTTATTATTCCAATCAACTCGTGACTCTTAAGTCCAGGTAAATGATGTACTTTTTTGAACACTTTTTTTTGCAATTATGCATATTATGTCACCTAGGTAGGACTTAAATAGGTGCAATCCATTTTCATGTTTATCACCACTATTCGCATACATGTATATTTCTCAGACACAGTAAGGCCTGAACAAACATTTAACTATGGGTAATATAAAAAAAACCCACACAAGTTGGGTTAAAAAAAAAAAAAAAACCATGAAAATATCCAAAACAGACAGAATCTACTCCTCAAAGTCATGTCCTGCTCTCTTCTTTCACTTTCATTTTCTTTGATTTTAGCAGAAGATTTCCAAAAGGGGAAATAACTCTTGACAAAAATGTGTGTAAATTTAAATATTTCTACAAACTTTAAAAATCAGTTAATTTTCTTAAAATAAATAATAACTCTCCAATTTTTGATATATTCTTTATTATTTTTTAGGGTAAAATTCAGAGCATCAAAATATTCCACCAGTGCCTACGATTTTGTGCACACTTCTATGTATTCCCCACCTTTTATTAAAAGCAATTTTTGATATAATTTGGCATTTATCGGCAGATCCAAGATTTTTTTTTTGTAACTTTCGTGTATGGAATAAACAAATGACAAATTAGTTTTAAGAAAAAAATAATAATAGTCACCTACATTAATTAAATTTACATTAATGGGTTGAAATAAAATTTATAGGTATTTTCCATCAATGTGCGAAAATAGGTAATCTGTTGCCATGGAAACAAGACCAATTGATCATTTTCAATAATATTTTTTTTTATAAAATAGGCTTATAATGTAAATATTGTACAAAGTTTCAACAAAAAAGACGAGAGTCGATTTCCATCCATTTTGATGCTTACAGAGATTTACGCTTAAGAGACGTATAAAATTTACTTTGATGAGGTTTCAACTCTGCATATTGGTTTTCAGTATGGCCTCTGAAAGTCGGAAGATCTGTCATTGATCGTGTTTGCTCTGTGTTCTCAGTACCTTCCTCCATGTTGTCAAGGTTTAGGAAATCCATGGTTCTAAGGTGAGCTGGTTGTGGTGGCTGAACCATTAAGCCTAATCGTATTCCTGCGACATAAGAAAAATATGTAATGAAAATATTTCTTTAACAGAAGCGTTTAAATCATACGTGACGAAACATGAAGACATCAGTTCTCTGAGAAGCCATTCTTTTTATGAACTTCACTGCTCGTTCATTTTCAAGCTTTTTCAAAGTATTATGAAGGAGTTGTAACAATTTCACAGTAAGCAAAATTGAATATATTCATGTTCAAACTTTCATAATTTTTCAGACACAGCTACGGTACAATTTCATAGGACATTTCAGAAGATTATTTTTATCCTTTCAAGTTGAGTTTACGTGCTATTTAATTATTTTCACTTGATGTGAAATGCTTCTGTTTGTTAAATCTATCCACCTTTGTATCAAAAGATATCTTAAAGTTGCTCTGCTCATTTTTTTTCTGCTTTTTTGATTTTCTTTCAAGATAATTTTAATTTAGGAAAATGGACCACATGCAATATTTATGCAATAAACCTGCAGCTGCGCATTAGGAACTTTGGCTGCTCATGATAACATTGCCCCTCGCAGCGATAAATGACCCTTGCCATTGTTACTCCTCTATTACGTAATTTATTTATTTATTTATTTTTTTTTTTTTTTTGCCTTTTGCTTGTGTTGAATAAAAAACTCAAACAAAAGGCCCAAGGGCCTTAACGAGGTTTGCTCCTGAGCTTTTGAGCAGATTTTTATCTTAACCTATATTTCAAAAAATTCTGCATAATGTTTTAATTCTTACAATAAATTTGGGATTCTACAATGCCAATTCAACTATATTCAGTTAAAATTCCATGATTTAATTCCATACCAAAAGCACTAAGTGAAGAACTATATTTTGTGGCGGAAGGTTTTTTTTTTAGAAGAAAATGATCATTTTTTTCTCTTTATTAGTATTTAAAGTATGTTAAGTTTTGATTCCTATTTTTACATGCAGTCTGCACACAGTTATTTTGTGCAGTGAACTGTTTTACTGGTAATAAATTATATATTTAATAAAATGTCATGAATTCTATCATAATATTTGATAAATAAAGTAAATATATTGTCAAAATCAAGAAAAAAAATTGCATTATTTTAAGCTTATAATTGGCACTATTTCAGTAATATCTAAAAATTAACATCACAGATTCCCACTTTTAATTTTCTTGTCTTAATATATAAGAAACTTTTAGCCATTCTTCTTAAATTCAGTAAAATGTCATTACTTTTAAATGATTTTTTTGCTTGTTGAATTTTTAATGCCAGAAAAAGAATTTTTTTGAGTGCAAAAAGGTCAAATAATTGAACATGCGGAGTAATTTGAAAATTTTTTCGTTGTTAGAAATTTTAATGTGTCTATTCAAGATGAAATAAGACTGTGTTTGTTCATATAATTTATTTGAATAAATAATATTGGAGGAAAAACTTTAAAAACTGATTTAGGTGTAAAATGTTTTTACAGTACAAAAAGACCAAACTAAATGTTCTGTAGCACCAAAATAAGCGCATTGACCCCCATATTTTGTTTTGATTTTTCATTAAGCTATGTGTATAAATTCTAAAAATATACTTGATAAAAAATTCTCATTACCTCCAACCTCCTTAACGATCACCTGAGTATAATACAAAAATATAGAAGTTAAATAAACTGATAGATGAAGCTTTGTTGCCCTAAAGCAAGAGAAGTAGGAAGATCAAGATAAAAAAATAATTAGTCTAATATTCAGCAACAGCTCCTAAATTAAGATGGCTTCATGGCAGGTACCATGAAATTTCCATTTTTTGTTCCCCTTTACCCATAGATTCTATATGCCAAAATTGGTTGAAATTGATTGAGCGGTTTCAGAGAAGAAGATGAAAATATTCAAATATTAACGCACTTCGCACGACGCCGGACGAAAATACAGATAACAATAGGTCACCTGAGTTTACTCAGGTAACCTTAAAAGCTAACTCTTAGATACATAAAACCAAATGTAATATAGACATCAAACTTTGAATTGAAAATGATATGTCAAATGAATTCAAAATATGATGGTTTTTGTTTTTGTTTTTTTCTATTCATATCTTTTACTTCTTAACGTGTTTTAGTTCGCTGTGCCGTTTTAATGGTCTTTTAAAGGTATTTTGAAATTAAAGTTCAAAGTTCCCAATTTTCATTCCTTCGAATTGCAGTGGGTCTGGTGACTTAGGGTACATTTTGTAAACTTTCTGTATATTTTTTTTAAAGATTTTAATCCTTTTTAAATTTCTTTTCCATGAAGTATGATTTTTGAAAGTAAAATATGTTAAAATAAAATATATAAAATGAGAAATAGGACAAGTATTTTTTCTTCGAACAATTACCTTGCCAGTCATATGCTGAATTTGCTATTTTGATATAAAATCACAAAGAACATGATAGTCAAAGAAAATTAAAAATCTAAAAGATTAACATATTATGGTCAGGTGAGAGATTAAAAGATTTATATAGATTTACCTCGATGAAGTGCGAACTTATAAACAATAAAGTTCATCAGCAAGAAAACAGATAAACCAGCGACGACTCCAACAACAATCCAGATCTCCTTGGCAAGGGGTTCTCTAGAATCGATACTTACACCTGTAAAATTTTATATGTCATCTGAGTGAAAAATATTGTTTTTTCGTTAAATATATTTCAATTCATGCTTTTATTATATACCCAACTGTTTGTCACTCAGTTTTACTGTTGAATTTATGCAATCAAGTGACGATGTGATCCGACGTTCTGGATCACCACACTGTGGTTTTCTAAATCCATATCATCCCTCTTTGAAACTGATGACGTAGTACACATATAAATGACGTTTTTATTCTCGCGCATCAAAAAGTTCCTTGACAAAATGGTTTGTTCAATAGATAAAAGTTATGTAATTGATCCTTAAAGTTTCCTTTTATTATATTTTGCTAGTTATAAAGAGGTATATAATAAATCTATCATTATAACAGTAACTTGATCCGAAGAGCTGTATTACGTCTCGTTGACAGGCGCTTGGCGTCTCGTTTGATCTGATGATCCGCGCCTGTCAACTTGACGTGATACGGCTCTTCGGAATCAAGTTACCGTTATGATAATATATATATATATATATATATATATATATATATATATATATATATATATATATATATATATATATATATATATCAGTCCAAAAACTGATGACTGCTTTAATATCATTTTGATGGCAGATCTAAAAACCTGGTTCATAAAGCCAAGTGTGATTTCCTGGATATGTGATTCTGTGAACAGGGCGTAAAACACGGATCTCGGAAATTCCACAGGCTAAGTATAAAATTCCAGGTTCATATAGTCAAGGGTGTTCCCTAAAACGGCTTGAAATTATGCGTAAAATTTTAATTTTCAATAATGCCTTCTGATTTTTAGAAATCATCTATTGAAATAAAAATGATCTTTTCCGAGAATTTATACTGATGTCTCACTTTATTAGAAAAATTGCAGATAGAAACATGCTTTTTTTTTTAAATTTGATTTGAAATTACGTAGTCGATATTTTGCAAATACTTAGAAAAACTGTATATTACTTAATCAACAAAAGCATCATGATTACAAGTATTCTTATCCTTTTTTTCAATTCTGGATCTTTTTTGAAATACGCTTAGATACGTTAGGAAAATTCAATCTATTCAAAGACTATGTTACATATATGTTTTACGTAATAACATATATTTAAGAAAAAAATATGGTGTAGGTTTTCGTATAACAACCTTTATATTGCGCTTGAATATGTTACAATTGTTTTAATATTTTTCACCATATAATATGAACAATAGATGACATGTGATTAATTCATCGGAATAGATTAAATCCGTTTTCATGACGTCATATATCATAACATATCGTAAATGTTTAAACGTTATCATTTAGAAAACATATATATATATATATATATATATCAATTCTGAACAACTATTCATTTTTTCAATGCATTTCGTATATGAAAAACAATATGTCCATTTTTTCTATGATTTCTAAGCTCACAATTACAAACAATTTATTTGTTAATAAATGTGGCATTCTAGGTTTCTCAAAGCAATATTGTAATCAAGGCGATTTGCCTCTGTATTAATTTGTTGTACCATCGTTGAATACAATTGTTTGATGGATTGCCTGACCAAAAACACGTATGTTCACGGATAAAGTAATTTATAAAACAAACCATCTATATGCCTAAATGATGCTACTCGTTCTCCTTATCCTTGAACTGCTGGTGTTCTGAACGTGGCATAGACTTCATTTTCTTTTATAACAACGTAACAAGAAGATTACAAACAGCCGTGACATCTGTTTAAATTTCTAATCTGTATTTTTTTTTCATAAAAACGATATTTTTAATTGGTTTTTGCAGTCCATTTAATATTGAATCGTAGATTTGTATTGTTACAATGGATCTTTGAGTTTGATTCGTTATCTCCATATCTCTTGGTCGAAACGATGACGGCAAATACCATCTATCATATAGTCGAATGCTGATTGACGTTCTTCATACTAATTGTTAGGCCATTATTTGAACTGTGAATTGTCTAAGGATTTTTCCGTTAAACTTGATCATGACAAGGAGCACACGGCGGGTGTAATCGGTTCACTCCTCCATGGTACCTGATCCCACCTCTGATGTATTTAGATGCCTGTGTTTGATCTGCTTCCGATCTGTATTGTTTCAATGAACTTTTGAGCTTGATTACTGCTCGTTATCTCTCCATATTTCATAACTAAATAATTCATATAACGATTAAATAAAAGTGAAATTAACTTACCCCCACTTTAAATCGTACTTACAATGCTTATTGAGGTTAATTTTTCCTTTAATTTAATTAAATTTTCATTTTGCTTGAAATATTTCTATCAGTGAAATATTGTCAAACTTGTAATTATTTTTACACAGACAAAATATACTACGTTTTTATCTTTGATGTACACATATAATGGAGGATTATTTAGTGGTTGACATGATACCAATATTATAAACCAGCAAATAGTCACCTTGTACTGTGACGTTTACTTCTGCAGGGCTTGAAGAACAACTGATTCTATTACAACTCTCCAGTCGATACCAGTACTGCAGTCCTGAGGTTAAAGGTCCAAGGTCATAGTATCCAATATTACCTTCACCAGGGTCTGTCACATTATTAACAACTCTCCAGTCGGGCCCCTCTTTGCTGGACAAGATAAAGATTTGTTCTAGTCCTCCATTAAAGTCTGATATCCAGGTTAGGTTGATGTATCCACTAGCGTAGGAATACCATGAAAAGTTCAAAGGTGGTTGGGGTTTATCTGACATAGTAACGTGAAGAAAAATATTAAGGTAAGTAAAGTTCTATACACCATATTCTAGTAAACGCCTTGTTAATAAAACCAGACGGCGCTAGTTATGTTAATAAGTTTAAATCCATGTTCATTGATTATTTTAAAAAATAAAACCTTCGGCTTTGATTGTTATATCAGCTATGACTTTTTCTTTATACATCAGTGAATAGCTTCCGAAAGACCTCCGATCAGGAACAGGGATGGTGCTATTGATCCAGTGTTTGTAGATTACTTTATCTCTTTGTGAAACTTTAATCGATATAGACTCAGATGAAGGTCCAGACCAAGCGAACCCTGATGTAGATGATAGGGGATTCGCAACAACTGGTAAACTTACAACAACTTTTACATCCGGACCACTTCTTGATCCATAGATGTTTTTCACTAAAGTAAATTCATCAAGTCGAGGATCACCTACAATGCCATAATAGTATGTCGCTAATAAGTGAACTCTACAAAACTATGAAAAGCGTCTATAATGAAAATATGACGTCCTGAATTGTGAGAGATATTACACTTTTTTATTCATTCGTATCGTCAATTTACTTCAGTTTAAAAGGCCTTTTATCAATACCTTCTAATTTCTTTTGGATATTTGCACTTGAAAAATCCGAATTGAAGAAATGGTGAGCATTTAGAATATATATATATATATATATATATATATATATATATATATATATATATATATATATATATATATATATATATATAATTTCATTTACTTACATAGTACATTAATACTGAATGACTGATTCCGTCTCCCAAACTCAGTCGATTTTCCGACACATTCGAAAGTTCCTGTGTCAGAACACTGAGCCATTCTGATCAATGTGTAGTTTAACCAGTGATGTCCACTTTGTATAAGGATCTGGCTCCCAGTAAGTATTCGAAGGGTGACTTCTGGAATAGGATTACCATCGACGAAACACGACAGAAGAACTGGAGTTGTTTCATTAATGGTTGATGCATTTTTAGGTTTGCCATTAATATATACCCTTGGGTCCAATAAATCTGATAAAAAATAGTCCAGTGAATACCAATTTGTTGTCGATTAAAAGATTTACAATTCAGTTGTAAGCTTACATTTATTTCAGAATTAAAGTTCAAGTCAGTGGTTGGTTTATTTTTTAAAGATGTTCATTATTAAATCAGCTGAATAGATCAATGGTTTAAAGACACGTGTGTTATAGAAACATAAGATATTTTATTCACGAATGTTTTTTTTTAATGTTTAAGATTAATTAATTCCCAGAAAAGTTGAAAATTTCAAATGCAGGTACATTAAATGCAAAATGATTTTGCTGTTTCTTTCGAATACAGCTTAATAATTTCATTTTTTAGACACGTCAAATTGGCAATCATATAGGACACTTATAATGCAAGAAATGAAATACCGAAAGTTTTTATCTAAATTTTTACCGATTGCTCCTAGATTCATAACCATTTACTTGTATGAGTGTGAAAAAATAGACTTTATTTATATATCATTTTCCCAATGATTTTATACCAGATGTTTACTTTTATGTTTTAAAGTACACGATTTAACATTCATATCAAATGTGCCATATTATTCATACATCATTTAAAATGAAAAAGCAAATTAAAAATTATTTAGGATCTTAAGGCTATAAATGTGTGATTGTAATCAGTGTTATAATAATTTTTTTTTTTATAAGAACTAAAAGAACAGATGAAAAGTTGCCCTGGGGGAAATGGTTTACAGCTGAATTTTTTACAATGTAGTAAAGTTTTCCTTTTCAACACTTGGTTGCACATCCACTTACATTGAATGTTTAACTTAATATTTGATACAGAGCGACCTTCAGTTCCGTTAACTAAACATCGAATCAATGCCATATTGGCTTTGTTTGCTGTTTGTTGTGGTAAATAAATTGAAGATATGCCAATGGTTGTAGCGTTTCTAAGTTCACCAGTAGGACTTTTGTATTTCCATTGTAAGGTACAAGGTGGATAACAAACAGCTGAGCAATTGTACGGACCAAATGTTTCCCCTTCATGAACATCTAAACCCTCATCAGGCGGTCGTGGAATTATTGTTATACTTTCTGGACCATCTGTGAAGAGAATTAAATATATATGGTTTCTATTAACATCTTACGTCACAAGGTTATTTTGGGAAATCATAAATATCGAACGGCATATCCTTGTGAGTACAATTAATGTAGGTTATTTGTAAGGACTGTAAAGTAGATAATTTATTTGATTTAAAAAAAAAAATGAAAATTTCTAACATTTTAATTGAAGGTGGAGACTCTGGTTACATGACAGGATAGAGTCGGTTGTAGATTCAATAAATTATTGAAATTATCAGTACTAGTTCATTTTTTTTTTCTTTAGCTTTTCCATATCCAATGCCAAAAAAAAAAAACAAAGTTTCACCCTTAATGTAAATAATTAAATAGGTTCATCCACTATTCTTTTTTTCCTACACTGCATGTCATATCGAATGTGCCATATTATTCATACATCAGTTAAAATGAAAAAGCAAATTAAATATTATTTAGGATCTTAAGGCTATAAATGTGTGATTGAAATAAGTGTTATCATGATGATTTTTTATGTTATAAGAGCTTAAAGAACAGAAGGAAAGAAACAATCGGAAAATGGTTTACAGCTGAATTTTTTACAATGTAGTAAAGTTTTCCTTTTCAACACATGGTTGCATCACCCACTTACATTGAATGTTTAACTTAATATTTGATACAGAGCGACCTTCAGTTCCGTTAACTAAACATCGAATCAATGCCATATTGGCTCTGTTTGCTGTTTGCTGTGGTAATAGAGTTGAAGACAGGCCAATGGATGAAGCATTTCTAAATTCGCCTAACGGACTTTTGAATTGCCATTGTAAGGTACAAGGTGGATAACAATCAGCTGAGCAGGTGTACGGACCAAATGTTTCCCCTTCAGGAACATCTAAACCCCTATCAGGCGGCTGTGGAATTATTGTTATACTTCCTGGACCATCTGTGAAGAGAACAAAATATATATGTTTTCCATTAACATCTTATGTCACATGATTATTTTGGGAACTCATAAATATCGAACGGCATATCCTAGTGAAGGCAATTAGTGTAGGTTACTTGTAAGGCACCTGGTTTACACTGTAAAGTAGATAATTTATTTGATTTTTAAAAAGAAATATAAATTTCTAACATTTAAATTAAAGGTGGAGACTCTGGTTACATGACAGGATAGAGTCGGTTGTAGATTCAATACATTATTGAAATTATCAGTACTAGTTCAATTTTTTTCTTTAGCTTTTCAATATCCAATGCCAAAAAAAAAAACAAAGTTTCACCCTTAATGTTAATAATTAAATATCTTAATCCACGATCCTTTTTCCCTACACTGCATGTCATATCGAATGTGCCATATTATTCATATATCAGTTAAAATGTAAAAGCAAATTAAATATTATTTAGGATCTTAAGGCTATAAATGTGTGATTAAAATAAGTGTTATCATGATGATTTTTTATGTTATAAGAGCTTAAAGAACAAGAAGAGAAACAATCGGAAAATGGTTTACAGCTGATTTTTTTTTTACAAAATTGTAAAGATATCCTTTTCTACACATGGTTGCACATCCACTTGCATTGAATGTTTAACTTAATATTTGACACAGAGCGACCATCAGTTCCGTTAACTAAACATCGAATCAATGCCATTTTGGCTCTGTTTGCTGTTTGCTGTGGTAATAGAGTTGAAGATATGCCAATGGATGTAGCGTCTCTAAGTTCACCGGTAGGACTTTTGTACTTCCATTGTAAGGTACAAGGTGGATAACAATCAGCTGAGCAGGTGTATGGACCAAATGTTTCCCCTTCATGGACATATATACCCCCATCAGTCGGCTGTGGAATTATTGTTATACTTCCTGGACCATCTGTGAAGAGAATAAAATGTTTATGTTTTCCATTATCACCTTATGTCACAAGGTTATTTTGGGAAATCATAAATATCCTATAGCATATCCTAGTGAGTGCAATTAATGTGCAATTAATGCAGGTTATTTGTAAGGCATCTGGTTCACACTGTAAAGTAGATAATTTATTTGAATTTTAATTAAAGTTGGAGACTCTGTTCACATGACAGGATAGAGTCGGCTATAGATTCAATACATTATTGAAATTATCAGTACTTGTTCAATTTTTTTCTTTAGCTTTTCAATATCCAATGCCAAAAAAAACAAAGTTTCACACTTAATGTAAATAATTAAATATGTTAATCCGCGATCCTTTTTCCCTACACTGCATGTCCTACAATTCAATAGTGCATCAGTGTTTTGCAACTAGAACAAGAATATGTTGATTAAAAGCTGAGTTAATCATATTTAATATTCTATCTCATGTAATATAAAAATCATATAATAGGTAAGCATCTCCTGTTTTCCGGTCACACCAACCGTAAACAAAATATATTGATCAGGTACTTGTAGATGAAAAAATCAGTAAATAAATTCAGTATAATAATAATGGTCTTACAATTGGTATGAGGCATGTCAATTAAAATACAATCAATTGATAGATTGTTTTTTCAAACAAGGTTATTTAAAGTCCATAAAATTTGGATAATTTGTTTATACTGATTTTTTTAAGTTTAGGAATCCAGTATAAAGATGGTGAGCATATGATTTTTACTCCCAACCTCTGCTTTTTTAAAATCATGAAAATCTTTTAGAGAGGTCTGGAAACGCATTGTTCCTGGTACATATATTTAAGGAAAAAACTATAGTAATTTCCTACTTGCTGCAAATTTATTTATATAACAGGCTCTACCCTGTAACCTATGAAAAGGGGCAACCAAGACGACGCGTCTGGAACTTAAATCCCAATAACAGAGTAGGGGTGTTTATAAAGAGGAAGGGATAGCCCTGCTTTATGTAGTTATAATTTATAAACTGAACTGTCTACGGATTTTTCCGTTTTTCCTCCGATCATTACAAGGAGCGCACGGCGGGTGTGTCCGGTCGGCAGGGGATGCCCACTGCTCCATTGCACCTGATCCCTCCTCTAAATTTAGCTCTGCTCCAAATATGTATCGTTTCATTGGACTTAAGAGATTGAATACTGTTCGTTATCTTCATATTTCATTTGTTAAAATTTTAAAAGAAACACAGGAATAAATCAGACTTTTCATTTAAAAGTCAAAGTGGCAGATACACATCAGCGATTTATCAGCCACAATTCTGGCACATTTCAGTCTTCATTTGGCGGACACATTTCAGTTATCCTTCAGTGGCCTTTCCATCCCCTTTCAGTTGCCTTTCAGTGACAATTGGTTGCCTTTAAATGGCTTTTTGGTTGCATTTCAGTGGCCTTTCTGTTAGATTTTTTTCATCGTATTTACATGATACATGTATAAAGTATCTATTTTTGAAATATATTATCAGATTAGTCTTGTCTTCAATTTCCTTGTTTAATATTTATTGTTGTAAGAATATTCAGGAAGAAATTAATACACTGAGCTGGTTTTTGCTAGATGTTAAATAATTTCTGTATTATTTACCAAGTTTTTTTTAATAAAAGAATAATCATAAAATATGTGTCTAAATATATATTATGATCATGTTTCAGACTACAATTCACCATTTAAAACGAATATGCACTCATGAAGTACTAGTATCTGCAACGTTATTCTTGACACGATACACGATAGGAATGGATACAGGCACATGATTGGGTAAACGGCACACCTCCTAACCTTATTAGCAATACTCAGAAGATATCGGAAAAACTCATCGTGAAATATGAAAATTTCCGTTAATGTCCGAATAGCTTTCATCACGAGATTTCCATGAGATGAACATGCGTGACGTGAAAATCGAGAGAAATTTTCAACTTGAAGAGAGAGATTATGTTTTTCAACGTACAAATGTTTAAAATTGAAAGAAGTTGAAAAAAAAATATTGCTTTAAATGAAGACTGAAAATTTGGAAGAGATATTTCACTCTGTTATGTTGTAATGTACATGAAAGTGTCAAAACAGCACCCCTCGATTTTGTAAACATTATTACTCTTGCAAGGGAGTAGCATTGTTGGTTAAGATTAACATTGATAGCGATCAAAAACGCTCGGAAATAGACACCAATGTATTTTTCGGATATCTGTTGCAAAAAAATGGCAAGATATTTAAAGGCAAGTTTGTTAAATGCTATTAGTGCATTCTTTCAATTGAAGGGTATATGTAGATATGCTACAGTCCGTTTCTACACAAAAAAGCATGTAGACTAAGAAGTATTCAAAACCATAAAAATTATTATTCATGATTTAGTACAAATACTTTTGTATTCTTTAATCTATCAAAATATCACCAGTCACTTGCATCTCATCGGACTGTAAATAAATGTAGAGTGTTTGCCGATTGAAAAAAGTTTACGTATTGGCACATTAAGTGAGCATCGAATTGCTACACTGTAAGGAACTGAGCAAATTAATAACCTGATGATTTAATTTTTATTGAAGTTAAAATTCGTAATAAAACCAACATGGGGAAAAACTAGTATATTTGAATTACTCGTAAATTCGTTAACAAAAGAGTTAAAGTAATTCGTCAGGATAGTCCATAATTCTTTCGGCATATCCTTTCTATTTTCAGTATTTACAGAAATTAATAGTCAATAATTAGCACAAAAAAATTGTCCTTTGGAAATAAAGAATAAATGGTATATTAATTCAATTTAATGACTCAGGCTTTACGGTAAAAAACAGTCGTGGGTCAGCTGATCCTATTTGTTGTTTTTAATACGTACAATATATGTACAAATTTCTTTTTCTATAAAAGTCTGCAGGATTGGTGATTGTGATTTATATGTAAACCTTTTTGTTGTTGTTATTGTTTTAAGTTTTCCTATGAGCCTAGACAAAAAAAAATTGTTTTTTTTTTTTTTTTTGGCTTCAAAAACCTGAAAATTAAAAGGTAGTTATGACTTTTTAAGTGTATTTGTATAATAATATAATTATTTGAGAAAGAAATTGCTCTTTTTTCTATAGTTGCCTGCGTGGCCCAGTGGTTAAAGCGTTTTCCCTAGAGTCATGGAGTAAGGTGTTCATCTTAACGTCGCGGGTTCGAATTCCATAGTGGAACTTGATGACTGGTCTTGCGGATGAGACACTATATTCGGAAGTCCCGCATTCGCAGTAGGTGCTGGCAAGAAAAAGATCACTCACTGCTCAAAGCCCCAAGTGCCAATTATAGATCAAAATTTGCAGTCCTTAAACGGTAAGCTGAGGCCTCTCAAAATGAATGAACAATTCTCAATGTGACGTAACAACAAAGAACAAAGAAACACTTCTTCTTGTAAAATCGCTAAATCATTGATAAGTACCTTTACTAGCCTGTTTAATATAGCTGAAGTTGTTAAATAAAGTCAGGCAAACTCCCCAAAAAATAATTTTTGAATATCTTAGAAATTGCTTTTAAACAAGAAAATCCAATAATCTATTTAATTTTTTTTCAGCTCTATTATTGGAGTATATTTTTGCATTTTTATTATCTTTTTTTTCCATTAATGCGGTAAGTTCTCATGGAATTTTTCAGTCTGGAAGAAGAGGTAGAATAAAATATTTATGGCTCCTGTGAAATGTACTTAACATTGTAAATTTTTAACGATGGTTTTCAATTAAAAAAAGGTGACGATTCATCTCAAGTTAAGCAGGTATCCATCATAATAATTGGCATTCTTTCAAGTAAAAACGTGCAATGAAAAGTCTGCAACCAGAATCAGCGCAAAAAACAGAGAACAGACAAGATATATACATGTTTGAGTACCTATCGCCTTCGCAACAGAATTAGTGATCTAGGTGCCCCGATTCGATTTCTACAAATTTACTGGGTTTAAGAAAAAGAACAAAACATGTTTAAATTTGCAATCCTAAACTGGGTCAGTTTTTGTAAAAACAAATCTGTTGAATTTCTTTGAAAGCAGACATGAATTCTTTTATAGTATTTAATAAATTCAGTCTTCTTTATTTCAGATCTAGATCTGCCTTACCTCTGTACCAAGACTACAGAAACATGGCTGAAACATTGCCGGCTCGGTGTTAAGCAATGATCAATCAATCAATCAATCAATTAATTAATCTTCACTATGACGTTCAGGTAAATATTTAATTTTTTATTCATTACTTTTCTTGCCTTAATTCTGTAAATTGCACTTGAATTCAAATATAGTGTTAACTTCATTTTAAGATTTGTCCTTCTCATTGCAAAACAACTCTTTACTTACATAAAGGATTCATGCGAATGTTTTTACTTCTTTCAGATTCAAGAGTTTCTTTTGCCTGACAGTTATATCGGTTGTATTTAACATCTTTGGTGACAATAAATCTGTAGGTCTCTCTATCCTCTCTGTCTAGCTTGGTGTTGTTGACAAACCATGAATATGATAATGGTGGAAACTTCTTGTAATAGAATGGACCAGACGTAGATCTACTTTCACATTTAAGACTGGCGTATTCTCCCACCTTAACATTTAGATCTCCTGTTATTTTAGGTTTCAGTGGTTTTCCTGAATAAAATATCAAAAGTTGGAAGATAGAGGAATGAAAGAAAAAAATCGGCGGATTATATCTTTTTATATTTGTGAAACAATCCTCAGTTATTACTTATGTCAATAAAATCCTTAGGTTTATGCCTACTGCATGTATGCTTAATAGCAAGCCTCACAGACAACTTTAAAAATTTACTTCATACAAAACTATGAAACCAACGAAATAAGAAAAGCTAAAACACAAGTTTAAAAGAAACATGTGCATTATAAATATATGTAGAGAGAGAGAGAGAGAGAGATATTTTTTGCAGAGTTTACCAGAAACAATTAGAACAGCTCCCCTTTCTCCTGACCAAGCATTGTTCTCTGTAGGACTTCCTATGTAATACCCAGCATCACCCACTGTTATATTTTTCACCTCAATCAGTATGTTTATAGAATTAAAAGGTCGGGTGTGGTATACATACTTTCCAGTTGAAAGCGGATAAGCATTAGCTATATTAATAATTTTTGACAATGAGCCATTATTTTCATGAAAAATGAAGTAATTTCCACTTCGCGGAAAAAATTCAGCTGTCCATGAAATGTTCATTGAATCACCTTCCTTAGATTTTACTGCTGTGACTAAAATGAGAAATAAAGAGATTAGAAAATTTGAGATTCCTTATCTTTCATCATGGCAGAACTAGTTTCTACACAAAAGTGCATCAAATAAAAGAGAAAAGAATGAGTGCGCTTTAGAGTGTCATTTAGAACCATTTCGGCCACCCATTTTAAGCCTTGAGTTAGACTATATTGCTAAATTAATCCATGATTATTGTGCATACATATGCATTTAATATTTATACTTCGATTTTTTTGTTAAACATATCTTTTTATAATTCCACACAACGTTATTGAAAAGAACATGTATAAGCCTTAAATTCATGAAATTTGAACTGGACCACTTTCAAATTTAAGGTACCAGCAAATGGGCGGAGGCATTTAAATCGCATGGAAGTGGAATGTAAACTTCCAGATTGATTCTACAGTATGAATTTAAATGGAGGAGAGAGATTGTCTAGTTTCATGATTTACACAAATAATAAATAATTCATGGTCATACAATCTGATCATTTTCATGATTCGTATCCATATGATTGCTGCCTAATACTGCATTATCACACACAAGTGAAATAAAGTATACGTGTATGTAGTACTTACGGTTATACATACAATGTATTTTATTATATGCATGTATAGATAAAAAACATTTCGAAATGAAATATAAAATTTTAACTAAAAATTTAAGTTGCCAGGTTAACATGAAAATTACATTTTATTGACGGAACAAGTATATCTGATATTAAAAACAATGGTCAACGAAAATTCTACACAACGTTACAATGTCGATAATCACTCGCTTATGTCTTCAATATTTGTTTCATTTCGGCAATCCAAATACTGTCAGGTATGATACTAGTGTTTAGGGATGTGTCTGTAGATGCCTACAGACCCTTATACGGAGGTGACATTAGCTAGCACAGCTACCTACTAATCGCTCACATTATCTGCACTGCCAATACCAGAAATTCCTTCAAAATACCAAACGAAAAACACAATTTAGTGAAAGAAGACAAGGTTAACTTTAAGACCCGTAATAAAATTTTCGCAAAATTCTTTAATATTTTGAAGTTTTTCAGGCCGGTACACACTGTTAAATTTGTAGTAAATACAATTATTATAATTGTATTATAATACTTTCCTGTACACACGCTTATGCATGTCTTATTAGCTTGTTAATAGACTTTAGGTTTTCCCCGCAATCTCTCTCTCTCTCTTAATAATGGAAAACGAGGTTCTGTTAGCAGTATCTGTTATCGTATTATGCACTGTATTAAAACTTAAAAGACCATCATAAAGGAAACAGCTGTTGAACAATCGTTCATGTACTCGATGCACCATTGCATCGCTAGATGAGGTGCAAAGAGTAGACCCCAGAAGTTATAAAGACTTCTTAAGAATAGATAATGCAGCATTTGAGCAACTTTTACAATTACTTGTAGTTACTCCTTTTGATCTTCTCCCCCCCCCCCCAAAAAAAAACGATTTTTCGATATTTTTACTGCTAAAGTCGACCATTATTTACCATGTGCTTTTTATTTTGTTATGATAAAAATAGGATGACCCCAATGTGAGTACTTTTGATTGGTTTAGAATTGAAAGGTAAGTTAAAATGAAATATGTGGAGATAACGAACAGTATTCAAGCTCAAAAGTCCATTAAACAATACAAAATAGGAGCAGAGCAAACACGGACCTCCAAACATCAGAGGTAGGATCAGGTGCCATGGAGGAGTGAGCATCCCCTGCCGACCGGTCACATCCGCCGTGTGCTCCTTGTCATGATGGGAAATAACGGAAAAATCCGTCGACAATTTAGTGTGCAAATAATGGCCTAACAATTAGTATGAAAAACGTCAGTCAGCATTTGACTCAATGATAAGTTGTATTTGCTGACAAAGTCATTGTATCGACCATAGAACCTACAAAATGATGACTTTAAACGAGACAGCTGATATTCTTGATTCATCAACTTATTTGTCAATAATTTACCTCGTTTTAGAAATTGTACATACGTAGAGCATGCTCTTGCGTATCGAATCAACTGAGAGATATGTACCCCGTATGCAGGTGATGAAGGTATATTGCTGCATAAGTAAGGGAAGTTGACGATTGAAAAGTTAAAGTCATCACGCTTATCATAAAGCTTGGTTGTTAGATTACCAGTAAGGTCTTTTTCAAGTAAAATATCCAAATATGAAACAGGTGTGTCAGACTCTGTGGTATCTTTTATCTCAAGTTCACCGGGATATATCGTATCGACATAAGAATGGAAATAGTCATTGTTAATTGACAATACGTCGTCGATATATCTAAATGTCGAGTTGAAGGCCACAGCAAGTGTTTTCTTCTTTTCACGTGCAAGATTTTGGACAAATTCTGCTTCATATGAATACAAAAAAAGGTCTGCTAATAACGGGGCGCAATTGGTAAACTTATATTAAAAATATAGCATTGTCCTATTCTTAATACAGTTTTATAAAATTCGAAAAATCTTATGATTCACCGTATTAAAATTCTATTCATAGTAAGATTTTGTAGTTAAATACATATGTGTGTGCACAGTCCTGAAGTCGATTGACGACAGAAACAATGAAAGCATGTCGAACAGTGGAATGTCACGTGAGTAAAGTGATTATAATACCAAACGGATCAAAATTGGTTGACTCTCGGTGACCTGTTAATTTAGAAGCTGTCTCGACTGTAGTTTGGAGAAGTTTTCAAAAAATTATAAATGAGCCGCAAATTGTCCAACATTGCCCTTTGGATACGTATAAGTTTAAATCAAAATACACATTCTGTGCAAATGAGATGAATGGACAAGTTGAGGTTCGATGTAAATAATGTCGTTGAAAACTGGAATGCATATGAATATTAATAGAAATGTGACAAAACTGCTAGACCCCCCTCGCAAAAAAAAAAAAAAAAAAAAAAAAAAAAAAAAAAAAAAAAAAAAAACAGTGTCGCTCGGCGATATTTATATTTTCATGTGATATAATATATCAAACCCTGCTCTTAAGATATTGTTTAATAGTTCTGATTCAAAAAAGTTTATAAATTTCGGAAATTTGTATTTGGGAAAACACCGGGACCCAACTCTCTCAGCTTAAGTGCATTGATCCTTTAACAAAATAAAAAATATACATTCTTTATGGTGACATATTTCTGCCCTCTACATGCAAGATAAAAGAGAAAAATTAGGTGAACATCAAGATAATAGTGTCTACTCGCATAATGAATATGTTGACATGCAAGTTACCAATCTTTTTTAGAGAATCCAATTTCAATGTTGGTAAGCTTACTTACTTACGCCAGTATACGACATCATACAAGATACAACAGAATAGTTGACATGCGACCTATTCATGTTCACATGCAAGATAATTATTTGAACATGCAAGATATTTACATGTATGTCAACATGTGACATTTATGTTAACATGGAACATAAAAATTTGAACATGCGACCTCATTATGTCAACATGCGAGTTACATTTTATAATGCAAGATATTTATGTCAACATGCAAGATAATAAGTTGCATGACAACATACATATCTCTCATGTTTGTTTAATTAATTCGCAGGTGAAAATAATTACCCTGCATGTTGACAAAAATAAGTTGCATGTCTACATAATTATGTTGCTCAACATAATTTATCTTGCATGTAGAGCGTAGAAATATGCAACCATAGAGAATGGAAAATGCACTCAAATGAATTGATTTTAAAACTAATATGGTAAAAAAAATCTAAATTGAGAAACACAAATGATATTTGGATATTTTACTAAAATAATCGTTAGTGGTTACCTAACAACAAAATTTTGTGATAAACGTGATGACTTCAACTTTTGAATTGTCAACTTCCCTATGCTTACCTATGTAGCAATATACCCTTATCACCTGCATATGGGGTTTATGTCTCTCGGTTGATTCGATACGCAAGAATTAGCTCCACGTTCGAACAATCTCGAAAATGAGGCAAGCTATTGACAAACAAGTTGATGAAGCAATAATATTAACAGTCTCGTTTAAACTCATCAGTTCGCAGATTCTATGGTCAATACAATGACCTTGTCAGCAAACACACTCTACAATTAAGTTCAATGCTGATTGACGTTTTTTATATTAATTGTTAAGCCATTATTTACACACTGAATCTTCTACGGATTTTTTTCCGTTCTTCCCGATCATGAAAAGGAGTACAAGGCGCGTGTGACCAGTCGGCAGGGGATGCTCACTCCCCCATGGCAACTGATCCCACCTCTTATGTTTTAGAGGACTGTTTTTGCAATGCTCCTGATTAGTATTGCTTCGATGGAATTTTGAGCTTGAATACTTATTTCATATTTCATGAACGCATTTGGGTTTAAGACATCCTGGATGCAGCTTTATGCTACATTTAAATGTTTGTTAAAAAAATTACATGGTATTTCCTAAAATCGTATACCTTTTGTAAATCTATTGTTACTAGAGTATTTTTTTCCGTTTGCAATGCCGCAAATCATTTTTTTGTTCTACCTGTAACATTTTTTTTATCGCTATTTATCTCCAGACCATGCATTCTAATGGAGACAAATTTTTGACCCATCTCCTGCCATGCAACCTCTCCCTTCTATAGTCAGTTGTAACATTATAGCACTGTATAATTACCTTAAACATTTTGTCATATATGCTTCTCACCTGAATAAAGTAATTGAATTAATTATTTTTACATATAAAAATGTAAATATAAATGTTTCAATTTTAATAAGATTTGAATGCCTATTTGAACAATACAAAGAGAGAGAGAGAGACAGAGACAGAGAGTCTTAAAAGAGGACTTTTAAAATATCAAAGGTGGGTCAGGTACCATATGGAGGAGTAAGCATCCCATGCCGTTCGGTCACATTTACAATGAGCCCCTTTACATGGTCATGTAAACGACAAAAATTGGTATTCAATTTAATATGGAAGGGATAGCTTTTCCTTCAAAATTAAGTGTAGAAAAAATGGATCAATCAAAAGAATTCGCTATTTTCCTGGCATAATTGTATTCCTTTGTTTTTCTATTAAATTACAAATAAAGTATAAATTTTAAATACTTTCTTTTATCCCAATCGTCGTGATTCTATACAATATTTGATACTTATTTTGAGATATTATTTCCTCGAAAACCAACGATTATATATTGTTTCTTCTCCGTTTTTAAAAAAAACATACCAGTCGCCCGCGTTGCGCAGTGGTTAGAGCGTCTGCTCTAGAGTTGCGGAGTAAGGAATTGATCCTTACGTCGCAGGTTCGAATCCCACTGCGGGACGTGGAGACCGTATAAACCGAGGTCCGTGTCGCAGTAGGTGCTGGCAGGAAGAAGATCCCTCACTGCTCAATGGCCCTAAGTTGCCGAGCATAAGTCAAAATTTGCAGTTCTCCACCAGCAAGTGGTTGCGTCTCCATATGAGTGAAAAATGCTCGAGAGGGACGTTAAACAACAAACATGCAAACATACATACCATTATATGTCTTCTCATAGTCCACATAACCATCGGCTGGTATAGAGGTGTTAAACTCCCGTACTCTGATCCTTACATATTTATATGGCAAGACATCGTCCACTGCATACTGGTCATTTTCAACCGATATCCAGTGAGTTGCTGAACAAACCTCTGTGATTTGTACATGAGTATTGTTTGTTGAAGTATTGGTCCATGTAAATACCAGCTTTCCATTCATAAATCTGGTCGATATCGTTAACGCCTCTCCTATAACAACTCAAATATTTATTTTTTTTTTCTTTCATTTCTTTAAATGTTGCCTCTTTTTGTAAAACAATAATAATTGAAAAACTGAAATAAACACCCAAACATGCTCGGTTGAATAATATTGATAATTTTATTGTCCGGAAAAAGTGAGGAGATTTAACCTAGCTTTGATATTTGCTATTTAATATATATGAATTTTCCTAAAAAGCGGGTATTTAAAGTTTGCCAACCACTTAAATTTTGACTTTCAAGGAAGGAAAGTTAATACAGCAAAAAGTATTTTAACAACTCGGATTGACACAGAACACAGAAGAAAAAAATCACCTTGATCATAACAGTTTTTTTCTTTTTTGTTTTTTTTTTCTTTTTTGTTTTTTCACTTAACATTAATTAATGCTTTAAGTAAAATCTCCAAAAAAGAAGGTATAGTTTAAGCTTTATTGTGCCTTAGAAATTTTATGTTTTCAAAAAGTTTTGAAACTGGCTTAAAAAATATTATTTGAGTATATTACTGTGATAAATCAGGAAAGAATAGACTATGAAAGAGTACGATTCTGGAAATATGACATCATTAATTTGATGCATTTATCTATTTGAAACAGAAAATCCTCTAAATGACCCATTTCAAGGGTTATTTTCCTTACGATAAGAGTGTCCATAGCCGTCGCCCACTTTAATTTTTGGATATTTTATATAAAATTCTCTGAAAAATCACATATCTCAAAATCTTTGTGGGCGATACTTGTGGACATTATTATCTGAAAGAAAAATTGAAAATTCTGCAACTTTAAAAAAAAAATACGGGGAAATGCACAAGTTTATGACGTCACAATTAGCATTTAGAAGGTCATGTGAGAAAAATTATTTGTATGATCTTCCTGCATGGAATTTCAATGATTCAGAAAGCATGAGTTTAAATGTTTTAAATCACTTCAATTTTTGCGTTGATGCATTTTTTTAAATATATAAATATTAATATATTTTTATCATTTTTACATATAAAGCGTCTGTATTAAATATTCTACAAGTTCATGAAAAACATTCATGAAGATGATCTACCCTTTCATCAACGATATTCACCTATATTTTGTAGGATTCAATGGATTTGGATGATAAATGGAATGTACCTTACCTTGAAAAAAGCATAGCGTTGCGGATAAAAGCATACATAGAGGCATGAAAACAGCCATTTGTGTAAACGTAAATTATCAACATAAACAGTGAAATATTTTTCTTTTCAATTTTAAATTCCAAAGAAGAAGGTCTTGGCGAGAACCAAATTTCAACATATGTATTCGATGGATGTCATTGCTTCAAAATTTTATGACAATTAAACTTTCTTCCGTTTAGAGTACACATTTCCTGTAATAACACTCGCCTTATTAACTTTTGTCAGTAAGTCAAATGAATAAAGTACATTAAGAATTTAAATCTCAGTCAAGTAAATAATAGAAAATAGAATTTCATTGCACATGTTAATTGAATTTCACGGATCATTACTTACATAAAATGAAAATAAAGTAAATGCAGATGCAGCTTCTTATTAATTAAATAAACACATGTACAGAATAGAATAAAACACATGTAGAATAGAATAAAACACATGTACAGAATAGAATAAAACACATGTACAGAATACAATAAAACACATGTAGAATAGAGTTACTGTAATACTGTTAAGTTGAAACAGCTTGAATTTTAGTTCTTCTTTTAATAGGCAATATTACATGTACATCATTTAAGTATAACCAGTTCACTTTTCATTATCATGTTGAACTAGACACAGAAAGTGATCACGAGTACTTGCATTGCTCCTTGTATTGAGTACCAGCTCATTTAGTCAAGCACTACGTGCATTCTATCTGTTCTCGTTTGCAGCTAATCATATACAGGTATAGAATAAATTTATCAAAGAACGGCATGGAAGTGATTTATTAATGGTGCTCTATTATCAGTTTTCCTGCAATAGTATATGAATATATGTGTGCAAAAATATAATTCATAGATTAATCTATTTGATGAAAGCGATTTTTTTTCTAGGAAATGTGACTGTCAATCATAAAAAGAATTGTCAAAAAAGAAGGAAATTTTTCTCCAATTTTACACCATAAGGTATGATTAAGTTATATACATTTTAGTTATATAAAAATTGTTGTGAAAAATTACAAATGTAAAGGTTAAGGTTCATTTAAGTGAATGAACCTTAACTGTGACTATTCAAAAATACACATTGACAAGACAAAGTAAGTCCATTGGAAGGAGAAACCGGTGTTAAGTGCCTGACTCCACTTTAGGAAGTTTGGTCACTTGATTAAAAGTTTGATTCTGAACGTGGCTCACAGAAGCAGATCCACAAAATTAAGACACCTACTCAATTATATGTTTATCAATAGCTGATTGATTGATTGTATCTTGTTTTACGTCCCATTCGAGAATTTTTCACTCATATAGAGTCGTCACCATTTTCCGGTGAAGGGCTTCAAATTTAGACCTTTACTCGGCACTCAGGGCCATTGAGCAGTGAGGGATCTTTATCGTGGCAACGCCTGCCATGACGCGGGGCCTCGGTTTTTAAGGTCTCATCCGAAGGACTTGAAACTTTAACTTCAAAGTGACGAGTAATTGCGAAGTTGCTACCTATTTTTTTTTTTATCGACTTAGGCCAATCGCGGCCGAGATACGAACTCATGACTCTCGATCACGGAGCGAGAGCTCTACCGACTGAGCTAACGTGCTAACGTGATAACGTGTTTATCGTTAGATACAAATTTGAAAAAAAATCATATACAGGTGCATTTTTAAAAAAAAAATGTCTCTTCAATCTCCACTAGCATGAAAAACCAAAAAAAAAAAAGAAAAGAAAAAAAAATAGTAGTAAGCCCCTCTCCTCTCCAAAAGAAATAATTTTAAAAAAAGACAGATTATGAGGTGGCAAACTTATGTATATTGTTTATTTCTTATTATGTAGTACACATTTCATGCAGCACGTAGTTTCAAAATGAGTGTTCTTCCTTGAAGGGACGAAGGTCAGGCATTAGGATTTTTTCTCTATCGTGATTTTATTATTCTTCCGTTTTAATTTCATTATCTTATTTTCATCGACCGTCTTTTCTTCCGCGAGTTCATTTTCTCTACTTTAGATTCGGAAGTCAGACATTAAATAAATTGTATATTTTCTAATTTCGTATATGAAATATATGCAAATAAAGCTCAAAAGTCCATTTAAAGTGTAAAAATCAGGGGCAGAGCAAACTGGGACCTCTACAACATCAGAAGTGATTACAGATGCCATGGAGGAGTGATCATCCCCTGCCAACCGGTCACACCCGCCATGTGCTCCTTGCCATGATCGGAAATAACGGTAAAATCCGTCGACAATTCAGTGTGTACATAATGGCCTTACAATTAGTATGAAAAACGTCAGTTAGCATTTGACTTAATGATAGATTGTATTTGCTGACAAGGTCACCGTATCGACCAGAGATATTACGAAATGATGACTTTAAACGAGACTGTTGATACTACTATTGATTTATCCGGATAACAAGTTTTGTTTTATTCTGGACTTCTATTTATTTCACTTTTAGGAAAATATTTTGCCAGTCATTATTCAAAAAACCAAACTTTAAGCATAAAAAACTCCTGTTATATTTGTGAACCTGTTTGGCTCACAGTTAATAACATAGCGTATCATTGTATCATAATTACTAAGCTATAAAACTCCATTGGCCTCCTGTAGTGACTCAGAGTTACCTCCCTTATCAGAGTATCAATGAACCTTAAGGTCCATTGGCCTCCTGTGGTGTTTCAAAATTAATCTGATCAGACACAAGCTTTTCCATCTCAGAGTGTCCTCTTCAGTACAAAGGAAAATGAACAAAAAATACACATGAAGTACAAACTATCAAATATATAAAAATAAATTTAAGTTAGCAGGGTATAAAAGGAAAAAGAGAGGACAGGAAAAAGAGAGTAAAAGGGGTTGTAAAAAGGTTACACTGATTATTAAAATCTTTTCGATTTCTAGTGAAGTTATATACAGCTTTAACAAAAGTTATCTATATTTTGTGACCTTACTTTGGTCCCCAGTTTTTTTTTTTTAATTGTTTCAAGGTTATGCAATTCCTTTTTTTTTTAAATTCTTAAATATGATTCATTAAAATGTTTACAGCGCAAAATTTAACTTCGGTTTTTTCAGTAAATTCAGTAAAACTGTGTATTAGCTGAGTGTTTAATTTCAAATAGATTTGATTTAAGAACACTCCTTTTTTAGTTTAATATTGCTTGGTCAAATTCGAAAGAGGAGGTCTATCTTATTGAAAATCAACGACAGTTTCTCAGAATTAGTAATTAGGAATAATAATATTTGAACTTGTCTAGCAAACAAATTTCGCAGTTAATAAACCTAAAGGAGCTCAGAAAAAAAACTGAGTCATCACATAGAATTTAGGAAGTAACAAATGCACAGTTATTTTATCTCTCATTCTCCATTAATAAAAGACCGTGTCTCAACAATCCAGTACCGCTGTTATTTTTTCGTGTTTATAACGTGTTACGATAAAAAAAAAATCGCGGGACCATTTTGAGTTGCTGGCTATACCAAAGAAGATTCTGATTGCCTGGATATACCTAAGAAGATTTCGATTGGCCGCTTTACTGCGTGCATTTGAAAGTGAACCTAAAAGGAATGGGAATGAAGGTCCAATAAACAGTGCTCGTTAGGAACCAGGTTTCCAAAATCTCTTTCCTTAATTCTTGGCAAGTTTCGTGCAGTTTCGTGAAAGTTGTTAAATGAAAATACAGGATTTTGCTTGAGAAAATGTTGTTACTAATTCGCACAAAATCATTAATTGGTAAGAAAAATCTTAGAATAGTTCTATCTTCCCTTTGTTCTATGTTAAACTGGATGTTCCAAGTGTGAACAAAAGTCAAGAAAGAAACGCGGGAAAAATAGTGAAAACCCAAACGAGATCACTGAAGCACAGTAGAGAAAGCTAAGAGTTACAACCACGTCGCAAGACAATGTAGATACACAAAGAATCCCTTACGCCTTACTCTCTATTCCCCTTAGTCCTTACTCTCTACTTCCCTTACTCATTACTCTCTACCCCGCTTACCCCGTACTCTCTATCCCCTACTTCTTACTCTCTATCCCCTTAATCATTACTCTCTATCCCCTTACTCTCTACTCTCCTTACTTCTTACTCTCCACTCCCCTTACTCCCCACTCTCCACTCCCTCCCCTTACTCTCTACTCTTTACCCCACTCTCCACTCCCCTTACTCCCTACTCTTTACTCCCCTTACTTCTTACTCTTTACTCCCCTTACTCCCCACTCTCGACTACCCTTACTTCTTACTCTCTGCTCCCCTTACTCCCTACTATCTACCCCCCTTACTCTCTATTTTCTACTCCGCTTACCCCTCACTCTCTACTCCCCTAAACTCCCTACCCTCTACTCCCCCTACTCCTTACTCTCTACTCTCATTACTCCTTATTCTATATCCCCTTATTCCTTACCATCAATACCCTCATTCCTTACTCTTTACTCCCCTTACTCCTTACTCTCTATTCCTCTTACTCCGTACTCTTTAGTCCCTTACTCCTTACTCTCCACCCCTTTACTCCTTACCTTACCTTGACATGAGACCTTAAAAACCGAGGCCCCGTGTCACGGCAAGCGTTGGCACGATAAAGATCCCTCACTGCTCAATGGCCCTGAGTGCCTAGTGAAGGTAAAAAATTGAAGCTCTTCACCGGTATATGATGACCTCTTTATATGAGTGAAAAATTCTCAATGGGACGTAAAACAACATACAATCAATCAATCATTATTTTTCAAGGCCACAAGCGATGTAGATATTGATTCATTATTGCCATGAGTATGAAAATATATAAGAATGACATACAAAGGGTTTGGGGTTGTTATTGTCTTGGGTTAGGCTTAAAGAAAGGTGCTGTGTTAGGATGAAAGTTGGTAATTATGCTTTTAACAATCATGTTTCGATATCGACATGATGTCGTCAATATCGACGATATCGACAAAAGGGTCATCTTATTAATCGGAAAGTACAAATGCTCAAGTATGGCATGAAGAAATACAGAAAATATTGTCTTAAGTTAGGTTAAATGTAAGGTTTTTGTGTTAGGGTGAAAACTGGTATAGTATTATGTTTATAACAATCATGATTCAATATCGATTCAATATCGTCGATATCGACAACAAGTACAATCTTCGTAAGGTAAATTATTTAGACATAGACAAACACACACAGTAAAAGGGACGGTACTTACCAAGGGTTGAGCAAACATGATTCGATATCGAAGCGATATCGACGATATCGACACTACAGGGAAAGCTTTATTAGCGATAGTCTTTAAGTAAATCACGTGTTAAAAACACAATATTAAGGATGGAAATCATAACCTTTGAACAGTCATGATTCGATATCGGTACGATATCGTGGATATTGACTGTAAGGAAAACATCTTAAAACAGAAAGTATTCTTATATACACAAAAACTAGAGAAATATGATAGCAAACTATATAAAAACAATCTGTCGATATCGTAAGTACATAGTGTCTTGAACATAACTCAAAAAAAAAATGAATGCAGTGGTAAGTTTAGATGTTGTTCATTACTCCAAATCTACACAGTTTAAAATTGTAAATTATTTTATTTTCTGGTATTGTAAGAGATTTCTTTTTTGTGTGATGTCACTGTAAGCATTTTCAGTACAAATTAGGCCCCGCCCATTGTTTTGTAGCCTCAACTGTGCTGCGAACGCAAATTATGCATTTCAGAAGCAACAAATGTACAAAAAAGTATTAGATTATATTTTTTACCTGTTGGACACGCAATAGCAGATATACAATAATATCACGATTGATCATGGTTTCCTTAGTTAAAATAGACAATCTGGCCAAAATCTTGTCAATGAGAATTTTGTTCAGAAATTAAATACCCTTGACCAAACTGAGTCCAAAAAAGGTAAATTCAATGAATTCAGTTAAAGCAAAAATGTTTGAGATGAAATTTGGATCAATATCGGAGTTAAATTTCTGCAACGTTACTCAATATCAAATGACGTATAGTCCTGAAATAAACTGCAGTAAACTTTACTATCAAGGATAATTTAATAGAAAATGATAACTACTATTTGCTTTGATAACCTTAAAATTGTTCAGCACGCTTCTTTCATTACATTCTACATAGAAGCAGACATGACTATCTTGAAATCTAAGAGGCTATATCTACAATATTAAGGTACCAAACCATTTCTTTGATCTTTTTACAATATTGAGGCCTGTTTAATTTGATATTCTAAAATAATTTTCCCTCATAAACAGCTGCGCAAAGAAGCTGAAACTGGTAACAAATATTACATATTGAATCAAAATCACATTGCTAAGGTACATTGTTAACTTCCTTTTTTTTCTGAATTTCCAAAAAATAGTGATGAAAAATAAAATTCCAACTCTGATAAGTATTTATATAATCAAGGATATCCTGCATTCAACTATCAGATTAAAAGAGATTTCATTGAAAACTGAGCTGTGTCAAGAATTATTTAAATTTTCCTCGTCAAGTTTCCTGCTTTTAAGTATTTAATATTACTACTGGAATAAAAACATAACAGGAAAACAATCTTTTATTTATAGATCTTTTCTCCAGACTAATTGAGATAAAAATTTTACTTGGATGGGATAATGTTGTATTTTCCCTTTCGAATCAGTTTAATAACGTCTAATTCTAAAATAGAAATACACACCTTTATATATACTTTGTGGAGAAAAGTTATAGGACGTTTGCCCCTTCTTTCATAACAATGTAACGTAAATCAAAAGTTGCTAGCTGTCGATACAATATTTAAGTCCAGCAACTTTAAAATGTTCCTACGAATAAGTAAATTTGTAATAAATTCATACTTTCATACATAAACTGTTTTAGATTAAAATTGCTGTAGAACTCTTATATTTTACGCATCTTTTGGAAGATAATTGCTGGTGTCCTGGTGGCGCGGGTAAGTTAAGGCTACATCGAGATATTCTACCTACTTACTCAATATGACGTGAACTTTTGAGATAACAATGTGTTAAAATCTATATTTGGAATCATGCAAAATCTTAATATAAACAAAATATTGTCGTTTCTGGGGTGGTATAATTAGCTATGTTTTCGTCATGGGGTGAAGTACCAAACCAATAAAGTCATAACTATTGATCAATATTTGCAGAGTGAAAATGAAACGGAACAAGAATTCAGGTTAACAAACATATGAAATCAGAGTTTAGGAGCATTTAACATGAATATCGTGTGGGATTCATGCGGAATTAAAGCTTACAAATAAGGCATGCTGATTTATTTTACAATTTCTTCATATCAAGATGGGAGGCAGTGTTTTACAACCCAATCAGCCTTTCCTCTGTCGTTCGTAACAACAAAGATGCAAAAGTTCAACATTACGCAGCATACTTTAAAGTATAATTTTTGATTATATCGAAAGTTTTTATTCTATAGTATTTGGAATGCGCTATTAGAATCGGGTGTTTATGGGAATTGATGAATTTTTTTCGAACTTATGTACAAAATGTAAAAAGAATGGAAAGGTCTAATCCGAAAGTGTGATATAATTATTTCTATGGTAGGGGTGTATGCTCTAGCAGCACTTTTCATGGCCAAGAGATGATTTTACATAACTTTTTATACAAATAGAAATTTATTATCCCCGGGATAGAGTTGAACTTTTCACTTTTTCATTAAGGCATCTTTTTTTCTATTTATAGATGTCACATGATGACGTCCTGGTGGAGTGCTTCCTTAGACTCATTGAAGACTCATTCAAGTCTTTAAAATGGATATTGATAGTAAATGTTTTATCCATGACTTTTCCGATTTATCAATGTAACATTTTACAACAAAGAGGCCCATGGGCCACAATGGTCACCTGAGTATCTTTAAATTTGCTGTTCTTCACCTGATTCCCCCCTCCCCCTGTAACACCTATTGTGGTCCCGCTATACCCCTAGGGGTCATGATTTGAATAATTAAGAATAGATTTACACTACCCCAGGATGCTTCCAAATAAGTTTCAGCTTTTCTGACCCAGTGGTTCTTAAGAAGAAATTTTTTTAAATATTTTTTCTACATAATTCAATGTAAAACTTGGATTTCCTATTGTAGCCCCACCCTACTCATGGGGGTCATGATTTGTACAATTTTGAATCTACACTACCCCAGGATGCTTCCACAAAAGCTTTAGCTTTTCTGACCCAGTGGTTCAGTAGTATATTTTTAACATTCTCCATGGAATTTATGTTAATACATGTATCACAAAGAACTAAAATATAAGGTTATAATTGTTATTTAAGGGGACAATTTTTTTCACATCACATGAGTGAATTATCCTAAACATTGGGTGTCAAATGTTCATATCAAATGATCTGCCTGAATTTTGACTCAAGGAAGAAATACTTTGTATTTTGAGGCTGCGCCGCGTAATAATACCACTGCTGACGAAAACATTCATAATTTATTTAAAGATAAAGCATTTGTCTTATAATTAATTTTGTAAATAGAAAAGACGGGATTTAATAAACGTGTAAAATTTCATTGATATGTAAAGCAGTTTAAATTTAAATTCTTGATAACCCATAGTATAGCCTAAAGCGAGTTACAAAATAAATATTCTATTAAAATGAAATTTTTCATGTTCTGATCAAAACACACAATTTCAAACGTATTAGTATTAATAATAAAAATAAAATAAAAGGGTCGTAAAATGTCTTTATTTGTATAATTGACTGGAAATCACTCATTTTCCTCTTCTAACAACTTAAGTCTATTCCTACATGTATCTCTTGAAACGTAAGGGGAGATAATTAATCAACTTTGATTAATGCCTTCCCAGTTAGCTGCTCGTATTACATTTACCTAAGAAAAAAATATTTGTTTAAACACGAATTGTTCTAAAGGTGCATATGACTGAATTATAGTGATACCATTGAAAACATTCTGAATATGAAGTCAATATAGAGAAATTATGCTGCATGTTCTAACAACATGCACAATGAATCTATATTATGTCGTAATCTTTGTACATATGAAATGTTATTTTAAACCAACATATACTTTTTGGGAGTTTTGTTTCTTTGCCTGTGTTAATATTTACTTAATGAGTATATTCAATCGCCAACACAAAAATACAATTATTTCCCTGATTTCAAGAGGAAAACACAGTAATCATTCAATCACTAAAAAATGGTACAAAATCTTAAAGATGCATAAAGCTGATTTTTTCCCTTTCAATCGATATTAGCTTTAGAGGCAATCCTTAATTAATATAAAAGACATAATAAATATAGTTTAAAAGATTTATTCTAAATTTATCAATGTTTATTGAAAATAAGAATAGAATTACATGCAACATCGTACTAAAATCTTTGAATCTTTACAGGTTCTCTCCATAACTATTCCAAGATTGTTCTAAATTTGTACACACACATATTATTTAGATTAACTGAAGCATGTAATTAGAATATAAAACAGACAGAATATTTTTCATTTACATAAATATATAATTATGTACACAATTTGATATTAAATATTGCACTTCGAAGTTATTTACCCCCCCCCCCAAAAAAAAAAGAAGAAAAAAAGATCTCGATGATGAAAAGAGAAACAATGTTATTCTTTATGTTTTAGTCTCGAACCATTTAACAAATATGCATGAGCAAATAAAAAAAAAATACGTACATATATATATATATATATATATATATATATATATATATATATATATATATATATATATATATATATATATATATATATATATATATATATATATATATATACTATTATAACTAAATTATAGACAAATTCCCGCATGATATCACACCTAATTGAGAAGAAAACATAAATGATAATGGGAGTGCTTAATAAAAAGACATGGTTACTACTGGTGTAAATAAAGATGTAAAAGAGAATCTCATAATGCATAACGGATGAGGATCATGATTTTTTTTAACTGCTATGCATTTACAGTGTACGTTAGGATACGACAGATAATATCTGGGCTTTCTTAGAAATCTGAATTGAATCTCTTAACTAATCAAAAGTCATAGTTTGTTATCAACCCAACATTAATGAGGTTACATCACTCTTTTAAAATTTTACTTTAATGTTTCTGATTTTCCAAACAAATCTTATTTTAAGTAAAATGCAAATCATTTCGGCTAACCTTGCCATGTAGAATTTAAAGTGACATCGTGACGAAAAAACGCAAACATGGACAAAAGTAGAATTTATGCATGACACATGCAAATTTTGTTCAGTTTTTGAAAGTTTTAGGTTTCAAAACCTAAAAAATCTACTTTAATGGAGAAAAATTAACCCAACACAAAAGTATTGCTTCACTTCTTCCTCTTTATTTTACGCATTTGCTTAAATTTGAAGAATTTACCATGGTTTCAATTCCATAGATAAGAATGTCAGATGACCAAGAATTTTTATACAATCATCAAAAAGGTGATCAGAACTTATTTCTCACTTCTGCTTGCTCCAGTTGAATGTTGTTTACAAGTTTCACGCTAAAAATAAAGGACGCGTGACTTTGTCATTGTGGACATTGACGATAAAAACAAAGCGATAGATACATTTGTTTTTTCCGGCACTTATATTTTGCAGCTTTTTTCTTGCTTTACAGTGCAGTTGAAATGCCAAAACGCTATATTCATATTTCCCATAATTTTTTTGTTTTGTGATACAACTTACTTAAAATAAACACATGATTTTGACTCATTATGTAACTTTGATAAAAATCATATGTAAACTTGCTAATATTTTTTTAGAAAATGATAGTCATTAATACCAGGAAGAGTTGCCTGTCTATTTAGCGATTCAATGAAGCTTAAGAGACGAGTAGAGTCTATTTTGATCAGGCTTCAGCTCTTGATATTGATTATCTTGATGTCCACTGATATTCTGATAATCTGTCGGTGATTGTATTTGTTCAGTGTTCTCCGTTACGTCTTCGTATGTCGGAGAAGAAGGATTCTGATCATGTGCTTCTACAGTGACGTCATCAACGTCGTCATATTCTTTATTCGTGATTTTTAGATCGTGAGATGGCTGAGGTGGTTGAATCGAGTCTGTTTTAATTCCTTTGAAATAAGAAAAATATGTGATGTGAATATTCTTCTTAACAGAAGTGTTGATAAAAAATATATCAGTGGAAAATAAAGTGAATTAAGACCAGTTCTATGACTTGCCATTCTGAATAAACTCATGAACCTCAAGATTTTTATAGTTATTTTGAAGGAGATGTAACAATTTCACAGTATATATTCTTCTTTATAACAAACTTTTTTCTATGACACAACTAGGGTACAATTTTTCAGGACTGGTTGTTTCAAAGGATTCGTTTAAAGCATTTAAATCTCAGTTAATGTGCATATACTAATTAGGTATTTTCAATTTATGTACAATTGACTGTTTATTAGGTCTTTAAACCTATCTATGGAAAGCTTTCTTAAAATTATTCTGTTTATCTTTTTTTCTGCTGTGATTATTTTGTTTCCAAAGATTAAGCGTTCATGATACTGGACCACTTGAAAGAATTTTGCAATTAACTAGCGTATTTTGAATTTTGACCCATCATGATGGGATTCCTCCTTGCAGCGATAATTAAATCTTCTCATCGCTACTCTTCTGAAACGTTACCCGTCAGAGAAAACACCCCTTCATCAATGTATCTGATATTAGAAGACTTTTTATATTAAGGCTAAAAGACCCTTTTTCGGAAATTATTATCTCTGTAAAGATTTGTTACTTCAGTGAAGTCAGAGACATAGAACCAATTGTAATAGAGAATTCAACCTTTGACATTGAAAATAATTTTATACTTTTTTTTCTTTTTCATTTCTTTCACTTTTTGCCAAATGTTTTAGCTAGTTGTTTCTTTCAAATGATCTTTTAAAATAATTTCAAATTCTACAAGCATTTCAAAGCTCACAATTCTCACCTATTTTGCAGTGAATTCCCATTGCACGAAAACCCTTTCTATTGCTGCTACTCAGAAATCAAACAGCATAGAGACCTTAAACTAACTTCAAGCTTACAATCTATTAAGTGCAAAAGGATCCGAAAACTAGCCTTATTTTTTAAGACAGAGAACTTTGGAAACGTAAGTTATACAAACATGGTACTAAATGCAATTTATTTCTGATCTTGAACCATGACTATGTCAATGTCAAAGGTCAGGCTCACTTGAATTTTCTTTTTTTTTCTTTTTGATTTGATACACATATATTCCTCAAAATACAAGATACCAAAGGGTCTGACACATTTGTTTCACATTTGGATATTTTTCTAGAAAAAGACGTTAATGGTAATATAACAATTAAACTTACGTGATGACTTTAACTTTTCTATCGTCAACTTCCCTTATTTATACCCTTATCAATGTTATCAATTGCATTTTATAACTGTTGCATTATAACTCGATTGATTCGATACGCAAGAGCATTTCTAAAACAAGACTAGCTATTGAAAAGAAAAGAAGAAAGATTTACCTCGATGAGAAGCAAACTTATAAACACCAAAGTTCGTCAGCAACAAAACAGATAAACCAATGAGGACTCCAACTATAATCCAGGTCGTCCGAGCAGAGGCTTCTCTAGAATCTGTACTTACACCTGTATTAACACCTGTAAAATTGTATTTGTCATATTAGTGAAATATATTTTTTGTTAAATATATTTCAATTCATGCTGATATAACCCCCAAAACCGTTGACTAAATTAACATTATTTCGATGGCAGTAAAGTCATGAACAAGATATAAATCTGGGTTCATAAAGTCAAGGGCGATTTCCTGGAAATGAGAATCTGTGAATAGGGTACGAAACAGGGACCGTCGGAAATTCCAGAGGTGAAATAGAGAATTCTAGGTTGATTTAGTCAAGGGTATTTTACTGTAGAACGGCTTGAAATTATGCATAAAATCTTAATTTCCAATAATGCCTTCTGAATTTTAGAAAACATTTTTAAAAAAATCAAATGCTTCTTCCTGAGAATTTGATGTCAATATAAATTTTATAATTTGATTATAAAAAGTGCAGATAGAGACATGGTTTTATGTTTTCAAAATTAGATTAAAAATTTCCAACTCGATATTTTGCAAATATTTAGAAAAACTGCCTATTATAATTAACAAAAACTTTCTGATTACAATTATGCTTATCTTTTTTTCAAATCTGTATCCTTTTTGTAACACAGTTAGATACGTTAAGCAAATTCAATGTATTTAAATATTACTTTGAGTATGATATGATTGAAAATGAGCGTAAGTATTTATGAACTACCATTCTTAGATCATAAGTGCCATTTCAAAAATTTGATATTTATGATCCTTATAGTCATGCATATTGGGTACATAAACAACCAAATCAAAAGATCATTGCAGTGAATTAATATGTCGACGCGGAAACTAGTGTAACAAATCTGAAATTCTTATGCACAAATATTGTTATTCTTTGACAGACGGAAAAATACCAACCTAGCCTAGAAAATTAAGTGGGAATAACAAGATCAGTGACAGATAACTATGGCTATTATCAAAAAAGAAGAAAGAGTGAGGGGATGGAAATTAATCCTTATTCTGCTTCTTTTAACTGTCGTATATAGTGTAAAATGTCAAGTTATGTTACATTTATGTATTGCGTAACAATATATATATAAAGAGAAAATTACGCAAAATATGCTGCAGGTTTTCGTACAACCATAAAATTGCGTTGAAATACGTTACAGATGTTTTTAACATTTTTTTTCATATAATATAAACAATAGTGGACATGTGATTAATACGTCAGAATATGTTATTTAAAGCCATTTTCCTGACTTCATCTATCATAACATGTCGTAAATGATTAAACGTTATCATTTCGAAAATTAAAAATATCAAACCAGAACAACTATGACGTATTTATGCGTAAAATTATGAAACGTTTATATGGAATATATGATGAAAAGAAAATAAATTTTCGTTTTTACGCTGGATATAAAAAAAGAGTTTTATTTATATATGTTTTATTAAGTTGTTGTTGCCCTCCAGCACTCTTAGCTATGTTAGCCCGGGATTTTTTTATATGTTTAATAACGTTTCTTTACTGTTTTAGAAGAGGCTGAAATTCGGAATCTTAAGCAACTTTGGTAAAAATATTTAGAACAAAATATTTTCATTTTCACATTTCTTACCGAGCTATATAATAAAGAATAAAGAAATCACATTAAAACTGTTGAAAGAAATTAGTTGTTAAAAAATCAGAGATTGACAGATAGAGACACTTAACTAGAACTTATGGGCAATCACACATCACTTCTGAGTACGCCTTCCTGAACTTCGATCAGTGTTCTTCAACATATAAGTAAAACACGCTAATAACAAAGTGCCAAGGACTATTTTGCTTTGTTCTAACTAGTTTGTAATATCCTTTACTTATAATTTTTTATAGCCACAAGAAATCAAAATTACTGGGTTGTAAGCGTCGATTTGTTAATATTGTGTCATCTATAAACTTATTTTGCTTTGGTGTCTTTTATTCGTAGGTTTCTTCATTAAATTTAAAGAATTTTAGTGTTCTGTACAAAGGAGGGATTACTTGGAAGCCTAATGATTACATTTCTTAGTTAATAATTGATAATGTTCGAATCCGAAAGATCCTCCGCATATTATAATGCTATTCATATTTTTGTAATACTATTCATATTTTTAAATATGATTTACCTCCATCAATTTACATAAACGACCTGAAACCACTTGAGACCTCTATATGGTACATGTTAATACTTAACAAAGAAACAAAAGTTATATTGCACTCTGTCCTTATTGTAGAATTATCCACTAACTCAAATTACGTATAATAATGTAGATCACAATAAATTATTTGAAACAATAATCCTATTACAAAATTGACATACAATTATTACCTAACCACATACCCATGATTACTTACCCAACTGATATTTCAAAAGCAAATTACTAATAACAATAATTACTGATGTGAGTGGTTACATAATATCTACACCTGGACATTATGGTCTGAAATTGCAAAAAATCAAATTGAAAATGACTTTACATTTGATAAGGGAAGGTGGAGTGGTGGAGAAGAATTAAAAACCGCTTTAAAATTTTCCATGTGCCAAGCTACCGGTGTCCTAAAAGAAAGTGAGGACTCACCCACAATATTTCTGCGAAACAATTCCATTGGTTGCGTCTTCCGACATTAACTTAACAGGCTATATATGAAGTTGCTGTTAAAATTAGGCAGATGTAGCAAGAGCGATAACTTTTGTAATCCTTATAGAGTGACAGATACTTTACCAATTTACATAAAATATTTTAAGAAACCTAAAAGGGCTGGGACACAGATTTGAAGGTCATATTTCATCACTGACTTTCAGCTAGCATCCAACTATACTCGTCAATGCTGGTACCGTTCATTCATGACTGTACCTGCACACTAATGTCAAAGACGGAATGTCAGAGCAATATTTTCCCGATTGCTCAACCCAGTAAATATGATGAAAAGTCCTGAGTGTTTCATCGTCTCAAGCCACGGTCCGAAGTCCGCATATAGCTCTCTCCTACCAGTGGCTGCTTGATCAAATAAGTGTCGTAATCTTGAATGTATACGGCTCTAAATTGTGACATCATGTTCAGCCAATGACAATATTTGTTTCCATCGCAATTGAAATCATCAATTGACATCAACAGTATACAGTGAATGTTTCGTATACTGCGATTAGGTATTGAAAGGTCGCGTCAAAGTTCATTATCCGAATATGCTTTACTTGCATTGGTCAATATTTTAATGAGCTACAAAATATTCAACCACGGTCAGAATGTGAGAGGATCGTATATTTTGTGCAACGATGGGATTGTTTTTGAATGAAAAATACCTCTTATGTAAATATGAAGAATATGAAGAAAAAAAGAAAGTAAATAAGAAATTCTGATTTCAAATAAATCTACTGTAAGGAAAACTGTGTTCTCCAAAAGGTAACTAACTGGTTTAGTGAACATATCGAGGAGATATAGTTAAATTTACCTTAAGACATAAAGAATAAAAAGAAAACTCTGCAACTTAAATATGCATGGAATTTATTTGCAGTTACCTGGTGAAAATCGTGATTGATTAATTGATCGAATCAGTAGAGGTTTATGTCCCTTAAAGATTATTTCGCATATTAGGTATATTTATTACATATTTTATATATGATAGATACTTAAATCACTATAATATTAAAAAAAAGAACACAAATTTCCCGGAATAACAATGAGAAGGGGTGGGGGGGGGGGACCAAAGGCCCTCCAATGGGTCTCCATGCTTCAAGATCTACCAATACCACTCTGTATAATCCTGTTTTGTTGCCTTCATAGTAAACTATGAATCATGGAGGGCCTTTGGTTTGTACCCCGCCCTCCCATTGTGTCTCCGGGAATTTTGTGTTCTTTGTCGAATATTATTATTATAATCTTTTAAGTATCAATCATATACATGTAATAAATATACGAGGGTTGTTCGGAAAGTTCGTGGACTAGCGCCATAAAATTAAAACCGCTTAAGATACATCAATGAATTTTTTAACGTTTAATTAGCATCATCTTTCTTATTTATATAATAAATTATACACCATTAGTTTTATTTTTTAATAAATTGTTGATGTTTTTGAAAGCAATGGTATGTCCAGGCGGCGCAACCTCGAAGATTACGTTTTTTCTACCTAAATCATGTAAATGTAACTTAGAAAAATCTCTTTTTTTTAATATGAACATTCGTCTTTCAAAAATCCCGTTAATTCACTCATGTGGTACGACACAATTGTACCGTAAAATTCGCAATTTTTACCCCATTCTGTAAGTTCTATGAAATTTTATCGTAAAATTTATATGAAATGTCCAAACAATTATGGGGTTGTAATGACGTCAGAAAGGGGGGTGGGTTTCTTTTTCCAATATTCTATAAAGTTTCACCCTCTGGAAAAACTGGCATAGACATAGGAAATATTTAAATGGGCTACTGAAAAATAAAATGCATTCAGAGTACTTGTTTTTAAACGCCGAAAAAGATTAGAGAGATGTAAAAGTGAATGTCGATTTGTAGTAAGGGTGTTCAAAGTTTGTCACGCCGAAAAGTGATGTTGATCATGTGTGATAGATGTTGAACTCCGACAAGTATGCTGTTATAATCAAGTGAGAATCTTTCAGATCTATTTACAATATTATATGCATTGAAATCAGCTGTTCATGACATTGTAAAATCATATAAACAAGACGGGTTTAAATCTTTACTTAACTCCAAGGAAACTCATCAAGATAAGTATATGAGGTAGAGAATGCGGACATTGAAAAACAATGACGTCATGAAACTAAATGGCGACAGCGCCGGTTGATCATATCATGCTTTTTTATTTTATGATAATTTGGTAAATATTCAAGGTATCAAGCTAAAATTTTCAACATTTCTTTAACTTTTGTTATTTTATGTTCATCAAAAATTTTGTAACCATAGACTACATAGTATTAATTTTATCGCATCAGTCCACGAACTTTTCGAACAACCCTCGTACTTAATTTAATGGTAAAATCATAGATCAAGATTATCATATGTAAACAGGCAAATACAATCATGGATGCTGTAAGGAGCAGGTACAGCCGTGGATGTTGAATAACTGTATATACAAGACAGGTACCGCCGTGGATGTTGAATAACTGTATATACAAGACAGGTACAGTCATGGATGTTGTCAATAAGGCTCATGTAGAGTCATTGTTGTAAAATATTTAGAATTGTCAAGACAGGTACAGTCGTGGATGTTGTCAATTAGGCTCATGTAGAGTCATGGTTGTAAAATATCTAGAATTGTCAAAACAGGTACAGTAGTGGATGTTGTCAATAAGCCTCATGTACAGTCATGGTTGTAAAATATCTAGAATTGTCAAGACAGGTACAGTCGTGGATGTTGTGCATCAGGCGCGGGTTCAGTCAGAGATACAAAATAAAGTCTGTATAAAGGACAGGTAGAGTCGTGGATGTTGTTAAGGACAGGTAGAGTCGTGGATGTTGTTATAGAGGACAGGTAGAGTCGTGGATGTTGTTAAGGACAGGTAGAGTCGTGGATGTTGTTAAGGACAGGTAGAGTCGTGGATGTTGTTAATTTGACACAGGTTCTGTCTTTAAGCAAACATAACGGGTTTTTTTAACAAGACAGGTACAGTCATGAATGTTGTTAATCAGGCACAGGTACAGTCATGGATGGTTAATAACTTGTGTATACAAGACAGGTACAGTTATGAATATTGTTAATCAGACTCAGGTACAGTCATTGATGTTAAATATCTGGAGTTATCAAGACAGGTACAGTCATGGATGTTTTTATCAGGCACAAGTACAGTCGTCGATCTTGTTAATCATGTAAGGGTTCCGTCAAAATAATTTGTTTATAAAGACAGTTACAGTCGTGGATGATTTTAATCACAGTCCTGGATGTAAAACTCTAGAGATGTCAAAACAGGCACAGTCGTGGATGTTGTCAATCAGGAAAAGGTACATTCGTGGTTGTAGAATAAAGTGTGTAAACAAATTAGGTTAAAACTCACTTGTTTGAAATTGCTTTTGACGGAGTATAAATATTGTATTTTTAGTGATTTACTTAGAATATACCAAAACACTGAACTGGTTATAAGGTCTTTAAGGATTTTTTGTGTTTCATTAGTAAGTACAGGTTCTTTAATTTTAAACGTTTCGATAGTTGTGATTTTTTATTAGTGATTTCTGCGCAATGTACAATACACTAGCAATATTTTAAGGTCTTTTAATATATAAGGTCTTTTAGTTATCTTAAATTTTTTAAGCACATGCATATGTATTTTTTAAGTATAGTAAAACTTGGTTATAACGAAGTCACTGGGACCTGTGAAATTGCTTCGCTATATCCGTAATTCGTTATATCTGCATAAGGAATTCGTTAAATTTATAAAGCTGGGGCTCCAAGAAACTTCGCTATATCCGTGAATTCGGAATATCCGTGTTCCTACTAAACGAGTTTTACTGTAGTTTTTTCTCCATTTTGTATGTTTATGTATATTTTAATGTTAACCGACTAGAGTGTCTATATTATAATGGGCTAAAGAAATTTTTTGTATTATATTGTAATGTATTGTATTGTAAGGATTTTTCTTCATTACACGATTATTAAGCGCATAAATGGTCAATTGTTTGATGTTAAGTAATGAAAATTCCAAGAAAAATCCAACAAAAAGCAAAAAGAACAACCTATTAATCAAATTTAACAGAAAATGTTGTAAAGTTATAATCTAGATGTTTAGATCTTTTAAAAAAGATACAACCTTCGGCGTGAATTGTTATATCAGCGAAGACTTTTCCTTTGTATTTCAGTGAGTAGGTTCCGAAAGATCTCCGATCAGGAACAGGAATGGTGCTGTTGATCCAATGTTTGTAGAAAACGTCATTTCTCTGTGAGACTTTAATCGATATAGACTCAAATGTCGGTCCTAACCAAACAAACCCTAATGTAGATGTTAGGGGATTCGCAACAACTGGTAAACTCACAACAACTTTAACATCCGGGCCACTTTTTGATCCATATATGTTTTTCACTAAAGTGAATTCATCAAGGCGAGGTTCACCTACAATGTCATCATAGTATGTCGCTAATTAATTAACCCTATAAAAACATTAAAAGTTTGTATTAATGACAATAGATACGCAATTAGTGTTAGCAAACTTCTATATTCTATAACAACGTATACGTACAGAGAACATTAACACTGAAGGACTGAATCCTAATCCCAAACTCAGTGGATTTTCCGACACATTCGAAAGTACCTGTGTCAGAGCACTGAGCCATGTTTAATGTGTAGTTTAACCAATGATTTACAATTTGTACAAGGGGACGGTTCCCAGTGAGTTTGCGGAGGGTGACTTCTGGAGTAGGATTTCCATCGACAAAACACGAGAGATGAACTTGATTTGTTTCATTAATGGTTAATGCATTTTTAGGTTTGCCATTCATATATACCATTGAGTCCAATAAATCTGATTTAAAAAAGAGTCCAATGAATATCAAGTGGTTATCGAATAAAAGATTTACAATTCATCTGTAAGCTGACTTTTTTAAAGACGTATAGTTCAAGTCAGTGTTTGCTTAATTTTGTAAAGAAAATTTATTTTTAAATCAACTCAATAGATCAAAGACAAAAGGATATG